>NW_011495023.1:6024142-6040968 GCF_000754665.1 Bison bison bison
ACAGATCTCTGTGGAGGACTCACATTGTGGAGGCACTACATTAGATTCAGAGGATAAGATCGTGAGAGAAAACAGCCGTGATATCTACCCTCGTGACTCGTACATCGACAGAGTGAGAGACATTAATTAAATAACCACACACATAAGTGTAAATTTTCAACATGGTAGCGCTAAGGAAGCCAGGTGGCTCAGTGGTAAAGAATCCGCCTGCTAATGCAGGAGATATAAGAGATAAGGATTCGATCCCTGGGTCCAGAAGATCCCTTGGAGGAGGAAATGGCAATCCACTCCAGTATTCTTGCCTGGGAAATCCCATGGACAGAGGGGCTTGGAGGGCTCCAGCCCTTGGGGTCACCAAGAGTTGTACACAACTGAGCACGCATGAGGCAAATGCCATGGAAGAAAGGGTATCTGGTCTCTTGAAAAAGCACAAAGGGAGGATTTCACCTAACCTTGAAAACCTGGTGATTAGAGTATCACTTCTCTAAAATCTCCAGATGTATCTAGAAGCATTGGTAATGCTATTGGTTTT
The DNA here is from genome assembly GCF_000754665.1 of Bison bison bison. Classification (NCBI taxonomy): domain Eukaryota; kingdom Metazoa; phylum Chordata; class Mammalia; order Artiodactyla; family Bovidae; genus Bison; species Bison bison. The sequence continues at coordinate 6,024,675 of NW_011495023.1, forward strand.
CATTGACTCCTAAGGTGAGTCTCAGACCATCACCATCACTGATACACAACTGTCACAGTGGACCAGAATGAGGGAGGCCAAATTATATTAAAATCTGGAGAGATTTCTCCAAGCTGTGTTATTTGACAAGCTGATTTTTTAGGAAATTCCAGTTCATGTACTGACAGAACACTGAGTCACAGATAAGGGGACTGGAATGAAAATTTCATGTGGTGCTCCCCCTCCTCCCAGGTTGCTTACCCAGAATGCCAGTAGAACATCCCATTGACTGAGTCCTTTTCCAACAGTAAGACCTGGTACCACTTAGATTTTCTATAAATGCGGCTTCTCCTTTGGTAAATGCAAAATTTAAATATGCTCCAACTGTTTGAAAACGGTGACTTACTTTTTCCAAGGTAGCATCCAAGTACTGACATAATATGTCAGCAGCTTCTTTTTCTTGTTCTCTATCTGCAGCACCAGCCAGGGTCCTTGCCACATGATAGGTGCTCAGTAAGCATCCTGATATTGTCAGGCTGCTATCACAAATACCATATTCCTGGTGACTTATAAACAACAGGAGTTTATTTCTTACACTTTTGGAGGCTGGCAAGTCCAAGATCAAGGTGTTGGCAGATTTGGTGTCTGCTGAGAGCCCACTTCCAGGTTCTTACTGTAACCTAATTAGGAGGAAGGGGTGAGGAAGCTTTCTGGGGTCTCTAAGGGCACTAAACCCATCCATGAGGGCTCCACCCTCATGACCTAATCATTCCTAAAGACCTCACCTTCAAATACCATCACAGTGGGGATTAGGTTTCAATATATGAATTTTAGCTGAGATACAAGCATTCAGTCCATAGCAGTAAGTATTAGTTGAATGAATGACTCCATCAAAATGATTGGTTAGATGTCAAGATCTGCTTGGCAACTTAGATTGCTAAACTGTAGCAAGTATTTCACCTTCTCCCAACAGTAGAAGATTATAAAAGGTTTTATGGGACTTCCCTGGTAGTCCAGTCATTAAGACTCTGAGCTCCCAATGCAGGGGTCATGGGTTCTATTCCTGACTGGGGAACTAAGATCCCACATGCCTCGAGGTGTAGCCGATAAAAAGAGTATAAAAGGTTTCATATTTGAGTCAGTGTAGTGTTAGTCTCTCAGTTGTGTCCAACTCTTTGGGACTCTGTGGACTATAGCCCATAGACTCCTCTGTCCATGGAATTTTCCAGGCAAGAATACTGGAGTGGGTTGCCATTCCCTTCTCCAGGGGAATCAAATCCAGGTCTCCTGCATTGCAGGCAGATTCTTTACAGTCTGAGCCACCAGGGAAGCCCATATTTGAATCAGGATTTGCCCAGATTAAGGTGTTTCTGTGCCCCTGATTACTAATTTGTCTTTGACCTTCAGCTCTGTAATGACCTTTGGGTTCTCCAGACCTGGGTGGGAAGAGTTGTCTGGTGTTGACTCACTCCTTAGTCACCATCTCTGACTCTTGTAAGCCCCCCAACCCACCTTGTCCCTGTGGTTTGCTCTGCACTCAGTTTGCACAGATTCAGCTTTCTGTTTCTTGATTTTTGTTTTATGTCTGATTTTACTGCCACTGCCCATTGCCCACTTGACCACAGTTGCCAAACCTCCAGCATATGAGGACCAGTGTGCCAGCTGAGGGCCAGCAGGCTGAAACGCCACGTGAGTAGGTTGCCCGATGTCCACAAGGCAGCTGCCAGCATGCTGGGTGCTGCCAAATGGTGCTATCACAGACATCCCAGGAGTGATTTTCCAGAGCTCCACTGTCTAGGTGTAGAGTGAGTGATGGGGCTAGTCCTAGTCCTTAACATTCCTTTGAAATTTGATGCTGCCAAGTCACTTCAGTTGTGTCCAACTCTGTGCGACCCCATAGACGGCAGCCCACCAGGCTCCCCGTCCCTGGGTTTCTCCAGGCAAGAACACTGGAGTGGGTTGCCATTTCCTTCTCCGATGCATCAAAGTGAAAAGTGAAAGTGAAGTCATTCAGTCGTGTCCAACTCCTAGCGACCCCATGGATTGCAGCCTACCAGGCTCCTCCATCCATGGGATTTTCCAGGCAAGAGTACTGGAGTGGGGTGCCATCGCCTTCTCCAGAAATTTGATGCTAGTCTCATCTTTTTGGTAATATTTTTGCTTTAAAAAGAGAACTTTTCTGAGTATAAAAGGAAAACATGCTCATTATAGATAATTCTGCCACAAGGTAGGAGCCTTGCCTTTTGGTGTATGTGTTGCCGAAGCCACAGGGACCACTTCCTTCCTAGTGGAGGGCACTGCACACAGCCCCAGCACTAGACATTACAGTCCCCGATGCTGCCAGAGCATTTTCCTGGAGCACAAATCTCATCTTGTTACTCAGGGCTTAGGTCAGCTGGTTCTTGAAAGGAGGGCTTGGGCAAAGTTCTGCTCAGTAGCTCACAGATACCTCAGTAGAAGTAGGGTGAAGGCCCAGGGGCTGGAGCAGGAGTCAATCCCCATGAGAAAACAAATGGTAACCTCTGCATCATTGGATTTAAACAAATAATTATTTATTTATTATTTTTGGCTACGCTAGGTCTTCATTGCTGCTCAGGCTTTTTCTCTAGTTGTGGCAAGTGAGGGCTGCTCTCCAACTGTGGTACATGGGCTTTTCATTGTGGTGGCTTCTCTTGTTGCAGAGCACAGGCTCTCGGGTGCATAGGCTTCAGTAGCTGCGGCACATGGGCTCAGCAGTTGCGGCTCCCAGGCTCTACGACACCAGCCGAAAAATTGTGTCACATGGACTTAGTTGCTCTGAGGCATGTGGGATCCTCCCGGACCAGAGATCAAACCCGCAGATCTCCCTGCATCAGCAGGCAGATTCCTTACCACTGGACCACCAGAGAAGCCCCGTCATTGCATTTTTGATCTGTCCTCACAGGACACAGGCTTCCTCTCCCAACTTGCATATTCTCAGGGAACAACCACCTTCACATCTCACACTAAGAAATCCCCACCTGAAAGTCCCATATGTGGAAGGTTCTATGATGACTCCTCCCACCTTGTAAAGCAGTGTGGGCTTTATTGCTTGTTCAGACATCTGGAAACAGTGCCTGGCTGGTGTGACTGAGGGACCAGAGCTGCCAGCCAGAGCAGCATATTCTCTCATTCTGACGGCTGTCACCATTGCCTTTTGTTTATAAACTGTTAGAGCAATTAGAAAACGCTGTAAATTCAAATCAACTGGAGAGGAGTCCTAGTCTGGGCAGGGGTTCAGAGTCCTTGCATGGAACCCTTCGTCCAGAGGGGCCTCATCTGGTCCTTGTAGTTTCCAAGCCAGGCAGTCCAGCCTCAAGCCTGGACCTGGGTTTCCTGGCAAGTCTGTCCTTTTCTCAACGTCACTAGCTCAGCTTCTCTCTCTCTCCCCGCTCTGGCCTCACTCAATGGAAAACAGCTGGCCAATCTCCTTCTCTGCCTTGAAGGTGGTTATTGAAGTGCTTTCGCATTTTCCCTCTGCAGCCTGTAGCACTTCGTCACTTACTGGGCATCTGAGGTTCCGTGTCAGCATGAAAACTCATTACCTGCCTGCCTGGTTCTGCTGGCTCAGCTCCTTCTTGGAAGCAGGTGGCATTTCCATAATGAATATATTAAAAAGAAAGAAAGAAAACATTCCTGGTTTGTTGTTAGACTGGTTTCTTATTAGACACCCAGTCCTCATTCGAGGTAAGTATATTCTTAAACCATATGAAGGAATTTCCTAGGTAGAAAACAGTTTTCCTTGTAAGACTGTCACAGACAGAGATTGAAAAGATGTCCGCTGCAGGATTAATTAGGCAACTAAGGGATATGTAAACGTTGCTTAGTTATGCAGAGGCAGAGGCATTTCTTTTTCCTGGATGTAAAGAGCTGCATTGCGGAGACCTGTACCTTTCTTCCCACCCCCAGCCGTTGGCAGTGCTGGGGAAGGGTGTGCGTGAATAGTGATGGCCAGTAACTCAGGAAAACACCACCAGCAATTAGTGGTATAGGAGTGATCATGGCAACACAAGGGCCTGGCAGAGATGTCTGAGGGGTTTAGGGTGAAGAAAGAGCATTTCCAAATGTGGTCTCCAAATTAAAATATTGATTTCAATGCCTTTCAATTAATCGCTATTACTTCCCTTGGGTCAGAAAGAGGATAGATTAAGAGCGAAAGGAGTACAGAGGACGGAGGAGAAGTGAGGAGAGAGAGAAAGGATAAAAGGACTCAGACATTTACAAAGTAAATGAAAAATTGCCTGGTGAAGTTAGACCAGGCCTGCAAGGTCTCTGACTGCTGGGAAACTCCAGTTCGTACCAGGTCATTTAGGTTGTTAAACCAACTGTCATTGGATAGGAAAGAAAGAGCTGTTTAAATTTTGGCAGCTTGATAGACTTTTAAAAAACCTCTTTGGCAAGGTTGATTTTAACATAAATCTTGAGCAGACAGAACATGTAAAACACCACTCAGGCCATTACAGTTATGTTAAAGTTTTATTTTCTCCTGCCAGTGGGATCTCTCTCTCTGCTGATATTATACGTGTCTGCCAAAACCATATAAAAGTCATTCATGGAGAAAAGTTTCCAGTGCCAGCAGCCAATCCAGTCCTTTCCTGAATCTGAAGACTGGCCTGGGGACTGGGAGGAAATAGATGTTAGGAAAGATGCTGAGTGAGGAAACCTTGAAGGGAAGATGAATACATGCAGTGTCTAGTGGTCCCAGCCTCGGGGAAGGATGGCTCTTCAGTGCATCACAGCTAAAGCTGAAAAGAGACAGAGTTGTTTGTGGTGTTTCTCAGTGATGTTTATCTCCTCTGTCAGGCGTTGCTTTCTGCCAACTAGAAAAAGTTGCTTAAAAAACCCAACCCAGGTCAACCCTGCAGTTTGCAATGATCAATACATACATTTGCACTTTCCCCACTTTTCTGCCTACACCAGTCTTTCTGTTTCTCCTCCTTTTAAAATCAGGAATTATAGAGAGGGTCATAAGGAAAAAAGGTTGGTCTATGGATGGAGAAGCCTGGTAGGCTGCAGTCCTGGGTCGCACAGTCGGACACGACTGAAGCGACTTAGCAGCGGCAGCAGCAGCATAGTAAGTAATGGCTTTGATGAGACACATACACACAGATGCTTCCTGTGGCATTTAGAGTAACACAAACTTGCCTTGAGCTGACAGTTGTATTTTTATACTGTGACGTGGGCCATATATTCAGGACCGTGGAGACAGATAAGAATTCTGAAGTTCCCTCGTGATTACCCTTCGAAAGGAAGCCTTTGTTTAGCTCGTGGCAGTATTCACAGGACAATGGACTGCCAGTGATATATGCAAATGTGTCCTTTTCCCATTACTGAAAATGACCTTTATGATTAGATTGGAATAGCAACATCAATTCCTGGGTTACTATGACTTATTGGCTTAAAGAGAGGGAGAAAGTTCACCTACAAGATGTAAAAACTCAGAATCAGAGCCATCAAATTCTAAATTCTAACCTTCTATTGTAGCCCCAGGATTCTTGAGTGGCTGGAGACTATTCACGCATACCCTTCCCCAGCACTGCCAGTGGGTGGAGGTGGGAAGAAAGGTACAGGTCTTCTGTGTCTTGTTTGTTCTTTGCAAATCAGGGGGAACCACCTTTCCAGGGGGTGTTAGGAGCCTTTATTAAGAGTTTCAAGTAAAAGTCAGAAGAGCTGGCTTAAGTACTATCATGACATATCAGATCCCCCTACATATCAGGACCCTTTTCAGATTATTTCTGAAATCAGTCCCAGTGCCACAGGCTGATTCAGGCCAGATGTAGAAACATGCATGTCAATAGTTGGCAGTCCCATTGCAGTTAAATGCAAAAAATGCTAGAATGTGGGACTTCTGTCGTGGTTCAGTGGTTAAGACTCATCTACTGCAAGAGATATGTGTTCTATCCCTGATTGGAGAACTAAGATCACACATGCCATGTGGTGTGGCCAAAAAAACAAAATCGAGAAGGTGATTTTCCTGAAGGAGTTGTATGGCCTCACCAAGCACCTTGCCCCTCACCTCCAGTCACCCCCAACCCGTCTTTCCTCTCACATCAGGGCAATGGACTCAGCGGTAAACATCACCACTCTTTCCATACTCATCATGCTTTATTTGCCCTATGATGGCATGTTACATTTTTGAAATGCCTTAAAATGACTTGACCAGTTTCTCCAACTAACTTAAAGATACAAAGTAGAGCCAGTGTGTGTTGACAAGCACCTGCAGTCCTGGCAAAGCAAGGGGAGATGAATGTGGATGCATTTTTTCTGATTAAAAAAAATTTAAAAATAGTGTCATCATTTAGAGAAGGAAGCATCAGCTGCTGTTAGAAAGAGGAGATTCCTGACAAAGTTTAAAAAAAAATAAGTAAAGACAAGGTCTGTAACTGTGTGAACATTTATACAGGTTACACTTACTATTTGCAAATAAAGAGCTATGTTAAAGCTCTACTAAAGCGTATTCATCAAAAGAAGTTGCCCTCACCTTGTTAAAACATTGTTCTGTGTGAAAGAGACATCTGGCTGGGTTTCACATCCACAGGGTGAAAACATGGTTAAGTATTTAATTGCTTAGAAGGTAATCCTATTATTTCAGATTTTCTCCATAATGAATTCTTTTTTTCCCCTAATTTGAGGATTTATGAAGGGAAAGTGAAATTCTCTGGTAAATTTATTTTTGAAAAGGTACTTGAAAGAGTTGTAATATCTAAGCAGCCTCTGTCTCAGGAACAGGCTCTGAGCAGCAGGGTGATGATTGGGTACCAGAGGGTGAATGTATGAGACCCACGTGACAGTCAAATGAGGTGATGTCTGCCTTTGGTTCTGAGCATGAAATCACCATAAAAACAAGACTTTTGAGAAGCGGGGCATAAATGAACACTTTGTTTCATTAAAGCCTCGATATGTCTCGAAGAAAGTCATGCGTTTGAGGACAGGTCTCAGTCCTGAGTGTTTAACAGTCAATTTGTGCACCTATGAGAAGTTTGGGGAAAACAAATTGTAAAATTGGCTTTATTTTACAATTTCTGGCACAAATGACTGGACCAGCAGGTGAATGGAAACAGAGGAGAAGGAGAAAAGGACAAATGGGTCAGTGGAGGTGTTGGGTGGATCAAGGAATTATCGGCACCCCAGAGCTCCTGGGGCGTGATGCAGGTATCAGTAGGGATTTGTTTTCCTGGATGGGATGGATGGAGTGAAAGGTTTTGTGATCACAAAGAAGGTCAATCAGTGCTTATCCTTGTAGATCTCCCCTCCCCCCCACACCACCTTGGATCATTGGGAAATGGGGACTTCTGATTAAGTTGATTAATATGTCCTAAATGAACCACTTAATTTCAAAAAAGTGTTCAGAGGCCCTGATAATACTCACACCACACAAACCAGTCCAGCCGTGATTGATGCGACTCTCCATAAAGCTCTTTAGGACAGAGTGGTCTCCGGTCATCATTTATCATCTCACAGTCCAGCAAAGGCATCCTGCCAACCCTTGTTTTCAGATAACTTTGATTCTTGATAAATAGGAATTAATTTTACTTACATTTTTATTCTTGCTTTTAGATTATGAAACATGCTATTATCCAAGTTTTGACAGAATTTTGCTAGAGGGGCCACCACAGTGTTGACCTTGGTTGATGGGTTTGACCTTTGCTAAGTGGGATTCCTCAGTGGCTGCTGGAAGCTCTGAGAATGGGACCATCTGGAAATGAGAAGAATCGTCTGATTTAAGCCACAGACAACAACTTAGATTTGGGGATTTGTGTCATTTTCTCTTTGTGACTTTGCCTGTATTCACAATTTAATGAGCTGGACATCTTTTTTTTTTTTCCCCTTATACTTTTAAAACATTTTCATTGCTCTTCAAAAACATTTTGGAAAGTTTTCATTATTTAGCCTTTAAATTTAGTAAAGCATCTAAGGTTAACTTAGTTACAACAACCAAGAAGCGAAGAATTATTCTCACTTACCAACACCATCCTTCTGACTTCTCAAGATGAAAACATCCCCATCAACATGCTTTATCCAAATTTCTACTCCAATAAAGCTTTTTTTTTCTTTCTGAGTTGCATCATAGATCCTCTAAAGAACCCCCTGACAGAGGGTCTGTGTACATTTTACCTGTAGAGAAAAATCAGACTGGAAATCAGACTGGAAGCCATTAGACAAAAAGGAAGTTTTCAGGAGGACTTGAGCAAGGAGCTAGGTGATGATGAGGCAAAGTGAAGGTGAAGAAAAACACGTCTAACATGTTATCACGATGCCTTCAGATAAAATTCTCATCCCAGCAGAAAACCCATCAGAGCCGTGTGGACACCAGGTCTTGCAAAAGGTGTTTTTCTGTTGTTGCAGGTGAGAGTCTGTCATGCCATCTTGGGAGGAAATTCTCATAGATTGGGGTGAAGAGTCAGTCTCCTTCCTCACCTTTGTTTCCCCTTCCTTCCCCCCAGAGCCTGGGCTCTGAGGCAGGTACCCAGCTCCATACACTTATAACCCTCTCATCACTGCATTGCCTTTTAAAAATATATATGTATTTATTTATTTACTTGGCTGTATCGGGTCTTAGTGGTGGTACTGGGCCTCTCTAGTTGTGGCACATGGGCTCTGGAGTATGTGGGCTCAGTAGTGTAGTGTGCAGGCTAAGTTGCTCAGTGGCATGTGGGATCTTAGTTCCCCAACCAGGGATCAAACCCACAGCCCGTGCATTGCAAGGCAGATTCTTAGCCACTGGATCACCAGGGAAGTCCCTCACTGTGTTGCTTTCTATAGCTGCCTGAAAAGATATCACTTCATTTAGGGCAAAATCTGATCCTGTTTGGTGACCAATTTGTTCCTACTACCTTGAAACCTACTTTACCGTACCTACACATCAAATCATAACTCTCAAACATTATCCTTGCTCTGACATGTTAGACATGGGTGACCTTGCTCTGAGACAGCATAAAAATACCTAAGGAATAAAGTTTGAAAGGAAGGAAAAATAGAGGGAAGAGCCATTTTCTGATAACTTGATTCAGAAATAAAAAGGAATGAAAACCATGGATGAGGACAGGATGCAGACAGATCTCTTCCAACCATCCACCCATATGGTACTCATTTTGTGGTGTTAGATGACTATATGGAAGTGGATTCCATTAATTCCTTCTAATTAATAAACTAGGAATATCTGATGAATACCCAGAGTCCTGAGTGATGTGGGGAACACATACATCTACTATGTGCTAGGTCCTAAAACTAGTGCATAATGTAGGTTATCTCCCTTAATCACAGAGCAGCCTTGTGAGCTGCAGATCATCCACGTTCTATAAATGTGGCAATGGAAGCTCAGAAGCCTGCCTGGGGTCATGCTGTAGAGCTGAGATTTCATCTCGAATCTGAGTGATTTTAAAGTCTGTGCTCTTCTCATGATGGGATACGAAAGAACATTGAGCTGTCCACTCACAGAGTGCTCAAGGGAGACACACTTGCAGAGTGTGCAAGGGAGATACAGATCTACCCACAGGCAGAGAGCAAAGAACAGGGGCCCAGACCCTTAGCACAATGGCACCCAGCACACAGTCCGATCTCCTGGGGAGCCCTAGCCCTCCAGTGCTGGCAGAACATTGAAGTTATCGTTTATGCTAGCCTGAAAGCCTTTTGATTTAGTTCACTTACTTTTACATCATCAGTGGCTCACATGAAGCTTAGCACATAGCAGGAGCTCCATACAATTTGTTAGATGAGAGTTTATGATGCCAATTCTGTATCATCAAATCCTGGAGGCCTTTTCCATTCATCCAGAGATCTTGTTTCTTGGCAGCACTTTCTAAGTCTCAGGCCTGATTTTATAAGCGTCTGGGAACTTGTCTGCCCACACAGACCTCTCCCTTCCTTTGCTGACTGTTAAGGCTGGTCCCTGCACAAACTCAGGGCTTATTGTTGACATCTGATTCACATGTCTCAATTGTTTTTGCCTCTGTGAGAATTCTGACTGGGGAATGACAAATACATGAAAATAAGTGAGGAAATAAAAAAGGAGAAAGGAGCGGGATGGGGATTCACATCCTATTTTTCACAAGAAAAGTTATAAATGCTGAACTGCATTCATTCAAAGAATAATGAGGAGGTGAATCTACATCTGGTACCATCCCTGACATGTGTGATTTAATTCAGCCCCAATAAGGCCCAGCTAATCAGCACCTAGGTATTACCAGACTTATAAAATCTACTTGAGAGTGTGGAGAATGTGGATGTGAGAACTTAGCTCAAGGTAAATCCACAACTTTCTCTGTAAACAAAAGTGCTTTAAAAGCTGCCATGCATCACCCTATTTGCTTGGAGCACAAGCAGATATATCTAGGCTTACAGCCACCAGGAGAAAGGAGAATTAACCGTGTGCTTGGACTGCTGTGTGGACAGCTCTGGTCCCACCGTCTTCTCTGAGAGCCCTTTGAAGCACAGACACCTGACCACAGCCTCACTCCAGAGGAGGCTCAGAGAAATCAAACCTTAAATCAGTCTGAGAACAAATTGCTGGTGACTAAAGTTAATCATAGGCTTCCCTGGAGGCTCAGTGGTAAAGAATGTGCCTGCCAAGCAGGAGACAGGGGTTTGAATCCTGGTTCAGAAAGATCCCCAGGAGAAGGAAATGGCAACCCACTCCAGTATTCTTGCTTGGGAAATCCCATGGACAAAGGAGCCTGGAGGGCTACAGACAATGGGATTGCAAAGAGTCGGACATGACTTAGTGACTAAACAACAACGAAGTTATTCATACTTTACTGTATATTTGAAAACTGGGAAGAGAGTAGATCTTAAAAGTTCTCACCACAAGAAAAAAAGAATTTGTAACTATGTAAGGAGATGGATTGGAGAAGGCAATGGCACCCCACTCCAGTACTCTTGCCTGGAAAATCCCATGGATGGAGGAGCCTGGTAGGCTGCTGTCCTTGGGGTCTCGAAGAGTCGGACACGACTGAGCGACTTCACTTTCACTTTTCACTTTCATGCATTGGAGAAGGAAATGGCAACCCACTCTAGCATTCTTGCCTGGAGAATCCCAGGGACGGGGGAGCCTGGTGGGCTGCCGTCTATGGGGTTGCACAGAGTTGGACACGACTGAAGCGACTTAGCAGCAGCAGCAGCAGCAGCAAGGAGATGGATGGTAGCTAGATTTACTGTGGTGATCATTTCAGGGTGTATACATGTATTGAATATAGTGTATAGAATATTGATACAGTGTATACAAGTATCAAAACATTTTGTACACCTGAAATCAAATTAATGTTATATGTCAATTATCCTTTAATAATAAATCATTCTTTTGAAGAAATAAGACAATAATAAGTTTTAAGGAAAAATAGCAAAAAACCCAGGCAGGGGGAATATGATCTAAGGCATGGCAGGCCATGTCAGGAGGGCATATTATTCTAAGTACAATAAGAGCCACTGAAAGTTTTTATATATGTGAATGACATGCTTCAATTTACCATTTAGGAAGAAGAGAATATAACTTAGCAAAAGGATGTTCAGGGAGGGATGATGGGTAACAGTGGAAACAGAAAAGTTGATGGAATGAGAGATTGTGAAGGAAAAGCCAGCAGGATCTGCTAATTAGTGGAATATGGTAGTAAGGGAAAGAAATAACAGAGGTTACCAGATTTGTGGATTGAACAACTGGATGAAGCCTGGAACTTAAACAGGGTGGATGGATTTGGAGGAAGTAGGTGAATTTGAGGGACATTAAGGAGGGAGAATGAGGAGGATGTGGTATTCCTGGATGTGGTAGGGATGATGGAACTGGGGTTGGGAAGGAATGACTCCTAAGACATTGGCTTATATGCCAAAACGGAGGGAGTAAGATAGGAAACACCAAAAGAAGCCTGGGTTTGGGGAAGATAATAGCATGACTTTAGTTTGGTACTTTCAAAATCTGTAAATTAAGGGCTTTTGAAAAGTTCAGATGTAGAGGATGATTAGGCAATTGGCTAAAGTTTTGGGTAGGAGATTGTATGTGGGAGTTAATGATGTACAATTGATAAAATTGTACTGGAGTCATGAAAGTAGCCGAGGTTGACTAGAAGTGGTTTTACACAGTGAGCAGAGGACTCAGGCCCAGCCTCCAAAGGAAACCATTTAAAGCTCAGTTAGAACTTTCAGGTTTGGAGGACAATGGTGGCTGCTTAATTCTGAATCTTCCCACTTCCCCTCCCCAAATATCTATAAATCCAATAAGGAGAGCAGATAAAACCACACATGACCCACCTCTTCAGCAGTATGAAGAGACAGAGACTATCATCATGCTCAAATGACCTATAGAAAATTCCAAATTCCAGTAGCTCCCATCATCACCTCATCCACTCACTACTGCAAACCTTTGGGTGTGGACAGTGGAGGAAAGGAAGCTTAAGAGACTCAATTAAAAAAGGAGAGAGGGCAGAGGGGTACATCAGACAGAAAAGTTACCTCTATAAAAAAAAGTCCAATGCAAAATACTGAATGCAAGTTGGGACTCGGAAATTCATAGCACTGGCTACAGGAAAGCAGCTTGAAAGTGTGTAGGAAAGGAAGTCACCTCTTGGAGAAGCACTGCTTCTGGGGGAGACTTAACTACATAGGGAAGGAAGGTACTTATTGGAGATGTGGTAGTGAGGAAAAGAAAGAAACAAGAGGAGAAAATTAAGGATCCTGCAGAAACAAAAGGCATGCCAATGCCTCCTCCCACCCTGTTAAAGAAATGCAAGAAAATAAACAAGGCCAGACCACATCCATACAAAACTATTGTAAAATTACAAAACATACAGTAGTCTGACAGTGAAAATTCTCTCCAGAACAACGACTGTGAAGCTGAAGAAAACTATAATGTAATACTTCAAAATATGTTCAAATAGCATTTGGGGATTTGATGAAACATCTTGAACCAGAAATATAAAAATGAAGAGCAAAAATGAAAAGAACAAAGGTAAGAAATAAGACAAGGGAATATAGAACTCAGAAAAGCAATAGGAAAAGAAAAAAATCTTCTCAGAAATGAAGGTTCAATTACAAAATACCCAAGGAAGAATAGCTTCTAGTGAAATTTTAATAAAGGATATTGAAGAAAAACATGGAGGAAAAAAAATCAAGAGATAGAAAACTAGGTAAATAGAGATGTGAAATGGATTACAGAAAAAGTGGTTGAAATGGAGGGCTAAGGTGGTCCAGTATTTTTATACTTGGAGACCCTGCATAAGATCAAAGCAGTGGAACTAAACTGATATTTAAAATTAAAATGGATGAAAACTTCCTGGGAAAAACCAACAAACCCCAAATCTATTAAAAGGAGCTACTGCCACCCACGTTCATAGCATTATTTACAGTAGCCAGAGATGGAAGTCTGTCAATGAATGAATGAATAAATAAAATATGGTATATACATACAGTGGAATACTCTATTTAAAAGGGAAGAAAATTCTGACATATGCTAAAACATGGGTGAACGTGAGGACATTATGTTAAGTGAGATAGGCCAGTCAACAGAAAAAGAAATACTTTATGATCCCACTAATATGAAGAATCCAGAGTAGTCAAATTCCTAGAAAGTGAAAGGGTAGTTGCCAGGGAGGGGAGGGATATGCCAGCTGCTGCTTCATAGGTAGAGAGTTTCAGTTTTGTGAGATGAAAAGAGTCTGGAGGGTATACACAGTGTGAATGTGAATTTACTTAACACTACTGAACTCTACACTTAAAAATGATTAAGATGGAAAATTTTATGTTATGTATATTTTACCACATTTTAAAAAAAGGGAACAGGGCACACTCAAAATGAACCTGGTATGATCAATTTTGAGATATCCTGGGGTATTTGGTATCTATTGTTGTAGAACAAATTACTCCCAAATTTAGCAGCTTAAAATAGCAATTCTGTGGGACCTCACAGATTCTGTGGGTCGGGAATCCAGCAGCAGTTTATCTGGGTACTTCTGCCTAAAGGTCTCTCATGAAGCTGCAATTAAGTTGTCAGCCCTGGGTCTCACCTGAGGCTCAATGCGAAGAGATTCACCTAATTAGAGATGATTGAGAAAACGTGTGTAAAAGGACTGACGGTGAGCATGTCCTATATTTAGTTGCAAATCCATGGGTAAAAATTATGGGTATAAGAATATAGAAACATATGTATGGTCTGAGAGTGGAGTGCAACTCAAAATGAGAAGAGAAGACAGGAAAGCAGAGAAAGCTTGTATGTTGCTGTGTAAGTAACAGGAGTCAAAAGATGCCTATTAAATGATAGAGTGAGCATGCGTGGGCACTGATGCAATGGCACGCCAGGTCAAAGGTCAGTCCAGGGAGATGGCGGCCTGGCGGGAAACTGCCGGCCGCCGGGCTGGAAGCTCCGTGCCGCCCTGAGCCTCCTCCAGAGCACAAACTGTTTAGGAGTCATGCACACTCGCCAGGATTGTGGCCTTAAAGACTACAGGAAATTCGAATTGTAAGTCATCAGAAAGAGGTGAGTGAAAACTTTGCCACTGATTTAATAGCAGAGCCAATCTGACTGAAGCTAAGGGTGATCGTGTGGGATGGCGGTGGGGGCTACTGGTCATCTGAAAGTGTTTGTAAACTTGAGCAAAGTAACAAAAACTGGGACCTGCAGTTATTGTGGACTACAATTCGGACAGTACCCCCGAAAGAATGGATTGTGCATGCCGAGTCTTAGCATCCTTTAGATGTATATCAGACACTTTATTGTTGTTTAGTCGCCAAGCCCTATTCGACTCATTCGCGATTGCATGGACTGTAGTCCGCCAGTCTTCTCTGTCCATAGGATTTCCCAGGCAAGAATACTGGAGCGGGTTGCCATTTGCTATTACAGGGGATCTTCGGGACCTAGGGATAGAACCCACATCTCTTGCATTGGCAGGTGGATTCTTTACCACTGAGCCACCAGGCAAGCCCATATCAAACACTACTCCTTGTTGATGTAGAATATCAGTTCAGTCGCTCAGTCTGTCCGACTCTTTGTGACCCCATGGACTGCAGCACGCCAGGGTTCCCTGTCCCATCACCATCTCCTGGAGCTTACTCAAATTCCTGTGCATCGAGTCAGTGATGCCATCCAACTGTCTCATTCTCTGTCCTCCCCTTCTCCTCCCGCCTTCAATCTTTCCCAGCATCAGGGTCTTTTCAAAAGAGTCAGCTCTTCGCATCAGGTGGCCAAAGTTGGAGTTTCAGCTTTAGCATCATTCCTTCCAAAGTAATCCCAGGGCTGATCTCCTTCAGAATGGACCACTTGGATCTCCTTGCAGTCCAAGGGACTCTCAAGAGTCTTCTCCAGTACCACAGTTCAAAAGCATCAATTCTTCGGTGCTCCGCTTTCTTTATAGTCCAACTCTCACATCCATACATGACTACTGGAAAAACCATAGTTTTGACTAGATGGACCACCTGCTTTTAAAGTACTTATTAACATTCCTGAAAAAATATCATATATTAGGGCATAAAGAAATCATAGATAGGCTTCATCAAACTTAAATATTAGTAACAGTTTCTGAACCCAGCACAAGAAAGCTAGAAATTAAAAATGAAACTAAAAACAACAGCAAAAACTTTTCCACCTGAAAATTAAAAAAAAATTCTATTAGACAAGTTTTGGGTTAATGAGGAAATAGGAAAAACACTACAGAAGTTCTGAAAAATTATGATAATGAAAAGGCTATAAATCGAGAGCATATATTTCTATTTTAAGAAGCAAGCAGTGATCAGAAAAAAATTCATAGCCCTAAACACCTATATCAAGTAAACATTTTGAATGAAAATAAATGAATTAGATCCCAATTCAGAAATCTAGGGGAAAAGTAACAATAAAATAAGCTAAGTGAAAGCACAAAAGATAAATGCAGAGATTATGTTGAGAGTGAAAACAAAAATAGTAGATCAAATCTGTTAATCAAAATTCTGGTCCTTTGGGAAAAAAGTACAGAAGGGATCACTAATAAAGGAGATTTGATGACAGAATCAGTCAGAGAGAGAGAGAGGGAAGGAGGGGAAGAGAAGGAGAGAGGAAGGAGAGTGAGAGATTAATTTGAAGATGCTACCCTGCTGGCTTTGAAGATGAAGAGGCCATAAGCCCACTATGCAGGCAGCCTCTAGACACTGGAAAAGCAGGAAATGGATTCTTCCCTGGGGCTTCCAGAAGAAATGCAGCCCTTCTCCTGGGTCAGTCAGTCAGTCAGTTCAGTTGCTCAGTTGTGTCCGACTCTTTGCAACCCCATGAATCGCAGCACGCCAGACCTCCTTGTCCATTACCAACTCCCAGAGTTCACTCAAACTCACATCCATCGAGTCAGTG
>NW_011495023.1:6041068-6047760 GCF_000754665.1 Bison bison bison
CCAAAGAATACCCAGGACTGATCTCCTTTAGAATGAAGTGAAGTGAAGTGAAGTCGCTCAGTCATGCCCGACTCTTTGCGACCCCATGGACTGTAGCTTACAAGGCTCCTCTGTCCATGGAATTTTCCAGGCAAGAGTACTGGAGTGGGTTGCCGTTTCTTTCTCCAGGACTGGTACAATTACTGAGTCACATGGTAATCTATGCTTAACCATTTGAGGAACCGTGTCTAAGACTGTTTTCCAAGGTGGCTGCACCATTTTACATCTCCACCAGCAGTGTTTTGAGTGTTCCAGTTCCTCCACATCTTCACCAATGCTTGCTGTTGTCTGTCTTGTTTTATTATATCCATCCTAGTCAGGGGTGAAGTGATAACTAATGATATTGAGCATCTTTTAAAGTGCTTGTTGACCATTTGTGTATCTTCTCTGAAGAAATGCCTGTTCTAATTCTTTCCTCATTTAAAAATTTGTCTCTTTTATTAATAAGTTGAGTTGTAAGAGTTCTTGATGAATTCTTGATACAAGTCTTGTTCCTTTGTTTTGAACGTTTTTGCCTGATTGTTCATTTTTATTGACTTTTTGTGTTGGTATCTGTACATTGGACAAAACAGGCGCCTCTTCCAGTCTTCATGGGCTAGTCTTGTAAAGGAGAAAACTCCCATCAGTCAGCCCAGTTAGAGATTCTGGAGGGTCTCTACCAACTCTTTCCCTCCTCAGGGGGAAGCAGCTTGCTGCTGTTTTTGCCAGCTGAGTGGGAGGTGGTGGTGTGCTACGGCATCTGTCAGTCCAAACCATTGTCTCTGTTCTCTGCCAGGCAGCTAGACTGTGTGCACCTGTCAGAGATCAAGACTGATGCTAATGCTTTGGGCAGTCCTGGAGAAGTTGGGTCTGTGGACACACAGATCAACTCTCTCCCTCCCTAGAGGGTGCTGACCTCTGGGGTTTCTCATCTACTCATTCTCTGCTAGGCAGAGGGCAGGTCTGTGGCATCTGCCAGCCCAAGCCCCCATGTCTGTTTTTCCCCAGGCAGCTAAACTGTTCCAGATGTGTCAGAGCTCCAGGACTGGCAAACAGAGCTAGTCAGGAGTTTGCTGTTGGTCCAGTGGTTAGGACTGGAGGCTTTCACTGCTGTGGGCCTGATTCAGCCTCTGATGGGGTAACTAAGATCCTGCAAGCCTCATGGCCAAAAAAAAAAAAACAAACAAACAGCAGCTAGTCCTCTGAGGAGGTCGCTTGTAAGAGCTGAGGTGTTGAATGTGTAAGCCAAGCCCTTCCTTCCCTGCAGTAAGCAGGGGGTGAGGGGGTCTCTTCCTGATCTCTCGGTGCTGTGCCGGATGCAGGGACTTCAGCGAGAGGGAGCCCTGAATTTCCCTGCTCACTTCTGTTGCATCTAGTTTTGGGTTCTCCCAGGTGTAAAACTCTCCCAGAGCTTTTCGGTTAGTTTCTGAATTATACATAAAGCAACTTTGTCTGTGAACTGCTGATGAATTGGTGTGTTTGTTGGGGAGGAAGTTCTAGGGCTTCCTCTGCCACCATTTTGCTGACTTCACTCTCAATTCAGCTCAAAGAACCTCGTTTAATGTTTATATAAACCAAGATGAAACTCAAAAAGTTCACTGTTCTTTCCAAAATTCAATTATTTTCTTGAATAAAGACTCTTCAGATTGCTGCATGCTTTTTGGCTAATGTCCAGAAAAAGAGTATGGCTGTTTCTGCTAGTCCTGATGCTTTCCTGGAGGAGTAGATTTTCAGAGGTTTTCATCCCACCATTCCAGAAGTGCTTCTTCCCTTTGTTATTGAAAAAGCTCTGGAAGATCTGTATCAGATCTGATCTTCCATTAGAAAAAATATATAGTGGGAGCTATATATTAAATTTATTGCAAGCATTGGTTATTGCGATTGTGGAAACTGTTTAGCTAAGTCCACAACTCACAGGGCAGAGTCTCAGGCAGGATGGGCTAGAGTTCTTCGGCATGAGCAGAAGCTGCTGTCCACAGATACAATTTCTTCTTCTGGGAAACTTAAGTTCTGCCCTTAAGGCCTTTCAGCTTAATTGAATCAGGCCCACCCAGGTTGTCTATGATAATCTTTCTTGAAGTAAATTGATTATAGACTTAAATCCCATCTACAAATTACCTTCACAGCAACACCTGGATTAGTGTTTGATTGTTTTTATCTGATCTCTGGGGAAGCCATGGGAGTGAGTCTCAGAAGGCCACAGGTTTCAAGAGCTATTAATACAAACAAGGCAAGCCGACCATGACTGCCCGAATCAGATGAAGTATAAAGGTATAGGAAGCAGTGAATCCACATGCACTGAATGGAAGGAAATTGAACAGGACTTCTAAAAGTCTGGGAAACTTGAAAGTAGCAGTGATGGGATGCAGTGCAGAGAACGCAAAGACCACCTGGCTCTGTGACTCAGTACCTCAGAGCTTCCCAACCTGAGCTTCAGTGTTCTCAGCTGTGAAAGGAGAATAGTAATAATAGCAAAACCCTGGGTATGAGCTTTAAATGAGAGAAAGTGAAGGAAAATGCTTTATGAACTGTAAAGCATAATGTAAACACCTGATTCATAATGTAAACACCAAATTCATCAGAATTACTAAGTTTCAGCACACTGATGATGTAAACACCATTTTACATAACATTATTTAGAATAGTCAAGAAGACTGGACAAAACTGATAGCATCTACACAGTGATGGCA
Organism: Bison bison bison; assembly: GCF_000754665.1. NCBI lineage: Eukaryota > Metazoa > Chordata > Mammalia > Artiodactyla > Bovidae > Bison > Bison bison. The sequence goes on from NW_011495023.1 coordinate 6,043,777, forward strand.
TAGATATCCTCCACCCACATGGAAACAGTGGATGTGAGGCCCATCAGTGAATCCCAGATGCCCCTGAGGTTGGTCTCTAGAGCTGTGATCAGTTTTGACAATTCACTTGTGTATTTTTAGCATTGTTTGCTGCTTCTTGTTTTTGGTCGAAAGAGGCAGTGCTTAGTTTATGGCATTTTGTTTAGTTAAAAACTAAGTAAAGTTCATGTAGGAAAATATTAAAGAAAAAAATTATTTCAGTGTTAAACACTCAGTGTTTGATTTGGGGGACTTTGTGTTTGACAGTGTGAGGATATTTTGGTTTCCGTGCCCAGCACTGCATCTGCATTCACTGCAGAAACATGTTCTATTCACTCTGATTATTCATTTATTTCAGAGACTTAGAAAGACGTGCTCATTTTCAGGAAATCAACTCCACAGTCAAGGGTGGGGAGAGGAGGGTATGGTGGGAGAAGAATGAGTTGTTGTTCAGTCACTAAATCATGTCTGACTCTGCGACCTTGTAGACTGCAGCATGCCAGGTACCTCTGTTCTCTACTATCTCCCAGAGTTTGCTCAAATTCCTGTCCATTGGGTTGGTCATGCTATCTAACCATCTGATCCTCTGCTGTCCACTTCTCCTTTTGCCTTCAATCTTTCCCAGCATCAGGGTCTTTTCCAATGAGTCAGCTCGTCACATCAGGTGGCCATAGTATTGGAGCTTCAGCAACAGTCCTGCCAATGAATATTCAGGGTTGATTTCCTTAGGATTGACTGATTTTATCTCCTTGCGGACCAAGGAACTCTCAAGAGTCTTCTACAGCACCGAATTTTGAAGGCATCAGTTCTTCAGCATTCAGCCTTCTTTATAGTCCATCTCTCACATCTGTATATGACCACTGGAAAAACCATAGCTTTGACGAGGCAGATCTTTGTCAGCAAAGTAATGTCTCTGCTTTTTAAAATGTTGTCTAGGTTTGTCATAGCTTTTCTTCCAAGAAGAAAGTGTCTTTTAATTTCATGGCTGTAGTCACCATCTGCAGTGATTTTGGAGCCCAAGGAAATAAAGTCTCTCACTTTTGCATTGTTTCTGCGTCTATTTGCCATGAAGTGGTGGAACCGGATGCCATGATCTTAGTTTTTTGAATGTTGAGTTTCAAGCCAGCTCTTTCACTCTCCTCTTTCACCCTCATCAAGAAGCTCTTTAGTTCCTCTTCTTTTTCTGCCATCAGAGTGATATCATCTGCATATCTAGAGGTTGTTGATATTTCTCTCAGCACTCTTGAATCCAGCTTGTGATTTATCCTGTCCAGCATTTCACAAGGTGTTTTCTGTGTATAAGTTAAATATGTTGTGTCTGATTCTTTGCGACTCCATGGAATGGAGCCTGCCAGGACCCTCTGTCCGTGGGATTTCCCAGGCAAGAATGCTGGAGTGGGTTTTCATTTCCTTCTCCAGGGAATCTTCCCAGCCCAGTTATTGAATCTGCATATCCTGATTGGCAGGTGGGTTCTTTACTGTTGAGCTACCAGGGAAGCCCATGGGTTCATTTATTAGAATTGAAATGGAAAACTCCCTTATTTTGTCTGGTCAAATCCTGTATAAGTACAACCAAAGCAAGAAGAAGATCCTTTCTGGAATTTTGGGGGAAACTATCTGAGGTCATTTAAGGAACTTACCCCAAGCCACCAAGAAGCTTAAGGGGAAAAAACAATTAGGTAAACAGAGTCCAACCAAATTCTTATAATTGAGTACTATCAGGTTTAGTAAAATTAAGTAAAAATAGCACATATTTGTTGCCACAGAACCTTTATCTAATACTGTGTGAGACCAAAAAACACTTTTAAGTATATATACAGATATTAAAGTTGTTTTTTATGAAAATATCACGTATGTTGAAGAACTTAGGCCTCTTTTTTCACAAGACTTTAACAAACTGATTGAATGACTTAAAGTTATAACCCTTTTATAAATGGGTTTCTCAGCTCCACCGGTAACTGTGATGTTAATTTAAATAACCACAGCAATTTACTAAAAAACAAAGTCAGAATGCAGTATCAGTCAGTCAGTTCAGTCACTGAGTCATGTCCATTCTTTGCGACCCCATGTACTGCAGCATGCCAGGCCTCCCTGTCCATCACCAACTCCTGGAGTTTACCCAGACTTATGTCCATTGATTTGGTGATGCCATCTAACCATCTCATCCTCTGTCATCCCCTTCTCCTCCCACCTTCAGTCTTTCCCAGAATCAGGGTCTTTTCAAATGAATCAGCTCTTCACATCAGGCGGCCAAAGTATTGGAGTTTCAGCTTGAACATCAGTCCTTCCAATGAACATTCAGGACTGATCTCCTTTAGGATGGATTGGTTGGATCTCCTTGCAGTCCAAGGGACTCTAAGAGTCTTCTCCAACAGCACAGTTCAAAAGCATCAATTCTTCGGTGCTAAGCTTTCTTTATAGTCCACTCCCATATCCATGAATGACTACTGGAAAAACCATAGCCTTGACTAGACAGACCTTTGTTGGCAAAGTAATGTCTCTGCTTTTTAATATGCTGTCTAGGTTGGTCATATCTTTTCTTCCAAAGAGCAAGCGTCTTTTAATTTCATGGCTGCAGTCACCATCTGCAGTGATTTTGGAGCCCCCCAAAATAAAGTCTGACACTGTTTCCCCATCTATTTCCCATGAAGTGATGGGACCAGATGCCATGATCTTCGTTTTCTGAATGTTGAGCGTTAAGCCAACTTTTTCACTCTTCCCTTTCACTTTTATCAAGAGGCTCTTTAGTTCTTCTTCACTTTCTGCCATAAGGGTGGTGTCATCTGCATATCTGAGGTTATTGATATTCTCCTGGCAATCTTGATTCCAGCTTGTGCTTCATCCAGCCCAGTGTTTCTCATGATGTACTCTGCATTTAAATTAAATAAGCAGGGTGACAATATACAGCCTTGACGTACTCCTTTTCCTTTTTGGAACCAGTCTGTTGTTCCATGTCCTGTTCTAACTGTTGCTTTCTGAGCTGCGTACAGGTTTCTCAAGAGGCAGGTCAGGTGGTCTGGTATTCCCATCTCCTTCAGAATTTTCCACAGTTTCTTGTGATCCACACAGTCAAAGGCTTTGGCATAGTCAAGAAAGCAGAAATAGATGTTTTTCTGGAACTCTCTTGCTTTTTCGATGATCCAGTTGATGTTGGCCATTTGATCTCTGGTTCCTCTGCCTTTTCTAAAACCAGCTCGAACATCTGGAAATTCACAGTTCACGTATTGCTGAAGCATGGCTTGGAGAATTTTGAGCATTACTTTACTAGTGTGTGAAATGAGTGCAATTGTGTGTTACTTTGAGCGTTCTTTGGCATTGCCTTTCTTTGGGATTGGAATGAAAACTGACCTTTTCCAGTCCTGTGGCCACTGCTGAGTTTTCCAAATTTGCTGGCATAGTGAGTGCAGCACTTTCACAGCATCATCTTTCAGGATTTGAAATAGCTCAACTGGAATTCCATCACCTCCACTAGTTTTGCTCATAGTGATGCTTCCTAAGGCCCACTTGACTTCACATTCCAGGATGTCTGGCTCTAGGTGAGTGATCACACCATCGTGATTATCTGGGTCATGACGATCTTTTTTGTATGGTTCTTCTGTGTATTCTTGCCACCTCTTCTTAATATTTTCTGCTTCTGTTAGGTCCATACCATTTCTGTCCTTTATCGAGCCCATCTTTGCATGAAATGTTCCCTTGGTATCTCTAATTTTCTTGAAGAGATCTCTAGTCTTTCCCATTCTATTGTTTTCCTCTATTTCTTTGCAATGATGACTGAGGCTGCTGCTGCTGCTGCTACTAAGTCACTTCAGTTCATTTCAGTTCAGTCACCCAGTTGTGTCCGACTCTTTGCAACCCCCGTAAATTGCAGCACGCCAGGCCTCCCTGACAATCACCAACTCCCGGAGTTCACTCAGACTCACATCCATCGAGTCAGTGATGCCGTCCAGCCATCTCATCCTCTGTTGT
>NW_011495023.1:6048277-6049979 GCF_000754665.1 Bison bison bison
AGTCAACTTTTTCATTCTCCTCTTTCACCTTCATCAAGAGGCTTTTTAGTTCCTCTTCACTTTCTGCCATAAGGGTGGTGTCATCTGCATATCTGAGGTTATTGATATTCTCCCGGCAGTCTTGATTCCAGCTTGTGCTTCTTCCAGCCCAGCATTTCTCATGATGTACTCTGCATATAAGTTAAATAAACAGGGTGACTTCAGTCATGTCCAACTCTGTGGGACCCCATAGACAGCGGCCCACCAGGCTTCCCCGTCCCTGGGATTCTCCAAGCAAGGATACTGGAGTGGGTTGCCATTTCCTTCTCCAGTGGGTAAAAGTGAAAAGTGAAAGTGAAGTTGTGTCTGACTCATAGCGACCCCATGGACTGTAGCCTACCCTACTCCTCTGTCCATGGGATTTTTCAGGCAGGAGTACTGGAGTGGCTTGCCATTGCCTTCTCCAGATTACTGAGGAAGGTATTCTTATCTCTCCTTGCTATTCTCTGCATTCAAATGAGTATATCTTTCCTTTTATCCTTTGCTTTTCACTTCTCTTCCTTTCACAGCTATTTGTAAGGCCTTCTTAGACAGCCGTTTTACCTTTTTTGCATTTCTTTTTCTTGGGGATGGTCTTGATCCCTGTCTCCTGTACAATGTCACGAACCTCTGTCCATAGTTCATCAGGCACTCTATCAGATCTAGTCCCTTAAATCTATTTCTCACTTCCACTGTATAATCGTAAGGGATTTGATTTAAGTCATACCTGAATGGTCTGCATTTCAGACTCTCTTGTTGACCATGATGGCTACTCCATTTCTTCTAAGGGATTCCTGCCCACAGTAGTAGATATAATGGTCATCTGAGTTAAATTCACCCATTCCAGTCCATTTTAGTTCCTTGATTCCTAGAATGTTGGCGTGCACTCTTGCCATCTCCTGTTTGACCACTTCCAATTTGCCTTGATTCATGGACCTAACATTCCAGGTTCCTATACAATATTGCTCTTTACAGCATCGGACCTTCTATCACCAGTCACATCTACAACTGGGTATTGTTTTTGCTTTGGCTCCATCCCTTCATTCTTTTTGGAGTTATTTCTCCACTGATCTCCAGTAGCATATTGGGCACCTACTGACCTGGGAAGTTTCTCTTTCAGTATCCTATCATTTTGCCTTTTCATACTGTTCATGGGGTTCTCAAGGCAAGAATACTGAAGTGGTTTGCCATTCCCTTCTCCAGCGGACCACATTTTGTCAGACTTCTCCACCATGTCCCATCCATCTTGGGTAGCCCCACACGGCATGGCTTAGTTTCATTGAGTTACTGTGGGCAGAACTCCCTTAGAAGAAATGGAGTAGCCATCATGGTCAACAAAAGAGTTTGAAATGCAGTACTTGGATGCAATCTCAAAAATAACAGAATGATCTCCATTCGTTTCCAAGGCAAACCATTTAATATCACGGTATCCAAGCCTATGACCCAACCAGTAATGCTGAAGAAGCTGAAGTTGAATGGTTCTATGAAGACTTACAAGACCTTTTAGAACTAACACCCCAAAAAGATGTCCTTTTCATTATAGGGGGCTGGAATGCAAAAGTAGGAAGTCAAGAAACACCTGGAGTAACAGGCAAATTTGGCCTTGGAGTACGGAATGAAGCAGGGCAAATGCTAATAGAGTTTTGCCAAGAGAATGCACTGATCATAGCAAACACCCTCTTCC
>NW_011495023.1:6050079-6051834 GCF_000754665.1 Bison bison bison
TAGGAAGTCAAGAAACACCTGGAGTAACAGGCAAATTTGGCCTTGGAGTACGGAATGAAGCAGGGCAAATGCTAATAGAGTTTTGCCAAGAGAATGCACTGATCATAGCAAACACCCTCTTCCAACAACATAAGACTCTATACATGGACATCACCAGATGGTCAAGACCGATTTCAGATTGATTATGTTCTTTCCAACCAAAGATGGAGAAGCTCTATACAGTCAGCGAAAACAAGACCAGGATCTGACTATGGTTCAGATCATGAACTCCTTATTGCCAAATTCAGACTTAATGTGAAGAAAGTAGGGAAAACCAGTAGACCATTCAGGTATGACCTAAATCAAATCCCTTATGATTATACAGTGGAAGTGAGAAATTAAGGGAATAGATTGAATAGATAGAGTTCCTGATGAACTGTGAATGGAGGTTTGTGACATTGTATAGGAGACAGGGATCAAAACCATCCCCATGGAAAAGAAATGCAAAAAAACAAAATGGCTGTCTGAGGAGACCTTATAAATAGCTGTGAAAAGAAGGGAAGTGAAAAGCATAGGAAAAAAGGAAAGATATAAGCATCTGAATGCAGAGTTCCAAAGAATAGCAAGAAGAGATAAGAAAGCCTTCCTCAGCGATGAATGCAAAGAAATAGAGGAAAACAACAGAACGGGAAAACTAGAGATCTCTTCAAGAAAATTAGAGATACCAAGGGAACATTTCATGCAAAGATGGGCTCGATAAAGGACAGAAATGGTATGGACCTAACAGAAGCAGAAGCAAGAACACACAGAAAAACTGTACAAAAAAGATCTTCATGACCCAGATAATCACAATGGTGTGATCACTCACCTAGAGCCAGACATTCTGGGATGTGAAGTCAAGTGGGCCTTAGAAAGCATCACTACGAACAAAGCTAGTGGAGGTAATGGAATAGCAGTTGAGCTATTTCAATCCTGAAAGATGATGCTGTGAAAGTGCTACACTCACTATGCCAGCAAATTTGGAAAACTCAGCAGTGGACACAGGACTGGAAAAGGTCAGTTTTCATTCCAATCCCAAAGAAAGGCAATGCCAAAGAATGCTCAAAGTAACGCACAATTGCACTCATCTCACACGCTAGTAAAGTAATGCTCAAAATTCTCCAAGCCAGGCTTCAGCAGTTCATGAACCGTGAACTTCCTGACGTTCAAGCTGGTTTTAGAAAAGGCAGAGGAACCGAAGATCAAATGGCCAACATCCACTGGATCATCAAAAAAGCAAGAGAGTTCCAGAAAAGCATCTATTTCTGCTTTCTTGACTATGCCAAAGCCTTTGACTGGATCACAATAAACTGGAAAATTCTGAAAGAATGGTTTCTCTGCCTCTTGAGAAACCTGTACGCAGGTCAGGAAGCAATAGTTAGAACTGGACATGGAACAACAGACTGGTTCCAAATAGGAAAAGAAGTACATCAAGGCTGTATATTGTCACCCTGCTTATTTAACTTAAATGTAGAATACATGATGAGAAATGCTGGGCTGGATGAAGCACAAGCTGGAATCAAGATTGCCAGGAGAAATATCAATAACCTCAGATATGCAGATGACACCACCCTTATGGCAGAAAGTGAAGAACTAAAGAGCCTCTTGATGAAGGTGAAAGAGGAGAGTGAAAAAGTTAGCTTAAAACTCAACATTCAGAAAACGAAGATCATGGCATCTGGTCCCATCACTTCATGGGAAATAGATGGGGAAACAGTGTCAGACTTTATTTTGGAG
>NW_011495023.1:6051934-6069858 GCF_000754665.1 Bison bison bison
GGTGACTGCAGCCATGAAATTAAAAGACGCTTGCTCCTTGGAAGGAAAGTTATGATCAACCTAGACAGCATATTAAAAAGCAGAGACATTACTTTGCCAACAAAGATCTGTCTAGTCAAGGCTATGGTTTTTCCAGTGGTCATGTATGGATGTGAGAGTTGGACTATAAAGAAAGCTTAGCACCGAAGAATTGATGCTTTTGGACTGTGGTGTTGGAGAAAACTCCTAAGAGTCCCTTGGACTACAAGGAGATCAAACCTGTCCATTCTAAAGGAGATCAGTCCTGGGTGTTCATTGGAAGGACTGATGTTGAAGCTGAAACTCCAGTACTTTGGCCACCTCATGAGAAGAGTTTACTCATTGGAAAAGACCCTGATGCTGGAGGGACTGGGGGCAGGAGGAGAAAGGGATGACAGAGGATGGGATGGCTGGATGGCATCACTGACTTGATGGACATGAGTTTGGGTGAACTCCGGGAGTTGGTGATGGACAGGGAGGCCTGGAGTGCTGCGTTTCATGGGGTCGTAGAGTTGGACCCGACTGAGCAATTGAACTGAACTGAATGGTCTAGTGGTTTTCCCTACTTTCTTCAATTTGTGTGCCTTCAGTAAAAACCAAGGGCAGTGATCACAGCTTTTAGTAAAAGAATGAAAGAAATCTCATTGTCTCCAGATGGGAGGTGAAAGCTTTCTGTAGATAAAACAGCAATCCTGAAGTCCATTGCAGAAACTACTTTGTGATACTGAAATGAGGCTCTCTTTCAGGGGTCAGTGAACTTTCTTGAAAAGGGCTACATAGTAACATTTTAGGCCTAGTAGGTCATCAGTCTTAATCACAACTCTACAAACTGCCACCATGATTTGTGAATGGAAATATGGCAAATATGTGAATGAATGGGCGTGGCTGTGTTTCAATAAAATTTTATTTATAAAAGTCATGTGGTGGCCTGGATTTGACCCTTAGGCTGTGGTTGGTGGACTGCTGCTCTGATCAGTAAGAAGCTGCCTTGTTCATATATTACAGGAACGGAAAAAGGGGGAAGAGGAGAGGTAGGAAGGAGGCGGGAGGGAAGCATGTTATGAAAAATATTTAAAATTCATGCTCAGTTTAGTGGGAGGGGTTGATCGCTTAAGACAGTGTTTTCCAAATGGGGGCCATTCATCAGAAGCACCTGGGAAGCATTTAAGTTATAGATGCAGAGACTGCCATTCAGTAGCCTAGGGATATTTTTATATTTTCTAGTGAGATCCTTTGATTTAAAAAGTCTATTGACAATATAAAATGCTGTAGAACTAGGAGGAAATGATAGGAAAATGGAATAATATAGGTTGACTCTCATAAAATGAAATATGTGGATCATTTGCTCTAAAATTCTGGAGGGTGCATACCCAGCAGGCCTTTCCAGAAGCAGCAGAACAGATGGGTCAAGAAGTTTGACGGAGGAGTGGCTGTGAGGTTGAGCCCCAGGGGTACCAGGTCCCTCACTCATGCTTTCAGCTTTCAGCCGAGTTGCCAGAGCCAGGCCCCAGCCCTGGCTTTGCCATGAACTGTCACATGACCTTGGACAAGCCCCTTTGTTTCTCCGGGCCAAGGTTTGCTCTTCTGGGACCCCTCCCCCAGCAGCACGGGTAGGATTCTATAAAACACAGACATCTCACAGTGGCTTTGGAGAAATTCTAACCTTTGCCCCTCTCTTATGAAATTGAACTAAATACAAGTGTTTAAGAGTGGGAAAATCACTGACTATGGCATGTTAACAGCCCTTTGGCAGGATTTTTCATAGAATCACAAAAACAGGACTGAACTCCTGAAGGACATTTGGTTTAGATGATGGGGTTTCCGTTTATGAAGGAACTTTGAATAATCACTCAGGAGAACCTATCAACTCGATTTTTCCAGACACTCCGCCGGTCTTCTGGGCCACTTCACTGTGCCAGGCTGGTTATAGGGCCATGCCAGTTGTGTGTGAGGAGGGGAGTTGGGTAACGCTTGTGTATGGGACTCCAAAAGGAGCAGCAGGTTTCTGCCCTTCAGAGGGTAACTTTTCTGTTTTTAACATAGCAGTCACATGACTGGAGCTGAATAAAGTGCTGTTTGAAATAGGGAGAGAGGAAGAGACAGGGCGTGATTTTGAGAGCTGGAAGGCTGTACACACGCACAACACGCACTGTAACCATTGTTTTTGCGCTGATTACAGAATTTCTGGAGAGGCTGTGTGCAGTGGTCCTGGGGCCTCAAGTCCACAGATGCTAAGAACTCTGGACTTGAACCTCTCAGCCTTGCCTTCTTCCCACTCCCCTACTTCGTTGTATACACTTATATATTATATGCATTACCACTTCATTATTATTACATACAGTTCCTAATCTCCTGCATTTAACCTTAACCACTATTTCCAAAAGTGCTGCACGAAGGATTCATGCTTCAGACCAACTCTGGTCTTTCTGTGAATTAGCAATAACCAATTTTCTGGGACTAATGTGAATTCTGCCCATGAAATTAAATAACCAAAATGAAAATGAATGTCTCTGTTCCACAAAGAAAATGGAATTTAAGCTCCCTGCTGACCACAGTCAGCTCTGCTGTAATGTAGCATATACGTTCCTAAAAATCCCTGCTCTGTGCAAAATCACACAGTAAAAACCACAGAGCTCATGGGACTAATGAGATTGGGGGCACAACACCCAAAAGTGTCATTACTGATAAACTGGTGAAAAAGGAGCCTATCAATACAAACAGTAGCACAGTTTTACATACTAAATGGTCAGGAAATACATAAATACTACAATAAATGCGGCACATTATCTTGAAAAATACATGGAGGATGCCTGTGGTCATGGGTAGTGGGCATCAGAAGGGCTGCAGCTGCTGGGTTGTTGAAAGTAAGGGAAGGAGAGTGAGGTGAGGTCAGCAGGCCCTGGCCCGTGTGCCCCCAGCATGTTGAGCTCACCCTCATTGTGTCAGGGTATGCCTGGCATGTTCCTACCGGTGCAGTTAATTGGGGTGCAGTCTTCTGTTTTCAGCTGATGTTCCATGAGAAGCAGCGTGCACACAGCAGATGTGAAAAGTGCGTGATGCTCAAATGATCCCCTGACATCTCTCCCATTAGAACCATCACACATTTTCAAAACAAGTGCTACTCTAGCTTAACTGTGTTTGCTCACCTGGCACAATGACAAGGGAATGCTTTAAAAAGCCTTCTAGCTTTCTAGAAGCCACCAATGGCATTCCAGTAAAGTCTCAAAAAATGCTGAGTGAGCCACAGAACTATGGTTGGTAGATATAAAGAATAAAAGTGTGTAACTTTAAAGGGTATTCACTGAAGAGGTTCCTTTCTCTGCCCATCTTTCAACAAGCCAATTTTGCCATGTGTGTCATGGCGCGTTTCTGTTATTTACTAGTGAAATAGTTCACAGGTTGAAGGCAAAGCTTCTGTTTGTGAAAAGATTCAATTTTAGTCTTCTTCAGGATCAGCTAAAGACACTCTTAGTACTGAGTATTTAAATTTTGTTTGCAATAAAGAGACACACAATTGAGAGAGAAGCACGAAGACTGCACCTTGTGAGTCATCAAAGTGCTTTATTTTGTAAAGCCCGGCTCGTAACTGGAGTGTACTGTTAGCACTAGAAGATACAAGGCAAACTTCCTCACTCTGTCCGAAGATTTGATAACAGGATGGATGACACAGACTGTTACAGACAAAAATAAAGCATTTTGTAAACTTCTAAAAGCATACACAGATGGGCCACAAAGGAACAGTTACTCAAATAATGTGTGGGTACCTTCTCTTTACTTCAGGGTCTCACATTTGTAATCCTGGATTAAAGAAACTGCAGCCTAACTTCAGAGCACTGAAAGGGACTCGATGCCAGAATGAATGGCGGGGTGGGGGCATATTAAATCACCATTTCAATTAGACACAAGAAATACAGATTTGGACAGTCAGATCACAGTGCTGTCAACGTCGTCTGCTGAGGATAACAATTCTGAGTGAAGTCAGTAGATGGGGTAGAATGGCCTTGCCCCCCAGATTCCAGCTGCCGTCACCTCGTATTTTCTGAAGTAAACCTATATACTTTGGGCACAGTTGCAGACTTGATAAGCCCTGAAGTAAAGTTACTGGAAGAGGCAGTGTGGCGGGACTGTGTGTTGAGTTGCAAGTGATTATTAAAGGGTGGATTTTTTTCTTCTTTCCTGAACCTGCCTACAAAAATCATCTCACATTTTAAACAAAGAATTTCAAAGGCACAGCTTTAGCACAGTGTATAAGTTGATAACGTATTCCTAAGCAAGTCTAATATTTTAGCTTGACGCCTTTCAGAAAATGCCAGGAAGTTGGTAAATACATGATCGATGTTGGAAATTTATAACTTGATTAGACACAGTCAGCACAGTTTAGGGCAATGAACTTACATAACCAGATCTGGGTTAAACATTTTCTTTAAAAATAAAAAAATCATTAGACTGATAATGTACATCTGGAGGAAAACAACCCTTTTCCTTTAACTGTAAAAGACTGTCTACCTGGTACTTTGAATAAAACATTCACTCCAAAACGTGACTGCAGGATACATTTCAAAATATGACAAACATTATTTCACCTACACTGTAAAATGACTTTACATGTAAACTTCAAAAATCACGTGCTGTACATTAAATTTTTAGATTCAAAAATATCCCTGTTTTCCTAATAATGTAAACAGTAATATTGAGGATTTCAGTTAAAGGGCAAATTTATAACAAAATACCACTGTTGAGCAGGAGAATTGAGAGTTCTAAATGCTTTGCTCACCTTCCCACCATGGGAGATGGAGATACCATTGCCCCAAACTATGCACTTTGCAGATAAGCTTTTATTTTTATTTTGTAGCATTAATTGCTGTATTGCAACGAAAGAGTGTTATCAGTGAAGAAGCTCCAGGCAAGAAAAGAGAAGTAAGCAGTTTTCCTGGACATATTTACTGAGGTGAAAATGTACAGAGAGAGTCACTAGGGGCATCAGCTTCTTGCTGGAGGAGGGGCGCCTGTCGGGACACGGGGAGTCCCGACACCCAAACCAGGAGGCGCGGGAGACGCCAGCCTCCTTCGTCCAGCGCCCAGGTACAACTATTAAGGAGTGTCAGCGTGCGTGGTAGAAGTGTAACATCTGCAGTAAGTTTTTTTTTTCCCTCTTAATCACCATCATTATTATTATCATCATTATTATTATCTTCATTATTATTACGAATACTGTCTCACATCTTTCAACTCCAGAAAATAAACTGATCCACAGTTTATCGTGTGGTGCCAACCTGGTTGGTCTGACATGCATTGCCTTCTCCCCCTCCCCCCTCTTGGGTTTGTTCACTCACTCACTCACTCACTCATTCATTCATTTGTCCACAGCTGGAATCAGAGGTTTGTTACCCCAAACACACACTGACCAAAGCTGGTCGGTGTCCATTAATCAATCAATTTTTAAGATGCACACACGCACAGACACACACACGTCAGAAATAGCTAGAATGATGCTGGGAAATATCAGGTAGCCATTAAAGCGAGTAGCCCCCAAGTCAGTCATCTTGGCCTGAAGATGTAAACGAGGAGGTGTGCTTCACTGAGTTTGGTGTTCGTTTTTCCTGCGCTGAAGCCACCTCTATCCTTCCCGTGCTCACGTCCATCCACGGTTGTGCAGGACGTTACGTCAAGATGTGGCCAATAAAGTCCAAAAAGCGCTTGGAATACTGTTCTGGGTTCACGGTGGAGATCTCCGCGCCAGCCTGGGCAGTGTGGGAGAAGAGGAACAGTGATACTGTTAGAACTACTTGATCAGCACCTACAGCAGCTTCCACTGCAGCTGAATATGAAGCCAGTCACTTTCAAACCTGTGCAGCCTCTACTCGTAACTCAGAATATCTTGGATATGGGTCTGAATAACCAAGACTTAAGAATCTGGGTGTGAAAATGAGGCAGTCTCAGGAAAAACAGAGGCTGGTGTCATATACATTGTGACTGCTGCCACCAAAAAAAAAAAATCCAACCACGTTTGAGATGTTCCTGTCAAATGTGGCGTCTGTGTGGCCTCCATTCAGAAGCCACGGGGACAACACTTCTGTTTCTCAGGAGAGCAGATGGGAGACACCTTGAGAATGACACAAACAGCAACGTCTGGCCAAAGGGAAACTCTGATGACAAGGACACAAGGGCCGTGTTCATTTTTTAGGACCAAAAAAGCTGCTGGGTGCTCAGCAGTAAGGAGCGGCAGTGGCAGGGGTGGCATCAGCTGTGATGCACTTGCCCTGAGGGGCCAGGGCTGGTCCTCGCAGCGCAGGCACAGGGGTGCCACTGTCCCCGTTCAGAGGCCTGCCTGGCGCTGGGAAGCCACCCCTCGAAGAGGCTCAGTGGGGTTTCCTGTGACGAGCACAGTGCAGACCAGAAGACCCTCGGTAGTTACTGGCCAGCTTTCAGAGCTGCAAAGGGCAGGACCAGCGTTTTTACCAAGTCACCAGGTGCTATTTTGATACCAGCAGCTCACAGAGGAAGCTGTAATTTCCATGCCTGGCCTGGGCCGCCGGGATCTCCACGGAGGAGCCCCGGTTTTGAAGGCAGAGAATGGTTCCCAGCAGCAGGTTGACACAACGTTCCTTTGCAGAGAGTAATGTCTTGCTCTTGCAAACTGCACCCGATTTTAGGCTGGGTGCCATACTATGGAGCTGAGCTGGTGACGTGCAGGGGAGGCACATGTGGAGCCGTGTTTGCCCTGGCACATTTCCAGTTTCACCTGGTCTAGAATATCATACAGGTTTGAGGAAGGCTGGGAACAAACAGAGCCTCTCCCCACTCACCACAAAGCCTCATCAGCAAGGCGTTAGGGCCCTGTCAGCAGCTGGGGGAACTGGGGCACCAGGGCGTTTCCTCCAGGTCACACAACTGGAGAGGTGAGGTAGGGACTCGGGCCCAGTTCCGTCCCTGCAATACAGCCAGGCTTTTCAACCAGAGATGAGCATCGGAGTTACCAGAGCCTTTCAGAGTCAACCTCCCCCACTAGCCTCCTGAACTGGACTCAGAATCCGGGGAAGGGCTGGTGCATCTGGCTGGCACAGACTTTAAAATGGTTCTCAGAAGGCTGCAGTGCCCACCCTTGTGTGAGAACTGCTGTGTACCCTCCTCTCTGACAGAGGATTTCCCGTGTGTTCAAGGGTAGGGCGAGGTCCTGGTTTGGGCACTGCACAAAGCTGGAACACCGTAACTAGTTGGCAATGTGACGGAAACATTTCTGTGGCAAATGGGATATGGTGTTGGGCTGGTTCCATCGCTGGAATGACAGCCTGTTTGATTTTAAAATAAAGAAAAAGATGTTGATGTTCTGGTGGATCTTGGTTGATTCCACACTGGGGCAGTGTGAACGAGTTAGAGCACAAGTCCATCCGCGTGTGGTGGGCTCTGCGGCCTTCTCAGCACACCTGGAAAGCCAAATGGAGTCCTACAACGCAGGCCCAGTGGGGATTCACAACTGGTGAAGTACAACCGGCAAATGGGCCTCACTGGTTTATTGGGGGCTGGGGCTGGGTCCTGGGGAGCACTCCTCTCTACCCTGCCTAGTGACCTGATCCTGGCAAGTTACTCCGTAAATGCTCATCCTCAGCTCCTTCACCTGATAAGGAGCACACTAGTTATCCTTATCAAGGCTTGTCATGGGATTCCACAAGTTAACGTATGCCGGGAACAGTGAGAATTCTGGGTAAGGACAATAAAAGCGAGGGACTCGTATTACTAAACTTTGATCTTGCACTCAAAAATCTTCTGTAATAGAAAAAAATACAGTCCACTGTGTGGAAAGAGATACTGTGTATCTTAGAAGCATCTTAAGCAGAGACTAAGTGCTTCAGTTCTAAGCACTTCATATTAAAACAGCTGTCGTCATTCAGCGCTTTAGTCTTTGAAGCATTTTTCAAACAAATAATTTGTGTAATATTCTCATGATGCGTGTGTCTGTTAATAACCCCAGTGGGTAACAGAAGAGCCATGCAGGGTCTAAGTGACTTGCCAGAGGCCTTGGGAGCTCTGACTCTGCGTTGGAGTGCAGCCCTTGCAGAGACCTCGAGCCATGGAAGGGACTGGGCAGCTCCCAGGAAAGGAGTGGACCTGTGCTGGCCCCTGCACGACAGGAAGCAGGGAGCAGAGAGGGAAACCAAACGGAGATACTTACGCCATGTTTAACAGTTTTTGCAGCGTGGGCAGCTTTCTTTTTCGCATCATAATGAGTCAGAATGTCAATAATTGCCATAAAGTACACCTCCTTCCGAGGCGAATCTGCAAAGGGATGGGAGACAGGATTGTGGGACAGATGGTGACAACGCCTGGGACAGTTTGCGCTGCTGTGCGGGAGGGGTGAGGGGTTCAAGGTCTGAAAACGAAGGCAGCAGGGGCTGTGAGAAAGTCTTGTGCATCCCCAAGAAACAGCTTAACTTTCTGTTCCCAATTCTCTCTCAATTTAAAAAGTAAAACAGAATGTAACCTCAGGATATTACCAGCAGAGGTCCAAGGGTGAGACTGTATGTTTTTTATTAATCTGCACTTTCTTTAGTGATTGTATATTACTTTGGTAGAAAGAAAAGTGCTTTTTAAAGAAATACTGTTTAAAACAAGAATTGGGTTGGCCAAAAAGTTCATTCCGGTTTTTCCATGAGATGCTATGGAAAAATCTGAACTAACTTTTTGGCTAACCCAATTGAAGTAAATATGCTTACACTTTCTACTGTTACCTGTAACTGTTCCTAATGCTCATTGGCTCTAGTATGAGAACTGGATAAAGGCATACGTCATCTACAATACCTGTCTTCTACATATTTCCACAAATAAGCTGCTGTTTCAATTATGAACTGTTGTTCAAGTATACTTGACTCTAATTTTCTGTGTTGAAGAAACCATTTTGGTGAGCAAAATAAAAAGCAGAACTCAAACTCAACCTGGCTGTTTTGCCATGACATGTTTTTTTTTTTTTTAACAATGCTGAACCACTAATTTTTATTACTAAAAAAAACCCCAGAGGCCTGCGTTTATCTCAAATTTTTTCATGTATAAGTAGCTAACATAGCATGTAATATTCCTATAAATATCCAATCACCCGGCTATTGAGGATTAAAATCAATCTCACTTTCGTGAAGAGCGAGCCACAGACCCCTTAATGGGGGAAGAGCAGAGGACAGATACGCAGCAGCAAATTGGAGATGTTCTTCCCACACCTGGGCTAGCTTCAGCTTCCTTTCTTGAGAAGGAAGGATACCTGCCCTACACAGTGTCCACAGGAGGTCTGGCGTGGACCATGTATGTGGCTAGCTCAGGACAGACTTGTGATTTGCGATCCACATAAAAGAGAGTTGGCTAAGAAAAAAAATATTTAAAAATATTTCTTATATGTGGTATGGACATTTACACAAGCAGATGCATATGGGTGTTATATACACAGAACACACTGCTGTGTGGTTTCACCTGTTCCCTCAACATCCCACAATTCAAGGATTTCATCACATTGCATTTCAAAACCAGAGATTACAATTACCTTTAATATACTCTGTCCCGGAATCAATTGATTAAGACTCTTGAGAAGGAGTCTTACAGGACAGCATGCTTTTAACTGGGTTCATGTTTACCAGTAGACTAACAGTGCAAAAAAAAAAAAATCAAACCAATGGTAAAAAAAAAAGTGGATGGTATCGCCACTTACTTTCATGGCATTTAATTCCGTAGACATCAATGTTTGGATCAAACTCGCCCGGAGCCAAGGGTGGCGAGCTGTTGAGCGTGTTCCCAGGGCTGTCGGGAGGGGTCCCCACAGGGTGGGCGCCATCGCTCTCTCCCTCCTCCTCTCCGTCCTCCTCACACTCCACCTCCTCCTGCTCGGCTCTCTCCACGTCGTGGATTCCCACCAACAGGCTGTAGTCCATGAGCTTCAGCTGGGCAAGAAACTGGAGGGGCGGAAATGACACGATCGTCTATGCCTTAAATACAGCCCCAGGTTTAAAGACGGCAAGCTCACAGAAGCACACGTAGAAGGCTGTGAGCCCTGGGGTGGCAGAGGCGAGAAGAGGACTTCCTGTAGAGCGGCCAGGAGCCTCTCGAATGGGGCAGTCTCCTCCCAGGCAGCTTCTCGGGCAGAGCTGCAGCCTCCCACTCGGGGCTGGCTCAGAGCCAGGACCGCTTCCCTGAACTGCAGGGCTGGAAGCTGAGAAGGATGTGTGCATCACATCAATGACTGCACCAAAGTGCAGAGAGCACGACTGGCAAGGAGGACACAGGGAAGAAAAGATTTCTCCCAACGATGAAGACTGGCTTAATGGGGAACCCAGGGACCTCCCACGTCGCTGCCAGGGGAGCCTCTCAGATCTGGCTTGTGAAAGCACTTGGAAACAGCACTCAGTGAAGCTGAGTATTATGCTGTCCATCACAAATAAGTAAAAGCACCAATGTCCCAATCAACCAGCAAATGCCTCTGTCACTGCTCTTGTGAACAACACCCTCCTTCATTCCTGCTTGGGGGTGTCCTGATGGAAGCGGGAGCTGGGGAGGCTCCTCCGTCGCCCCCTCCCATGCCCTTTTATCCAGGAGCTCTCTCTGGCCTGTTCCCCTTGCCCCCAGTGCCCACCCTGGATGCCCTCCAGAGGTGTGGGCACAGCTGGAGATGTGGGTTGCCCGGTGGCAACATCTCCTACCCAAAAGTGTGTAGTGGGTGCAGGGTGAGTGGGGCTTGGCCGGGCCTGGTCCTGCTCAGCTTGTAGGGTGACAAGGCACAAGCCCCCTTCTCCCTCTCCCTGCTTCCTCTGGCCCTTGGAAGGTCCCTGAGAAGTGGCAAGGACTGCATGTTGTCGGAACTTCCCCTTCTGGTCCTCTGGCGGGGGAAGCATTTCATCTTGTCACGCCTTTCGATGGGGTCTCATTTCTCAAAGGGTAGAAACAACATCTCACGTGGTCCATGGGACCTAGATTGGTCTCATCACCCCTCAGGCCGTCTTGCATCCTGTTCTGGCCTCTGGTCCTTTACCTCCCACAGGACCGTGAGGTCACGGCTGCAGGGCCCTTGCTCTCCGAAGCCTGTCACAACTCCTGCCTGGGCACGTGTGCCCTGCACATATGTGTGCCCTAAGGACCCCTGGCTTAGCTGCACACGTGAACTCCATGAACAGAGGAGTCTGGAGGGCTACAGTCCATGGAATCCAGAATCGGACAACACTAAGTGACTAACACTTTCACTTTTTTTTTTTTCATTTTATTAAATTATTTGAGAAACTTCTCTATCTTCCCCAAACACTGCAGGCCCCCAGGGGCAGGGGCTCTGGCAGGTTTTGCCCTTGAAACTGCATTATGATTAGCCAGATCATCTCACCTGCTTTCACTAATCAAGGTCGTTTAAGACTCACAGGTCCCCCAAGGGGCATGTAGCCCGAACAATGTTGTCTGCCTGTTCTTTTCTAGGAACTCGGAATCAGCTCTGTCGAGTTTCAGCTGAGCGGGTTAAGGCTGGATAGACCCGCGGACCCTCCAACTGGGCATGCGTGAGGGTCTTTCACACGTGCGAGGATGGCCAGCCCCACCCTTGGATCGTGCAGAGGTCAGTAGCCTAGTTTACGCCTGTGCTGAACGAGGATTCGCGCACCTTTTCCCAATCTTTTTTCCCTACGCTCCATGCCTCAGACCGCCCTGCCGCTCGAGCGAGCCCCTAGCTTGGGGAGGCGGACTGGAGATTTGCTCTTCCTGCTTGGCTGCCCCGCGAATAAACCTTCTGCTGCTAGACCTCGGCGTCTGGCTGGCTCCAGGTTGGGCACAAACGAACCTGGTTCGGTGACGCCATCACTGCCCTCCTGACTCCCAGGTAAGTGATGTAGCTACTCGATATTTACTGAACAAGTGAATGGACTGCCTGCTGCTACTTCCCCTGTACCCCTTTCCTCTAACTTCCCCTGACCCCTTCCTCTAAGAAAAAGAACCCCCTAAACCAAATAAAAAGAATAAAGCAACAACAAAAAACCTTTCTATGAGCCTGCAAGAGGCAGCACCCATTGGAAGAAAAAGGTCATTTACAACATATCTTTGCTCTGCAGAGCAGAGTCTCTCTGTACATATAGGTCCCTTTGACTTTCAGATGGATGAGGTACAAATCCACTTTCAAGTGTTTTGGAGAGTACAAAAGGGGCTGCCTGTAATTAACGTGCCAAAGGTCAGGCAGGGAAAGGGTAACAGCCGGGGCTTTACTGCCGTTCGAAGTAGAGTGAGTCTGCAGGCCCATATCTTCCCCTGGCACCTGTGCTACTCACAATGTCAGCCCGGCCCAGAGCTCCTTTCCTGGGTCTCTGATCTGTGGTCTGACCACTGCTTGGACTCCTTACCCAGAAAGGAAACATTTGTATTCAATAATAAAAGCGAAGTTAGCTCCCAGCATCACCCACTAAAGTATCAGTGAGATGAAAAATACATCTCCTGGTAAGAAGTTGTTCTGACATGCCCAAGACTAAGGAGGTGAGTTGCAGCCCCAAGTGGGGATTATATAAGAAAGGGGGATTATGTAAGTCTTCAAATCCGTGTGACTGAGACCAATGAAGAAGACCAAGGACAGCACAGGGGTTAAACGTATAGCTTTAGCTGATAACGGTGACCCACTGAAGTATCAGATTATCTTAAATAGAACTTAAGTTTTGGAGTCAGATGGGCAATTAAATCTTAGGTTACTTGCTCCATCTTTTATGGAATTTTTTTTTATGGCGTATCATTGCTTTACAATGTTGTGTTAGTTTCTGCTGTACAGCATCATGAATCAGCCACATGCATACATGTATCTCCTCCCTCGTGAGCCTCGCTCCCTCTCACGCCCCATCCCACCAACCTGAGCGCCCTGTGCTCTACAGCTGCTTCCCACTAGCTGTCTGTTTTACACATGGCAGTGTATATATGTCAGTGCGGCGCTCTCAGTTCCTC
Organism: Bison bison bison; assembly: GCF_000754665.1. Lineage (NCBI taxonomy): Eukaryota > Metazoa > Chordata > Mammalia > Artiodactyla > Bovidae > Bison > Bison bison. Next base: position 6,064,883 of record NW_011495023.1, read on the forward strand.
CCACCCTGTCTGTTCCCATCTGTGTCCACAAGTCTGATCTCCACATCCTCGCCTCTCTTCCATGAAAGATGGTGTTGATGAACCTATTCGCTCTGTGTCTTGATGATGAATTCACTACTCTGAACCTCAGTTATTCTAATTATAAAATGGGACCGCACCAGTAAACTCACAGTGGTGGAGAAAGGATTAGAGAGAACGTAGTGGGGGCAATGAGAAGTGCCTGGCATGTAGCAGTGGAAGTGGTTTTTACAACTGTCCCTGTTGTTGCTGTGGTAAAAGCCTTTTTTCCATCAAGTATGTAACTTAAACAGACATGCGCCAAGAGGGGAGACGTGTTGAACAGCCTGTACTGATGCCCCAGCTCTTATCACAAAACGTCGTTTAAAATCTCTTCTAAAGTAGAGGGAAACACAGTAGGCAGTAGACCTGAGATTCCTGCTGGAGAAAGTCGCTGTAGGGCATCTCGAAACTACTGTGGGCTGAAGATGACAGGCCCAAGAAGAAGAGGGATTCAGGGCTGCCCGGAGGGTCTGTCTCCAGCTAATATTTGGAACTTAAACACATTTACTGTTTTCTGCTCATTCCTTTAAACTTCTAACTCAAATTAGTGTTTTTAAATATATAAAATTTCAAACCATGAAGATTTAAAAATCTTTAGGTTCCCCTGCTTTCCAACTTCTTAATAACTGTCCGCCGGAACTTGATCAGCTTCTTTGTCCCTCAGAATATCCCACCTAACCTGCTTCCCTCATAATTCATTCTTCATTATGCCAAATCTGAGCTAGTATTCCCTTTACGAGCCCTGTTACAAACACTTACTGAAAACTGTATGGCCAAAGAGCTGTTAATAAACTCTGTATGTTTTCTTTGGAGAAGTGTCTATTTAGATCTTCTGCCCATTTTTCGATTGGGTTGTTTGTGTTTTTGTTGTTGTATGAACTGATTATGTATTTTGGAAATACATAATCCCTTGTTTTGGAAATACATAAGCCCTTGTTCGCATCATTTGCAAATATTGTCTTTCATTCTGTAGGCTGTCTTTTCATTTTGTTTATGGTTTCCTTGGTTGTGCAAAAGCTTGTAAGTTTGATTAGGTCTCATTTGTTTTTTATTTCTATTGCCTTGGGAGGCTGACTAAGAGAACATTGGTACTATTTATGTCAGAGAATGTTTTGCCTATGATCTCTTCTAGGAGTTTTATGGTCATATCTTTAAGTTGTTAAGCCATTTTGAGTTTATTTTTAGGCATGGCTTGATGGTGTGTTCTAACTTCAGTGATTTATATGCGGCTGTCCAACTTTCCCAGCACCGCTTGCTGAACAGATGATCTTTTTCGCATTTTGTATTCTTGTCTCCTTTGACCGTAGGTGTGCTGGTTTTTCCCCTGGGCTCTCTGTTCTATTCCATTGATTTGTATGTCTGTTTTTGTGCCAGCCCCACACTGTTTGGATTACTGTAGCTTTGGATTCAATGGACATGAACTTGGGCAAACTCCGGGAGATGATGAGGGACAGGGAAGTCTGACGTTCTGCTGCCCGTGGGGTCGTGAAGAGTCGAACACGACTTGGTGACTGAACAACAAGCTTTGTAGTATTGTGCTTTTTCCTCAGGATTACTTTGGCAATTCTGAGTCTTTAAAGGTTCTATATAGATTTTAGAGGGTTATTTGGTCTAGTTCTGTGGAAAATGTCATGGGTGGTTTGATAGCTGCTCCCTCCCCTCCACGCCACCCCCCCAAAAAAAATGTGAGGCATGAGATGGCCTGTGATGGGGTGGATGCCATGGGACACAAGGCGTAGTCTCGTGTGTGAAACTTGGATCCCAGTGTGAGGCCATGAGAGACGAGGACCAGCCCTCCATGGCCACGGTCAAAGCTGACAGGAAGAGAGTCAGAGGGCAAAAGTGACCTTCCATTCTCCATCAAGTGCTTTCTTTGGGGAAAAGGGCTCACATATGCTCACGTGTGAAGCTATCAGGACTAACGTACTTTGCTACTTTGCCCAGCATATAAATAGAACAGAATTTCAAATGCAGAGAAAAGCTGGCTAGGTTCTTATTTTCCTACAGAAATATTTGAGCTGTAATGAATTCATTTTTTACTTAAAACATTAAGTCACCACCCCCATTCCCCACCCCATCCTGTACTTAAACAGGCCAGCCAGCTAAATTAGCAAGCATGGAACTGATGGAAAATGAAACTAGATTACATTCTATCAGATGTCAAGCTACTTTACCATAATTACCTGCTTAAAAATTAATAATGCTTCTGCATGATTTTCAAAACTAGACACTTACCAACCATTGAGAATTTTATTAAAATGAAAGACTGCTTTATGGCCTGCCTCCATTTAAACAAAACAGCTAAGTGGGAGAGCCATGGATGGGATTAAAATTAACCAAATCTTCTCGTCAACAACACTATTAGAGACAATGAAAAGGCAAAGAGAATCCTTGTGTAATTCAACTGTAAATTTGAATGGCTTCAGTTACATAATTTCTGGAGTCTAAAAATCAGAGTGATATACAGCTGAGAGGAAAAAAAGATAAAAAACATTTTTGCAAGCAGATGAGATATCCCTAAGGGCTATTTACTATAACTGCTAAAGCAGTATTACTTCTCAGGATCAAAGCCTTTCAGGATAATGAATAAAACTCCCAAATAGTATGTCTACCTATGGCACTTAGTTATCAGATCAAGTTGCTGCTGCTGCTGCGTCGCTTCAGTCGTGTCCGACTCTGTGTGACCCCGTAGACGGCAGCCCACCAGGGTCCACCATCCATGGGATTCTCCAGGCAAGAACACTGGAGCGGGTTGCCATTTCCTCCTCCAATGCATGAAAGTGAAAAGTGAAAGTGAAGTCGCTCAGTTATGTCCAACCCCCAGCGACCCCATGGACTGCAGCCCACCAGGTCCCCCCGTCCATGGGATTTTCCAGGCAAGAGCACTGGAGTGGGGTGCCACCGCCCTCTTAGTTATCAGATCAAGTTGATCCCAAAATAAAAGGGAAATACTTAACTAATATGCATTTTAATAAAAACTGCTGACAACTGAGAAAAATAAATGCTGAACAATGAGAAACTGTAGAAAAACTACTTTTTAACAAGACACTTGGTGGTCCTCTTTACAGATAACCAATATCTAGGTTCTAATCAAAGCATATGTATGATATAGGTTAAAATGCAAAAAAAATTCCTTAAAGTAACTTGTAACCTAAAAATAATCATGAACTAATTCGGTCAGTCTATGTGTCTTTAAATGAAAGATGTTAGGAGATTAGAAAGAAAATTATAATACTGCTTCTGCCCTCATGGGGGATATAATCTAATCCATGACATTTGTTTGTTCTTGGCTTAAGTCATTTTTTGTTTCATTTCAGTTTTTTGGCCATGCTGCCCTGCTTGCCAGGTCTTAGTTCCCTGACCAGTGATCGAACCTGGGCCCTGGTGGTGAAGGCGCTGAGGCCTAACCACTGGACGGCCAGGGAATTCCCAAGTCATTTTGTCTTTAATGACACAAGAAAGAATCTTTTCACAAAGCCTTTCTAAGTAGCAGATCTGCACTGGTATGTGGGGAACTGTATTTCCAAGTTAACAAAAACAAAAAATGCACACATGAACAAAAGTCACAGCTAAGAATACTGTAGCTTAGTTACTGTCTAAATTAGAGCTCTCTTTGCACTGTTTTGTAACCTAACAAACTTCAAAAAAAGAACTTTTTTCCTGAATTTATTTCTAGTAGATTTATATAAAGAAGTTCATTGGGAGAACTGCACTGCCTTTACAATAAATAAAAGATAGGGAAAGGTGTATTTTTAATACTTAAAACAATATTTACAAAGAAAACTCCTTTATAGACTAAAAGGCCATTTCCACATCTCTTTCTCACAGCGTCCCCCTTGACCCTGTGTCCTACACTGCCTCTGTGCTCTTCCCATGCTCTGCAAGGCTGACTTGATGGGCCCAACGATGCTGACTCCATAGAGGCTGGTGGCAGTATTATTGAGGCTGGTGTTTCCTAACACCCAGATGTGCTTCAGATGGAGAAAACTCCAAATTCAAACAGTCACCATACACTTGTCAACATGCTCTGGTCTTTGACAGAATGCAGTCAGTCCCCTCCACCCCGGCCCTGGTTGCCGGTGGGCGGGGAAAGGCGGTGGGTCTGAAGGGGCTGTAACCTCGCACAGGCTATCCCCACAACCAAGAAGGTGGGACCCTGGGGGAGGGGACACCAGCAGAAGACACCATGTGCCTGCTTTCGTTTGTCCTCTGAAGGAGGGAGCTGCTGAATCAGCACACTTCTCTTTTAAATCAGATCACACATGAGCTACACCTGTTTATAGCTGCTTTGTCTAATGTACAACATATATTTTTGCCTTGGTTTCAGATACAAATAGATGGTTTTAAAAGCTTCTAAAAACCCAGTAGTGTTGACATTCACAGAAGGGGCCATCCCTTATATTGATTTTTCTTTTTTTTCTTCCTTACCTCTACATCCTTCTTCAGCTTTTCCAGGAATACCTTTTTGTTGTTGTCATCAATATAAATCTTTTGACCCTCATTAATGAAATCATTATCCTTTAGAGTTGGCAGTTCTTTGGCCTAAAAAAAAAAAAAAAATTGAGAAATTGAGAAAAAGAATAAGGAAGGAGCTTGACAAAAATCTGAAGGACTCCTACGCTCTCCAATCCTGGAGGTTAAGTTTCCACCCCGGAGGCTGAGTTGCCTTGCTCCCTGAGGGGTCTTACCCAAGGCAACAACATGTGAGGTGGCTTGCGTGCCGCAAGGGGGCGCCAGTGAGCTATGACCACTGGAGGCATTCCCACTAGGAATGGAGTCAGGCATACTCCATATTATGAGGCTTTTGTAACAGATTTCATGGTTTCCTAAGAAGGAACCTGACGGCTTTCTTGGATTCACAAGAAGTCTTCTAAGTACAGAATTAGTATTCTTGAAATTCTTTGTCAGGAACCCTC
>NW_011495023.1:6069958-6078382 GCF_000754665.1 Bison bison bison
TTCAACCCAACTCCTCCCCCCCCCCCTCCCCCAACACACACTCTTTTGGGGTAGCCTTTGCTGGGTTCATGTTCATCTGGGTTCAAGATAAAATGTTATCTTGCTCGGACAAGCGCCACCCATAATCATGTACAAATCTAAGTTGGGGAGAATATGCAGCCAGAGGTTGGCCATCTGCCCTTCTAAACCTTCCGGCACACCACTCCAAGAAGGAAGTCCTCTTTTCATTTGGATAATATTGAAGAAAAATGTCTTCTGGCATAAAGCATACTAAGGTGAGACGTCTACCCTTTAAAAATAAACAGGATGGTAGTGAGCTGGCAACTAAACTATACTTATGCTGACCAACACAAAGTAATGCGTGATTATCAAAATATGGTTTGCAAGCAAAAAAACAAAAACAGCCTAGCTTTAAAGTAGTGTGTACCATTCACCTCTGTGCAACCTGCATTCTGGGAGAGTTCAAAACCTCTCCTCCCTCCTTTTGACTGACCTTGTGAAAAACAACCATTCCTCTTCTTCCAGTTGAAAGGAATTCAGCATAATACCTTGCCTTTCTTAGTATACTAATGAATGCCTCCTTTCCCTAAGTGTGAACCAAATGGGGGAAAAAAACCCCAAGGAAAGAAAATATTCTCCATCCTGGTCCCCACACTGCCTCCCCGCATTCAGAGGTACAAAACACTCACTGGGTACATATGTTTACTGGAGAAAAAAAAAAAAAAAAAAAGTGAAGGTGTTAGTTGCTCAGTCGCGCCTGCCAGGCTTCTCTGTCCATGGAATAATTCTCCAGGCAAGAATACTGGACTGGGTTGCCTTTCCCTTCTCCAGGGGATCTTCCCAACTCAGGGATCAAACCAGGGTCTCCTGCATTGCAGGCAGATTCCTCACCATCTGAGCCACCAGGGAAGCTGAACCACCTTCCAAATCTCTGAACTGCTCAACTTTTTCTTCCTGTTTTGTAAGGTATACACATGTGTGTAAACTACTCATGTCTATCGGTAGACACACATGCGTGTGTATTATGCAGTTCTAAGTCAGTAGCTTTGCTACTCATTTTAACTTTGAGAAAATCTGCAGTTTTGTGAGTTCTGATTTTGATATAACTACTGCTAAATAGATTATCTTTGCAAAGCTCAGAAACCCAAAGATTCCATTCAATAAGTGGTTGCTGAATGACTGTCACATACAGGAGTATAAAAATGAATTGGTTGAACATTTCTATCCTTAAAGGAGTTTGTAATTTTGTATGAGTGACACTAAAAGCAAGAAAACAAGGCAGTGCATAAGGCATACAGATAAATCATACGGTTCTTGAGGACTGATCTACTTTCAAATACTTTTATGCTCAGTCAGTCTAAAGAAATGAAATATCCTTCATCATAAAAACTTACCAGGGTCCAGATAGATTAACTGCCTAAGTTGGTCATTTATCATTTAAACATGTAAAATGTGAAAGAAAACTCTCAATGTGAAGATTATTAAATGTTTGAGTCAATTACATGGACCCTAAGTTATTTTCTTGGAACTGAAACAATGAAATTTCACAGTGAATGAAATGTGAAGATCTGAAGTTTTAACAAACTCAGAGGCCTGTCAGAAGCTAAGCATCAGGAAAGGTGAAAAACTGGAGTGCTTCAGAAAGCGCTGAAGCCAGACCTATGTACAAACATAGGAGACGCAGAAGGATCAGGATTCCTTAAGTAGACATCATGGGCATTTGTCTACATTTAGGGGATGGCTGTGTGTGTGTGTGTTGGGGGGGCATTAAGGATTCAGATCTGCCTAAACTCCACAACTCATTTTATGAGTGTAAGCAAAGAACAGGAGAGGGATTCTTGTTTGTGAGCGAGAAACCTGAAGGCAGGGCTGACAGGCTACGGACAAGGCAGTGAATGACACACAATCTGTGTTGGGGGTACTGGTCACATTCATGGAGATGAATGAGTGCCGCTTTAGGGTCACCCCAGCAGAACTACCTCCTGTGACAGGGAGAATATAATCCTACCTCATAAAACTCTGGACACGCTGTACTATATTACGAGGCTTACTTGTGAAATTTCCAGGCACTACGGATGTATTTAGATTGGATGAAGTTCAAAAGAGGGCAACCAGATTGGTTAAGAGACTTAAGGGCTTACTGAAAGGCTCAAGAGGTGTAGGTAGATCCTTAGAGCAGTGGTTAGAGGAACCCAATGCTGATCCACAGATGCCCACCCCCCGGTGTAAGCAGGATGGCAGACTGCTTAGGAGCACCAGGGTTTAGAAACATGAATTCTGAGGTTCCTAGCCTTAATCCTTCCCTTACTAGCCAGGGGCCAGTTTCTGGACCTCTGCAGGACCTCTACATGCAGAAGGGGAGACCCTGCTAAGCCCTTGACGTGCATCCATTTATTAAAGTGCATCATCTCATTTACTCTTCAAAACCACCCTAATTTTCACCGTCCTTTTTACAGACAGAGCAACCGGGTTAAGTGAGATAACACAGCTAAGGTCTCCCAGCTTGGTAAGTGGAGCTGGTAAGCTAGTTTCCGAGCTAAGGTGGGAACCTGGGCTGCCTGACTCTTAGCGCAATTCTGAGTGTGCATGCTGAGTCATTTCAGTCGTGTCCAACTCCGTGTGACCCCATGGACTGTACCCTAGCAGGCTCTGCCCATGGGATTCTCCAGGCAAGAATACCAGAGTGGGCTGCCATGCCCTCCTCAGCACCACTCTACCTGTAGCAGAATGACTGAGATTTTGGCCAAAACCTGTGTGACGTTTAGATAGTGAGGCGAGTGGCACTTACTGTCGTTGTCATTGCTGGGAGCATTCAGTAACTGGTGTGGGTTTAAAACTGTATTATAGGTTGAGAGAAAATATTTTCCTTAAAAATAGCTTCACTGTTTTCTACTAAGCGCTGAAGGACAAAACTGAAGTCACCTGACAACAAGACACCCTCAAGAAAACCCTGGTGCTTGACTTCTTATAAATTTCAATATATCCTTCTAACAATGAGCAGCATCTATAGTAAAGATGCACCTTTTTTTTTTAATGTGAGGGAAACTATTTTGCTGTGAATTAATGAATATCATAAACTCTTGGTGTTAACAGTGTCCACAAAGATGATGTCTACAGAGCAGCACAGAAATGACTGTGGGCAGCAACCGATCCCACCCCTTGCTTTGCAGCACCAGATTATTTGCACTTAGGGGAGCTTTGAAAGCGCTGAAGTCTCTGGGTCTGGTTCTTTAACAGGCATCTTTCATAGCCTTTCTAACTCAATGCAGAACTAGCTAGAGGGCGGAGGAAACCACTAGGGCTAAAGACATCAGCTCAGAAACACTTGTGAACTGTGGACTCGGAGGCTGGCTCCCAGCTAGTGGTCAGTCACCTTTTTTGAAGTGGTTGTAGGTTAGGTCTTCATTTATTAACTCTGCGTTAACATTCTCCCAGCTGGTGTTGTGTAGACTGGGAGCCTCCAGTACCTCACATGGTGCTTAGAAGCGGCAATGCCAAAGAGGACGAGGTGCCCTGCCCTTCCTACGCTGCCCTCCTTGGTCTGCCCGGCCTGGCCAGGGAGTGAGGTGTGTAAAACCCAGGCCAGCACAGCTCACATCTACATCCCTTTTGCAGGAAGTGACTGTACTGGGGTGGGCTGGACTCAAAATGGCATTCATCTCTACTGATGTGATGTGTAAATGTACAGACACAGCTAACGGCATAAGCAGAGCGACACTGGTCTCCCAGCAAGCAAGCTATCCTGTGTTCGCTGGGTGGATGCAATTGGCACGGTGACTATTCCTGGTACTTTCCTGCCAGGTGATCCCCCGCAGCTAGAGTCAGTATGGCCCAGGTTTCTACTTGGGACACAGACTGAAGCATGCGCTTTTGAGCATAGGCTGGAACTGCGCCACCTGGGTTGCATCTCAGCTCCTCCTGTTAGCTGTGTGACTTGAGCGAGTTACTTGACCTTCTCTGTGGCTTGGCTTCCTCATCTTTAAATGGGGATTAGCAGACAACACTGTTTTGAGTATTACACTCATTTGTATAGTTAAAAAGCTTAGGGCTCTTCTTGCCACGTGGAGTTACATATACATATTCTTGTTATTTGCTGGTCATATTCTCAAGTATGGTGTGTGAATCTAGAGAAAAGTTCATCAGCGATAAATCCAGAGCAAGATTTAAAATACAAAGTTGGCATATTTAACACTTTTATAACAGCTGGGGTGTTTAGACCCAGCTGCTCAATCCGTTCAAGCTTCAGTTTCCTCGTCTATATAATGGGATATTAACAACACTTATCCAGTAGGGTTAGTGACTGAATGAAAAGCCAGGAAACACAGTGCTTGGCAGTGAGAACTCACTGGGTATTAGTTTGCACCTTAGTTTCCCATCAGTTTTGACCATGACCAATGGTGTTACTAAGTGTTTCCTACTAATGAATATAGGCGTCTATCCTTCCTGATTTTCTAGAAAAAATAGGCTCTTTAAATTTGGGATATCAGTAAGCCATGTTTACAACTGCCTGCGTTTTCAGGTTTCCTCATTAGGCACGAACACCTCCCGTGACTGTCTCGAGGCTGTTGCACTTCACTGAGTCACACAAGGTGCAGTAGAGGCTGTGCACGCCCCTGCCTTGGCTGCTCTCCAAACCGGGACTGAATCCTCCTGGCCAGAAAGACCTCTGGTCACTGCAAAAGCTCTCCCTAGCCAGAAAGCTTCACTGAAATCCAAGTGAGAATAAAATGTTGCTTTACAGTAACTGGGTAAGTTAAAATTTTAGACTGATAAAGTATATTTTATGGCATTTATTAATATGGAATAAAATAGTTATATATATGGCTAAAGACAGAAGTTTGTCTTAATTTTTCATGGGTTTCATTTTTCTCAGAGAGTAAATGATAATATTGGGTAACTTAGTGAATGCGATTTTGCTGACTTAAAGCAAAGATTCACTAATTGAAATCTCAGTAACCAGAAAACACCCCCCAAAAACTAGAGAGTAGCAAGCTCCTTGGGAACACTTTCTAAAGTGGGTTTTTTTGCTGTGGGCTGTAGAAAGAAAACTGTTTCCTGATAAACATTCCCTCCTTTGCTTTTTGTGACTACACTATTGGGCGAAAAGTCTCTTATTTATTTTTGGCCATGCTAGACGGCTTGTGGGATTGTAGTTCTCTGACCAGGGATCAAATGCAGGCCCTTGGCAGTGAAAGCCCTGAGTCTTAACTGGGCCACAAGGAGAGTGCCAGTTCTTGGTTTCTTTCAAACTACAGTATTATAGGTTGTCACTCAGCAAGTCCATACTCTTAAATAGTAAGAAACACACTGTTAACAATATTGGTCATTGTCAAAGATGCTTTATGTGCATCAGGGCTTAAAGAGAATTGATGTGTGGACAGTATTCTAAATGTATAAACACTTCTGAATATGTAAGTATTCCCTAGGATCCAATAAAAGATGTAAATGATCTCTTAGGACACATTTGGCCAGCAGTTTGAGGTGAAAAAGGGAAAAGTATTCATAACTAAGAGCTACAAAGTCCAGAGCATTGTTTTTAGAACTGTGCCTCTGTAGCCAGCTTAGCAGAAGGCGGTGGCCAGAGAGAAATCATGGATCCTGGGAGCAGAGGGCTCTGCTTCCTTCCATTAGGATGGTAGAAAGAGTTTTAGAAAATGCAAGGCATTTGCACTTTGCATTTGCTTCTAATATAAAAATATTTAGCACTTTTAATAAACTTTAAAATTTTAAATTACTGAATTTTGCACATTCTCCAAAAACAAAAATATGCTTACTAAAAGGATTTAAATTTTATATTTGAGAGTTAACCTGTTAGTAATAAGTTATATTTCATTGGATTCTGTAACTTGGTGCATGATTGCTGTCATTCGTGTGGAGTTTAATAATATTGGATATGTTAAGAGTTATTAGTAAAGCCAGAAATTACATGGAAATTTTCATTAGCTTTTTAATGTCACTAAAATGTCTTTTGGATGACTCAAACATTTTTAAAATCAAATATTTAAAATCTGTATTTACAGACAAAAACTTCAAATACAGAATTCAAATGAAAATATACTGGCTTTTAACATCATTCTACAATTAAGTTTTACAAAGAGTCTATTAAATTGCTACTAACAGAAAAATTTAAAAATACATGTACTTAAAATGTTCAGAGCCAAAAGTATATATACAGTCACATTTGAGGATGGAAACCTTAACAGGAAGATGGAATGTACTTCTATCACACTCGAGTGTTTACTGCAAACAGGATTCTGGCACCAGAAGGTTTCAATGAAAAGAATGATGCATAGCATGGCACTCTCTGATTAAAGGACTTGTATTTCAGAAAGAAATGAATTTTTGTTCAACGTGCTCATTTGGCAACCTGTTTTTAAAAAGTCTAATTGTAAGCCTTGGTGTCTAAAATTGCTGTCCGGTGTCCCTTTGATGAGCCATATTACACTTGGAACTGAATGCACAACATAAAAAATATGTACTAGTTACTGTCTCAAGTTAGGGACTGCTGATGCTTCTGATTTACTTGTTAGTCCAAGCTCATCTAAATGAAAATAAACTTGCAAAGAAAGAATAAACCCCCTTTCATCAGGCTTGCCAAAGTAACGGCATAAGAATCAGAGTCTGTAGGGCTGAAGATATACTCCAGAAATATTTCTGTAAGGGAGAGACTTTTTAGATAATCCTTATATTGGAGCTGGGATAAAGATAATTTGCCTGAATAACATCACATATGTGGTATCAATTTGGGGGTAGTAAGAGAGATTAAAGATTTTATAATAAAATCAGTTCTGCTTCTCAAAACATCCAAGTCACAAATTTGATACATGAAAAAGCAAATTAGTGAATATGCGTAAAGTTCAAACAGAAGTAGTAAAGATAACAGGTGTTTTCTCACAAGAAAGTACATATAACCTTTAAAAACATAAGCGGAACGTCTACACAAGTTCATAGCTTGGGAAATGATCCAACATGTCAATAACTAGCTGTTTCCACGTTGAGAATGTATATATTTGTGACCAGAATCTGGATATGAAAGTCTCACATAATTTTTGTTTTGGACCTCTTTGTGTAAATGTAGAAAGAATATACCTCAACATACTTGGAGAAATAGCACTGCAACTAGGAAGCACAAAACCAGATAAGCCCTGTCGTAATTCTACAATTTAGAACTGTTAAGACTGGCAGGACCCAGCTGTTGGTTATTTATTTTCCCTAAAAGCTGATATTAAGAAAGTGAAACTTACTCCTTTCCTAATACTGTCAGACTTCTCAGAAGGGCCATTTCAGTGGCATGGTGATGGTTTGGCTTTCCTCTGTGAGCTGTGATGTGACAGATGAAGCACATGCAAGCCTTACAGAACTGATGTGTTTCCATCTGATTGGGAGATTCTGTGGCCTGGATGTTGATAGTCTGCCGCTGCTGCTAAGTTGCTTCAGTCGTGTCCGACTCTTAGCGACCCCATGGACTGCAGCCTACCAGGCTCCCCTGTCCATGGAATCTTCCAGGCAAGAGTACTGGAGTGGGGTGCCATTGCCTTCTCTGGTGACAGTCTAAAAAATGTCAAAGTCTGAAAATGCACGAAGTTTGCTAAATTGTATAGTTTTTGGTTTAATACCAGTCTAGTGAACATTAGAAGTTCATTGTTTTATTATACATCTGCAGCAGGTTGGCTTAAATTCAAGCCATATTACATTTTGGAAGTTGTATCTCCGCTCCAACTCTTTCTAGAATCAACTGCATAAGTTGTCAGAAATTTCCACATCTAACAGCACTGCTTCTGTGTGCTTGGGATAATCTGAGTTGAGTGCATTCAGTGAAGCTGTGTTTATACACTGCCATAAGCCCAGACTGGCCTTAGCACTCTCATGCTGTCATCTGGGAGAAGCTCCCAGGAATTATACTGCATGTTATCTTTCCTCTTCACATGCCACTCTTACCAAATTCCAAAGGAATCAAACTTTAAAACTCCACTTCCCAGAATAACCCCCATGGTTTACATTATAGGGTTCTTAAGCCTTTGCTCAGACATCTGCAGACTTACGTAACAGTTTAGAACATTTTTTCCATTAGTAATGGCAATCACCATAACCCATGGCCAGAGCAGACAGGACTTTGGTGATTGTCAAGTCGGCTGCGGTGCACCTTTGCAGGAGGGAAAGAGTCACCTGAAACAAGAGATTCTCGCAAACGATAAAGCATGAGGACCAATGAGATCCTTTAATTTTACGAATGAAGACAAAGTCAAATGATTTATCCCCAAACTTCCATTAATGCCAGAGCAGGGGTTGGGACTCAGATTGGCTAAGGCTCTGGTTTGGTGCCTTTCCCTTCCAAGCCCCCTTTTACATTAATACAGCATTTCAGAGCCAGGAGACAGGCAGATGGCCCTGCTTCTGCCCGATGGGAAAATTTCCCCTGCACTT
>NW_011495023.1:6078482-6111006 GCF_000754665.1 Bison bison bison
CTGGGATAGACGTATCTAGCCCTGGCAAAGGAAATAATTCACTTCCATCTGGAGAGAGAAGAAATTTTACAGAAGGTTAAAGCATTAGCTGAATTGAGGACCTGAAAACCTTGACAACCTCCCTTTAACTGGTCATTCACTGACACGGAAAAGGAAGCGCTTTTTCACTGATAGCAAAGGAAGATTCCCAGAAGAACGCACTGCTGCTCCTGTTCTGCTCTGAGCTCACTGTCTTTGTTACCTTGCCTTTCACTCATCCCAAAGAACCAGCTGGAGGTGGTAATTAATTATAATTTGTTACAAGTTAAAGATCACAAAAGAAATGCTGAAAACTGGTTTAGGAAAGCTTTTGTGTGTGTGTGTGTGTGAGGGTATTAATGATGAATTTTCCTGAACCTTCAGTCAATAATAGGTACAATGTCAGAGATGGTGACAGTCACTTAATTGCTAGCACAATTCACAATTCCTAAGAATCGACCAGGCGGCTTTTTGTAGCCCATTATCAAGGTGTCAACAGTGATTATTGCCAATATAGTTATACAAATGCCAATTGCAGGGCAGCTGTTTTCTTTCAAATAGGTTCCAGGGAGAAGGTTAGATGTTAAAAGGAATCTTCTTACTGTGACCCAATGACTCCATTACACAGGCTTGGCTTTACTTAATAAAACCAGACATGAGTTTTGAGAAGAACTGTGCAGAACGATGAACAAAATGCACATTTGTGTAAATCCCCAGGCCTCATTCACTCTCTCAAGAACATGGGCGTTTTAAAGAGGCAGGTCAAATCCCCCAGAAATCAAGTGAGTCCAGTTATGTTTTCTTTTACTTGTCCGGGTTCCCTGCTGGGTAGCTTGCTTGCTGGCAGCATGCTAAGACTGTCATTTGTAAAAAGCAGTCTGCTCAGCTATAATTACTAATTTGATGTCACACTGGAATTGCAGCGCAGCTGTGAAAAGATGGACCACCAGGGAGATTCGCGTTTCTGTCTCATTTAGAGGGGGCAAAACTGCTGGAGCCATGAATGGAAGATGCCCTTCCATTAATAAAGGAAAGAATTAAAGAATAAAACAAGTCATAGCAGCTGTCAGAATCTGACAACGGGTTTTTTTTTTTTTTAAAGCACCATTCTGCTTTAAAAAAAAAAATTCAAGACATCTGTACATGCATGTTCTGATACTTGTTGCCATGAAACTGATTCCATTATTGTTGGAAAATAGCTTCTTTATTTCCTTCAGTTCCATATTCATTATTATGCTAATGCAGATCACACTAATTACATGTCAGGTTCAAATCGTAGGGATGAGACTTGTCTGCACCTATATCATGAAATATTTGAAATGACAGTTTGAAAACTTGTCATCAACAAGTGAAAAGTATGGGAAATTAAAACAACTACAATGATGCAAATGAACGAAAAATTAGGAATCCAGATGACTAAGCCACGTCAGTGGAGATTCTCCATGAAAATTGTTCTTTGCAATTTTTCAGAAAATGATTATATGACTGCAATGAAAATATTCTTGCAAACCATTTGATTTCATTTATAAAGGCTAGACTGTAGAAAATATTTTCAGCCTTTTCCAATTATTTCTAACCAGAGATGAGTGATTATTTTGATAATTTATAAAGGCAAGAGCATGCTGTTCAGAAGAGTCAAAAATATTTACTGATCATGGAAAGAAAACCTGAAAATTGACAGAAAAAAGAAAGCAAATAAAAATTTTTTTGAGTTTAAAAATCCAAAGGTTTTAAGACTTCAGCTCCATTGATTCATTTCATTTATCTTTATGTATTACAGTTTAGTAAATATTACTTTGGTTGTTGCTAGCTTTTATAAACAAACTGCCTTATCAGAGAGGCATGATGTTCTCTTGTCAAAGCACACACAGTCTCCATCAATTACCAATTTTAATTACTTTCACATCCCATGTCTTTAAGCCTTTCCCAGTGAGCGCCTATAAGCTAGAAGCGGGGCTGGATGGCATTTTGGAGCTGCTGCTCCTGGAGGAAGAGCTATCAGGAACCCCAAGCCCAGAAAGGAGCAGAAAGCATTGACGTCTTCCTTGGGGCTGTTGTATAAACAGTCTTAATGTTTATATAGTGTAAGATACAGTAAGACAGACTATATGTACAGAAGTAACTATACGTCTCAAATGGAGGAAATATGAATTGGTTGTTTTTGCCAACATGGTTTCAAGTCATTTCATTACTTTTCTAACTTTTAAATCAAGACTCAATGAATTGTCTTAGCACCACATGGTTTTGCGTTATGTGCTTTTGTCAGTGAAATGTGGTGGAATGTCTCCTTGTTCATCTTCATGGGATTAATATGAATTTTTGATAATAAATCCCTTTTTCTTTTTTTTTTTTTTTTTAAGGAAGCCCTAAACATTTAGAAGGTTAGGAATGTGCACTGTAGACTGGAAACCTGGCTTTGTCATGTCAGAACTGTGGGACAGGTTAGAGCTTGTCTGTCAAGTAACTTCATTTACACAAAGGAAGTAGCAATAGCCCCCATCTCAAAGGTAGTGATCAGGATGACATGACCAAATTTGTGTAAAATTGAAAACAGGTCTGGCATATAGTATATGCTCAACAAACATTGGTTACTATTAAGTACCTTTCTAAATCCCAGTATACTGAGATTAATAGAAAAAAATACACCCCTCACCACCCCCCGCCCAGGTAAGGTTTTGCCTCTGCCACCAGCTGTGTGATGCAGTGTGAGAAGAGAGGCTCCCGGGTCTTGGATCTGTCACACGTGAGGTGGGGGAACCGGACTCTGACGGTCAAGGTCCCTCTTGTCTCTGATGTCCACCTCTGGGGAGATGTTTTGAGGAATAGTTTGCATACATTCAGTGTATGATAAGAAGCATCCTCAGAAAACTGGGTTTCTGTTAAACACATTCTGTGATTTCCTGTCTTGTCACAGGAACCTACACCAATAAAAGGCTGCTGAGAGAGGGAGTGGGGCTGTGGTGAGTGCCAGGGATGCCTGGGAAGCGTGTGGTCCTAGAGGCAGAGATGGGGAGGGACAGACAGACGATGAACCGTCACGGCCATGTCAAATACCATGGCTTTCCTTCACATGCGTTCTTGTTTTAGGATTTGGGATTCTGAGGCAATCACCCCATTGGCCGTAACTGTCTTTCTTGGCACTGGTTATTGTCAGAGTAGACCAAGCAAGCCCTTGGAGCTAGAACCTGAAGAGATCAAAATTGGGGTGGTGGTGCGGAGACCGCTGGCTGTGGTCACAGGAGACTAGGGAACAAAGCAGAGCAGTCCCTGAGGTGTAGCACATGGCATCGCATCCATAGCTTACTTGGGGGCCGGCTTCTTTTGATGATACTGAGAAAGCCTTCTTTCAATGCTAGTGTGTGGTCCTTTAAACAGCCCAGATTATTTTCTCCTAGCAGAAGATCCCAATAATAGTGAGTCTCCGAGTTTCTCACGGACTAAAACTTAAACACCCACTTGAGTCTTCAGCACCTGGAAGAAACGTTTACATAGCAACACGGAGGCCAACAGTCCGTCATTTCTGCTGCTTTGGGTCAAAGCTGGTGCCTTCAGGGTGATTTACACAGAGGCTGGAAGTGTGGAAATAGAGTCACTGGTGCACAGTAACAATGTAAACTCTCAAAGGAGCCAGCGTTTCCTTTCTCTGCCTCACTTCATTTTTATTTACTAACAAAAACTTCAGTGGAGTACAGTTGGTTTACAATGTTGTGTTGGTTTCAGGACTATGGCACAGTAATTCAGTTATAAATATATTCATGCTTTTTCAGATTCTTTCCCCACATAGAATATTGAGTAGTTCTCTGTGCTATATTGTAGGTCCTTGTTATTAACAGTTATCTATTTTATATACAGTACTGTGTGTATGTTAATTCCAAACTTTTTAATAAGTCCCTCCCCATATTTCCCCTTTGGTAACTGTCAAGTTTACTTCTGAAATCTGTAAGTCTGTTTCTGTTTTGTAAATAAGTTCATTTATATCACTTAAAAAACTAGATTCCACAGGAGTGATAACATATGGTATTTGTCTTTTTCTTTCTGACTGACTTCACTTACCATAATCTCTAGGTCCATCCACATGGCTGTAAATGGCATTATTTTGGTCTTTTTATGGCTGAGTAACATTCCACTGTATATATGTACCACATCTACCTTATCTTCATCTGTGGATGGACATTTAGGTTGATTCCATCTTCGTTATTGTAACTAGCACCACAGTGAACACTGGGGTGCATGAATTTTTTCGAATTACAGTTTTCTCTGAATATATGCCCAGGAATGGGATTGCAGGATCATATGGTAGTTCTATTTTTAGTTTTTTAAGGAACCTGCATAAAGTTCCTTGTTCATAGTGGTTAAACCAATTTACATTCACAGCAACAGTACAGGAGGATTCCCTCCTCTATACACTCTCTCCAGCATTTACTGTTTATAGACTTTTTGATGATGGCCAGTCTGACTGGTGTGAGGTGATGTTTCATTGTAGTTTTGATTTGCATTTCTCTGCTAATTAGTGATGTTGAGCATCTCATCATGTTCTTTTTGGTCATCTCTGTATATCTTCTTTGGAGAAACCATTTTTTGATTTTTTTTTCTTTTTAATAGAGCTGCATGAGCTGTTTGTATACATTGGCGATTAATCCTTGTCAGTTGCTTTGTTTGCAAGTATTTCCTCCCATTCTGAGGGTTGTCTTTTTGTTTTGTTTATGGTTTCCTTTACTGTGCAAAAGCTTTTAAGTTTAATTAGGTCCCATTTTCATTTTTGTTATTATCATTACTCTAGGAAGTGGATCAAAAAAGATATTGCTACAATTTATGTCAGAGTGTTCTACCTATGTTTTCCTGTAAGAGTTCTAATCCAAGAATATGGTATACCTGTTTGTATCATCTTAGGTTTCTTTCATCAGTCTTATAGTTTTCAAATTACAGGTCTTTTGCCTCCTTAGGTAGGCTTATTCCTGGGTATTTTATTCTCTTTGATGTTATGGTAAATGAGATTGTTTCCTTAAACTCTGTTCTTTTGTTGACAGTATATAGGATTGCAAGAGATTTCTGTTATTACTTTTGTATCCTGCAACTTGACTGAATTCGTTGATGAGCTCTAGTAGTTTTCTGGCAGCATCTTTAGGATTTCCTGTAATATGTCATCTGCAAACAGTGACAGTTTTACTTTTTTTCCAATTTGGATTACTTGTATTATTTTTTCTTCTGATTGCTATGGCTAGGACTTCCAAACTGTGTTGAATAAAAGTGGCAACAGTGGATACCCTTGTCTTGCTCTTGATCTTAGAGGGAATGCTTTCAGCTTTTACTGCTGAGAATGGTATTGGCTGTGAGTTTGTCATCAGTTCAGTTGCTCGGTCATGTCTGACTCTTTGCGACACCATGGACTGCAGCATGCTGGGCTGTCCATCACCAACTCCCAGAGCTTGCTCAAACTCATGTCCATCAAGTTGGTGATGCCATCCAACCATCTCATCCTCATCCCCTTCTCCTCCTGCCTTCAATCTTTCCCAGCATCAGGGTGTTTTCCAATGAGTCAGTTCTTCACATCTGGTGACCAAAGTATTGGAGTTTCAGCTTCAGCATCAGTCCTTCCAAAGAATATTCAGGACGGATTTCCTTCAGGATGGACTGGTTGATCTCTGCTGTCCAGGGGACTCTCAAGAGTCTTCTCCAACACCACAGTTCAAAAGCATCAATTCTTTGGTGCTTAGCTTTCTTTATGGTCCAACTTTCACATCCATACATGACTACTGGAAAAATCATAGCTTTGATTCTACAGATATCTGTCAGTAAAGTAATGTCTCTGCCTTTTAATATGCTGTCTAGG
This sequence comes from Bison bison bison, assembly GCF_000754665.1. Lineage (NCBI taxonomy): Eukaryota > Metazoa > Chordata > Mammalia > Artiodactyla > Bovidae > Bison > Bison bison. The sequence goes on from NW_011495023.1 coordinate 6,084,331, forward strand.
TTGGCCATAGCTTTCCTTTCAAGGAGCAAGCACCTTTTAATTTCATGACTGCAGTCACCATCTGCAGTGATTCTGGAGCTCAAGAAAATAAAGTCTGTCAATGTTTCCATTATTTATCCATCTATTTGCCATGAAGTGATAGGACCAGATGCCATGATCTCAGTTTTTTGAATGTTGAGTTTTAAGCCAGCTTTTCACTCTCCTCTTTCACTTTCATCAAGAGGCTCTTTAGTTCTTCTTCACTTTCTGCCATAAGGATGGTATCATCTGAATATCTGAGATTATTGGTATTTCTTCCTATAGTCCTGATTGCAGCTTTTGCATCATCTAGTCTGGCATTTTACATGATATACTCTGCATATAAGTTAAATAAGCAGGGGGACAATATACAGCCTTGACGTACTCCTTTCCCAATTTGGAACCAGTCCGTTGTTCCATGTCCGGTTCTAATGGCTGCTTCTTGATGTGCATACAGGTTTCTCAGGAGGCAGGTAAGGTGGTCTGGTATTCCCATCTCTTTAATAATTTTCCACCGTTTGTTGTGATCCACACAGTCAAAGGCTTTGGCATAGTCAATAAAGCAGAGATAGATGTTTTTCTGGAACTCTCTTGCTTTTTCTATGATCCAACAGATGTCGGCAATTTGATCTCTGGTTCCTCTGCCTTTTCTATAACCCGCTTGAACATTTGGAAGTTCACGGTTCACGTACTGCTGAAGGCTGGCTTGGAGAATTTTGAGCACTACTTTACTAGCGTGTGAGATGAGTGCAATTGTGTGGTAGTTTGAGCATTCTTTGGCATTGCCTTTCTTTGGGATTCGAATGAAAACTGACCTTTTCCAGTCCTGTGGCCACTGCTGAGTTTTCCAAATTTGCTGGCATAGTGAGTGCAGCACTTTCACAGCATCATCTTTCAGGATTTGAAAAAGCTCAGCTGGAATTCCATCACCTCTACTAGCTTGTTTGTAGTGATGCTTCCTAAGGCCCTCTTGATTTCACAATTCAGGATATCTGGCTCTAAGTGAGTGATCACATCATCATGGTTATCTGGGTCATTAAGATCTTCTTTGTACAGTTCTTCTATGTATTCTTGCCACCTCGTCTTAATATCTTCTGCTTCTGTTAGGTCCCTACAGTGCCTGTCCTTTATTGTGTCCATCTTTGCATGAAATGTTCCCTTCTTGGTGTATCTAATTTTCTTGAAGAAATTAGAATTTGTCGTATATGGACTTTATTATGTTAATTTCCCTCAATGCCCATTTTAAAATCATAAATGGCTGCTGAATTTTGTCAACAGCTTTTTCTACATCTATTGAGGTGATCATATGGTTTTCTCCTTCAGTCTCTTAATGTGGTGTATCACACCGATTGATTTGCAGATATTGAAGAATCTTTGTATCCTTGGGATAAATCACACTTGATCATGGTGTCTGATCCTTTTAATGTATGGTTGGATTTGGTTTGCTTAGTATTCTGTTGAGTATTTTTGCATCTATGTTCATCAGTGATACTGGCCTGTAATTTTCTTTTTTTGTGGCATATTTGGTTTTGGTATCAGAGTGATGGCCTCAGAGAATGGACTTGGAGTGTTCCTTATGCAATTTTCTGGAAGAGTTTTAGAAAGATAAGTGTTAACTCTTCTCTAAATGTATGTGAAGCTATTTGGCTCTGGATTTTAGTTTGTTGGAAGTTTTAAAATTTGTTTCAATTTTTGTACTTGTGACTGGTCTGCTCATATTTTCTATTTCTTCCTGGTTCAGTCTTGAAAGTTGTACCTTTCTAAGAATTTGTCCATTTCCTTTAGGCTGTCCATTTTATTGGCATATAAGTTGTCTATGATTCTTTTCATTTCTTATGATTCTTTGTATTTCTGTGGTATCAGTTATAACTTCTCCTTTTTCAGTTTTAGTTTTATTGATTTGAGCCCTTTCCCTTTCTCTTCTTAAAGTTTATCAATTTTGTTTATCTTTTCAAAGAACCAGCTTTTAGTTTCACTGATCTTTTCTATTGTTTTTATTTCTGCTCTGATCTTTATGATTTCTTTCCTTCTACTAACTTTGGGTTTTATTTGTTCCTCTTTCTCTCATTGTTTTAGGTAAGAGGTTAAGTTGTTTGAGATTTCTCTTGTTTCCTGAGGCAAGACTGAATTACTATAAACTTCCCTGTTAGAACTGCTTTCACTGCATCCTGTAGGTTTTAGATTGTGGCGTTTTTGTTGTCATTTATCTAGAGGTATTTTTTTATTTCCTCTTTGATTTCTTCAGTGATCATTGGTTGTTTACTAATATATTGTTTAGCTTCCATGTGTTCATATGTTTTGTTTTTTTTTAACAGTTATTTGCCTGTGTTTGATTTCTAATCTCATAACATTGCGATCAGAGAAGATACCTGATTTCAATTTTTTTAGCTTTACCAAGGCTTGACTTGTGGCCCAAGATGTGATCTATCCTGGAGAATATTCCATGTGTACTTGAAAAGAAAGTGTATTCTGCTGCTTTCAGATGGCATGTCCTATAAATATCAATTAAGTCTAATGTGTTATTTAAGGCCTGTGTTTCCTTACTGATTTTCTGTCTGGATGATCTGTCTGTCCATTGATGAGAATAGGGTGTTAAAGTCGTCTAGTATTACTGTGTTATTGTCAGTTTCCTCTTATATGGCTATTACGTATATTGAGGTGCTCTTATGTTGGGTATACATGTATTTACAATTGTTATATCTTCTTCTTGGATTGATCCCTTGATCATTATGTAGCATCTTTCCTTGTCTCTTGTGATGATAGTCTTTAAAGTCTATTTTATGTGATATGAGTATTACTATTTTACCTTTCTTTTTGATTTCCATTTGCATGAAATACCTTTGTCCATTCTTACTTCCAGTCTCTGTGTGTTCCTAGATCTGAAGTGCATCTCTTATAGACAGCATATATATGGATATTGTTTTTGTATCCATTCAGCCAGTCTATGTCTTTTGGTGGAAGCATTTAATCCATTTACATTTGGTAATTATTACTATTTTTAATTTTTGGCTGCACCCTGAAACATGTGGGCCTTAGTTCCCCAACTGGGGATCAAACCCATGTCCCCTGCATTGGAAGGTGGAGTCTTAACCTCTGGACTGCTGGGGAAGTCCCTAAGGTAATATGTATGTTCTTATTTTCAATTTGTTAATAGTTTTGGATTTGTGTTTGTTCTTCCCTTCCCCATTTGTTCACTTCTCTTATGATTTGATGACTATCTTTAATGTTGTGTTTGGATTGCTTTTTCTTTTTTTGTGTATCTAGTGTAGAGTTTTGGTTTGCAGTCTCCAGAAGTTTTGATATAGCAGTCTATATATAAATACAAGATTGTTTTAACTTGCCTGTCCCTTAATTTCTAGTGTGTGTCCAATATCCTGCATTGTACTCCTCTCTGCTATAGTTGCTGATTTTGACGTCATATTTGTGTGTGGGTGATTTCCTACCTTTACCCTATGTTTGCCTTTCCTAGTGAGGTTTCCCATTCATAATTTTCTTTTCTAGTTGCTTTTTCTTTTCTGCCTAGAGATTCCTTTAAGATTTGCTGTAAAGCCCATTTGGTGGTGCCAATTTCTCTTAGTTTTTGCTTGTCTGTGAAGTTTTTGATTTCTCTATCAAATCTGAATGAGAACATTGCTGGATCCCTTCTGGTCTGCAGTTTCTCCTGAAAAATCAGCTGATAACATTATGGGGGTTCCCTTAGGTGTTAATTGTTGCTTTTCCCTTGATGCTTTTAATATTTTCTCTTTGTTGGTTTGGTTACCATGTGTCTCGGCATGTTCCTCCTTGGGTTTATCTTGTACAGGACTCCCTGTACTTCCTGGGCTTGAGTGAGTGTCTCCTTTCTTATGTTAGGCTAGTCCTGCATGACCTCATCAACGCTGCCCTGTCTCTGATCATCATTCCCAGGAGGTTCCCAAGCCCCCTTTCCCAGCTGAAGCCCTCTTTCCCAGCTGAAGCCCTCTCTACAGCTACTTATGCCGACTGGACGTCTGTTCTGATGCTGAGATGACAATTCCAACTACTCCATCTGCTCCCTTTTCCCACCCACCCCACTGTCCAAACCAGAAACCTGGGAGTCGCCTTAACCCCGCCCTCCCTCCACATACACTCTCTGGCACCATTCACCTCCCTCGTTCACTCTCTGAGGTCTGTGGATTCTTCTTCCTAAATCTCTCTCTATCTTCTCCCACCCCAGGTCAGGCCACCATCTATTCTGGGTTATTTCAGCAGCCTCTCCAGATGGTCCTGCAAGGTGGCCTCACCTCATCCTCCAGCAGGAGCACCAAGTGCTGCCCATCTGTGTGCCCTTGCTCACACTGCTCTTTCTTCCTCTTCCTCTATCTAACTCCTACCCGTTCTTCAGGTTTCCAATCAGCTCTTCCCAGAAGACCACCAAGCCAGATTTAGGTCCCTTGCTACGTGTTTCCTGTCAAAGCACTTAGCACTTGCTACGGTCAGTTCCTATTTAACGTGTGTGTCGCTTTGTTGGACATGTCTGTGTGGTTCATTATTTTAGCCCCTTAAGCTAGGACAGTAACTGTAGATGTTCACAAACTTCTAGATGAATAAGCAAAAGATTTTTAAATCTGTAAAATTCAAACCTAAACTGAATGATACCAGCCTGAAAGAATTTAGAAACAAAAACCTTGAGCCCAGCTTCCAAAAGGTTTGGTCAAGAAAAGGCGCCTCAGCATGATGAGGAATAGCTGAGAACAGAGGCACCGTCCATGTAAACATGCCCCGATTTCAGGCCGCTTAGGTTCATGCACAGAAAGCCGCTTTCCAAATTCTTAAGCTGATTCCCGTTGAATCTGTCTAGAGTCCTGCATAATCGACAAAATGTGGTTCAAGTATTACCTAAAGTCCAGTGTCTCAGAGAAAGGTAAGGAGTCTCCTTGTCTGTCCCTAAGTCCTTATACACAAAAAATATTCTAATGGGTCTTAACATTTTATAGTTGGAAAGGAGTTTGAAGCCCATTAAGCCAACATTTTACAGGTGACTATGAAGCTCAACACCGTCATTTTACAGGTGAGAAAACGGGCTCAGGGAGGCAAGGAAACGGACTCAGGGTCACACCTGGCCTGTCAGTCATAAAGTGGGGCTAGGACCCAGGTGCTGAGCTGTACCTGTTAGTTTGGATCATGATGATGGCTGTGTTTTCAAGATCAGCTGTGGGAAATGTTTCACCCACACTTCAAACTAATAAATACTTCATGGTTCAACAGGGCAGCTAACCTGAGGGAGAGAACTGGAGGAGAGTGTTCCTCAGATCGACGAAGAGCTTCCCACCATAGCTGAGGGGAAACAAGAAGCTCAGGGGAGGAGGAGAAGACAGAACTAAGAGGTGCTGGGCCCCACGCCGAGGACCAAGGTGAGAGACGCCAGGCACTTACCTTTTCTTTGTCACTTGCTTCCCTGGCCACTGTAGAGCCCTGAAACAGAGATGATGAAAATAAGCACACGCGAGGCACTGGCTTCACGTGAAACCTGCAAACACCCCAGGGCAGAGCGCCGAGCGCTGACTGTGCTCTGTCCCCTCCCTGAGTGAGTGGGCACTGCACCCTCTGTAGGGGTTTCTGGCTCCAACCCTTTCCTTCTTGGTATCACCTGTGCTGTCTTTCCCCTGGTTCCTGTCCTCCTGGTGGAAATAAGAAAAACCCAACAGTCATGTGAACGATGCCTTTCTAAACTCAGGGTCAGACCACACTTTCCTCCTTACGTCACCAGAAATGGTTGGTTTGAGGGTCTTCAAAGTACAGTGGGCCATCACTTGGCTGCAGTGACCACTGGGCACCAGGGCCTGTCTCCCATACTGTGTCCTGTAGGTGGGGCATCCTGGCCCCTGACAGCCCATCTCTCTGGCTCAGGGTTCCTGATGACCTTACTTCCTCACTCACCCTAAGATCCAGTGGGCCTTTCTGGCCCCTTTCATGTTGGAGGTTCCTTCAAACACATTTTTACTCACACCCTTTTGTGCCTCTAGGGTGAGCACAAAAGGTATAAGTAGAAGAAAACACAGCTTTCGTTGCAGTAGTTCTACTCTGCTGCACTGGTTTTCAAATAATGCCCTTGGTTCTGTGTTGTCCAACATGACCAAGTCTGTCTTAGATGCTGATGGAGTGGTAGGGCTTTAGGGTAGAGTTTAAGAACAGAGACTGTCCTCTGTTTGTGAAAGATCTTAACGCAAAAGAAAGATTAGGAAATGAATGGCCAGTAAGTCCCTAACTTTGGTAATATTAAACAACAATGAGCATTCCTCCTCTGTGTTCCTTGGTGGCCATCACAGTGTCTCATGCAGCAGCGCCCACGTTTGCCGGGTAAATGGCTGGGGAAGGATCACAGCCCAGCACCAGACACCCAAACTATGACCAGAGGTCAGTGGCACAAGCTGCTTGTCTGTTTATTAAATACACATTTATTGGCCTGGAATACTTGCATTAGCCAGTCATTAAGAGAATGTGTATGTGACTTGGGAAATGTTCAAGTAGCTTCTAGATTGGCCACTCTTAACATTTTTACTCTGTGACCATCTTGCCTTCAAGCAGCTCAGGCATTAGTTAGGGTGTGTGTGTCACCTGTCGTTCACAGATGGAGACACTCCTCCTACAGGGGAAAGGGGCCAGGCCTGAGCCAGGGGCTCCCCCGTGCCAGTTCATCATCATCCCCACGCTCAGTGTTCCCAGGTCTGGTGGATCTAAAAGACCCTGCTGGGCCAGCCCTGGATGCTGCTCAAAGCTTCTTAAAGACACGTTGGAGAAGCACAAAGCTGCCCCAGCAAGTGAGGATGAACCCTGTGAGTTGTCCGTGAAGGAGAGCCCTGTGGCCAGCCAAGCCCAGCAGCTGTCACTTGCAATGGTTTGTTTTCCTTCCTTTATAGGGTCTTGATTTCAGGCCACAATATCTTCCTTTACACAATGACTGTTAATAAAGAATGTTCCTTTATTTTAAAAGAAGGAAGGGGTGAATACTCGAGTATTAAATACTTATAATACCTGGGTACTGCATTTGTAATACTTGAGCAGTTCCTATGCTATGGGCAAAGGGAGGAAATTATTTTTGTATCTTTAACCAAGTTTTTAGTCTTTGTGTTTTTTTCCCCCTCCTTACAATATAATTTACTCTGCTTCTGATTCTCAGTGATGCTTCATCTCTATGTAAATGCAGATCATTAGCCTGGAAAACTCATCCAGATTTAAATTAATTCAGAATTAAAAAAACAAAATTAGAGAAGTCAGTCAAAGCTACGAGTTTGAGCCATGAAATGATGCCAGGCGCCCAGGTTCCCTCACCACTCACGATGGCAAGTACTGGTGAGAACAGAGTTTATTCTATAAGCTAAAAAGGGAGATGAAACCAGGACATCCAAGGTTAAATTAAAACCATAATAGCCAGTCTGTAAGTTACATCAAGATACGCTGACTAGATGTCTGCTTGAATGAGGCACTCTTTGAAGCACTTCAGGGGGATAAAGTGGGACCCAAAACAGTTGTCTTTAAGAAACGTACTAGTAGAACGGAAGAGAATGAAAATTCATCTACCTCTTCTTGTATGCATTCTGCTGGACGTGACACAAACATATTACACTAATCCTCTCAACCCAGCAAGGGAGGTAAACCCATCTCTGTTCTACAGATGAAGGAACTGTGGCTCCTACAGGTTCAGCATCTCGCACCCAGCTAACGCGTAGTAAGACTGGGACATGGGGCTCCTGACGTGGGAGTCAGACCAACAGACAGACCTAGTACTCAACGGGACGAGCTAGTGACACTTCAGAGGGCCTTGTGAGAGAGAGGGTTCCAAAGAGCCCTGAGGGTTGCTGGGATTTCCAGGGAACAAAACAGCTGCGACTTGGAGGTAAGAGCAGACTCCAGAGGTAAGAGATAAGCCCGGAACATCTCCCCTCCCTTAGACCAACATTTCGCAAAGCATAGTTGAGCACCCAGGGATGCTGCAAAGTCAAAAGTGTCTTTATAATAATGTGGAGACAGTCTCTGCCTTGACATTTACATGGATACTGCAAAAACAACGGTGGGGAAACCGTTGGCAGGTTAGCACAGATCCAGCAGTGGCACCGAATGGTATTAGTACTGAGTTTGTCATACGACACATGAGTATCCTTGAGGAAGCAATGGCATCTGTTTTGTTAAATCTTGACGCTGGATGATGTACCTTCTCAATATTCTGCATAGGGAGTATGCCCAAAGCTCTTTTGTTTATAAAGCAGGTAAGTTTAAGGACAGTCATCTTGGTGATGGTTTTGAGTTATGAGCTGAACTAGTTACTTTTTTCCAGAAATCATTTCTACATGAAAGGACAACTGGAACCTGTTTATTCCATTCTGGGCATCTGACAGGCACTTGCTCAAAGAGGAACGAAGCTGCTGGCTCAGCTTTGTGCTGTCATTTCACAGGAAACCCACTGGTAAAATTTAAGCTTTCAAGTGAAAATGAAAACTTTTAAAAACTTGTATCCACCACTCTGTGCTTGACAGCTTCTCAATATATAAAGGCGTTTCTAATGAGGCAGGTGGTGATATTAATGTGGCTTCTTGATACTGTTTAATGAAACGTGTGAGTATTTGGAAGAGCTCATAACTCGGTAAACCCATTGTTCAAAATGACGAAAGCATGATGCCCTCAGATCAATGCGTGCAGATGGATGGGTTTTAAAAAGTTCACTGATGTGATTTCAGATTCCACACTGTAACTCAGCTTTGAGAAATTACCACTTGTCAGGTCTAGGTGTGCCATCCAAGAAAAACACCCACAAATTTCTGAAAAAGTTAAAAACCCCTCCCTTTTTCCAGCTACATATTTGTGTAAGGTCTGATTTTTTTCATACACTTCAAGTAACATGATAGCAGAAGCAGACAGGACATTTCAGCTCTCTCACCAAGGCAGACATCACAGAGATTTGCAAAGATGTAAAACAATGCCACCTGTCCCACTAAACGTTTCGGTTTGAAAGATACTTTTCATAAAGATATGCTAACATTAATAGTTTTACTATTTTAAAAAACTAAGTTAAAAAATGTTTCTCATTTCTAACATTGTAAGTATTAGTATTAACCTACATATGCAGCTTTTGGGGGTCCTCTTTTAAGAGTGTGGAGGAGTCTGAGATCAAAAAATTTGAGACTGACTGATGAAGACCAGAGGTTGGCAGATGTTTTCTGGAAAGGGTCAGAGGGTAAGTGTTTTGCGCTTTGCGGTCCAAAATGGTCTCTATGGTAACTACTCAACCCTGCTATTATAGTGCAGCCACACATGATAGAGAAACCACAGGCATAGTGGGACTCCAATAAAGCTATTTACAAAAACGGCCAAGTTGAACTTGCCATGCAGGCAGGTTGTAGTACGCCAGCCTCTGACCCGGATGTTGTCTACATCAGTGACCTCAGAAGTCAGCGCCCCTCACTCCACAGTCAGAATTTCCAGTGGTCTACCTCCCACTCCAAATCTTTGAAACAGCCTGTCCCTCACCTCCTGATTCCAAACTGCATCCTTTCCCCATCCTTCCTGACTTTTCTTCTCTTCATGGCATTCATCAGTTCCTAGCACACCATGTGACTTACTTATCTGTCTTTGCCCACCAGAATGTCAGCTCGTTGAGGGCAGATTTGGTCTGTTTTGTTCATCATACTGTCCCCAGCACTTAAAAGCAGGGCCTGGCACATAGCTGGTGTTCCATACATACTAGCTCAATAGATTAGATGTGGTATCTCTCATAGGTACAATAAGAAAGTAAGAAAATGAAGTTGCTCAATTGTGTCCAATTCTTTGCAATCCCATCGACTATAGCCTACCAGGTTCCTCCAGCCAGGAGATTTTTCCAGGCTAGAGTACTGGAGTGGATTGCCATTTCCTTCTCCAGGGGATCTTCCCGACCCAGGGATCAAACCCAGGTCTCCTGCATCACAGGTAGATGCTTTACCGTCTGAGCCACCAGATCCTCACTTAACACGAAGTGCACTGCTGGCTGCCCAGTGCTTTGAGCTCTGGGTGCCTCTTAAGTGCACAGCCTGCTCAGTTACACACAACATGGATGAACAAGCTTAATGAACAAAAAAGTAAAAATCTTACCTTTAAGTCGTATTTCCTATATACAGATAAACGGTGGCTGAACACATTTCTTGTAACAATCACATATATTTCAACTCCATCCACATTAAGCCGGTACATGCCCAGGAACTGGGGAAGAAGGGTGATCCCATGACATTCCACTATATACTGCACAGGAAAGAAAGAAAAAGAGGGGGAGGAAATGATCCAGTCAAAAGCTGTTTGTTCAGATAAAAAATAACTCCTCTGCCTATGGTGTTTTACAAAGTGATAATGGCTTATACAACCATTAATGTCTTCTTTACAGAAAATGACCATGTTTATACACCTGAAGACCAGGTCTGAGTGCACCATGCAGACAGATAAGAAAATCTATCTCCAGAGATACTTTTTTCTTAACATTCCCAACTAATTTGTATATAATGGCACGAGGCGAGAGGACAAGTGACTAGTCCTTTCTATAACTCCTTTAAAGTGAAATCATGACCTGGGGTCTCCATCTTCCTTCCTAGAAGCCTTGATGATGACTTTACGAGGTTCAGGCAGCATCACCTGGCCACTATAATCAATGCCTTTGATAGTGTTAAAGTTGAGATTACAGAGGAAATTGTGGAGAGAGCTCAGTGTTAGAAGCTGGGAGAGTCAGGCTCTGTTTTCTGTTTCTTATTGGGACTCTAATGTTTAAATTGCCACCAGATAGTCTCCCAGAGCAATAGAAATAAAAACAAATGGGAGCTAATTCAACTTACACGCTTTTTGCACAGCCAAGGAAACCATAAACAAAATGAAAACACAACCTATGGAATGGGAGAAAATATTTGCAAACGATGCGATCGACAAGGGCTTAATTTCTAAAATATACAAATAGCACATACAACTCAACAAAATAAACTCAATCAAAAAAAAACAGAACACATAAGTAGACATTTCTCCAAAGAAAACACAGATGGCCACCAGGTACATGAAAAGATGCTTAAATCACAAATTATTGTATGTATGTGTGTGCCCAGTCATTTCTGACTCTGCAACCCCATGGACTGTAGCCCACCAGGCTCCTCTGTCCATGGAATTTCATCCAGGCAAGAATACTGGAGTAGATTGCCATTTCCTCCTCCAGGGGATCTTCCCGACCCAGGAACTGATCCCATGTATTCTTAAGAATCCCACTGATTCTTTACCACTGACTCCCCCCCCAGAGGCCCTTCATCCTAAAGTATAAAGAGCATTAAAAAACAACCCATAACATCCAATCTAGGTGTGTTTAAATATAAATCGTAACTGCCATAAGGGTGTTTCCTTAAAAAATGAAAAACAGTAAAGAGCACAAACTTTTGCAATTTTTACTCACAACGCTGCATAATAAATGTGATGTAAACTTTTGAACATTTCTTCTTTCCTTTCTTAGACATGTTATTTCAACCTCTCAAGGCCTTATCATGAAAATCCTTGATCTCACTTTATTGTTAACATAACTGCACTTATTTTGGGAAAACATTTTAATGTAAGACTCTGATGCTGGGAAAGACTGAAGGCAGAGTAGACGGGGATGACAGAGGATGAGTTAGTTGGATGGCATCACCGACTCCATGGACATGAGGTTTGAGCAAGCTTCAGGAGATGGTGAAGGACAGGGAAGCCTGGTGCGTTGCAGTCCATGGGGTCTCAATGCATCGGACATGACTGAGCGACTGAACAACAACAAATCATTTCCACTACTTAAATGATTAAGTACTACTTAATCTACTTAAAACTTCTCTTGAAGTAGAGTTTTCTACTTAGATTTCTAACTTTTATGTAGTATCAACACTGGTTTCTCTGTGTAACTTACAACATTTTACCTGTAGCCATTCTTATTAAAGATGCAATATTATTTTTAAGACACACTACTAAGTACTTTAAATAATATGGAAAAATAGAAGGACGAATTTAGAACTCTGACCTGGGAAATAATACATCCAGGTTCAGCTCTGCAAACGGGTCTTTGATAAGTGAAGATCAACTGGAATATAACTGACTTTCACAGTTTTTTTTAAATTGTTTTTCAGTACAGTACTAATCTGACATCAGCCTAGTTAGATTCACTGCCATTTTTGCTACTAAACAATTATTAGAGAAATGCAAATCAAAAAACTACACTGAGGTGCCACCTCATGTTGGTCAGAGTGGCCATCACATTAAAAAATCTACAAATAACAAATGGTAGAGAGGCTGTGGGAAGCCGCCTGCACTGTTGGTGGGAATGTAAGTTGGTGAAGTTACTGTGGGAAACAGTGTGGAAGTTCCTCAGGAAACTAAAACTAGAATCAGCACGTGACCCAGCAGTCCCACTACATATTGTGTGTATATCCAGACAAAGACAAAACTATATAATTCATCAAGGTACACGCACCCCTGTGCTCACAGCAGCCAAGGCATGGACACCACCCACATGTCTCTCAACAGATAAACGGACGAAGATGATGTGGCACGAAGATGGCAATGGAATATTTACTCAGTCATGAAAAAGAATGAAATAATGCCACTCGCAGCAAATAGATGGACCTCGAGATTATCATACTAAGTAAGCAAAGTAAGTCAGAAGGAGAAAGACAAATTCCATATGATACTGCTTCTTTGTGGATGTGAAATATAATACACGTCATCTACAAAACAGCAGACCTGAGGCTGCTGAGCGGGGGACGGATGGAGGAAGCAAAGAACAGTGGTTTGGGATTACTAAATGCAAACTATTACACAGAAGACGGATAAACCACAAGGTCCTGCTGTATAGCACAGGGAACTATATTTGATATTCTGTGACAAACTATAATGGAAAAGAATGTGAAAAAATACATATATATGGGCTTTCCTGGTGGCCCAGTGGGAAAGAATCCACCTGCCAATCAGGAGACACAGGAGGCTTGGTTTCAAGATTTTACATATATATATACACACACACACATACACATAATATATATATATATGTATCAGTGAATCACTTTGCTATACATAAAAAGTTAATACATTGTAAATCAACTTTACTTCAATAAAATTTAAAGAATATGAAAAAATTAATACTTTTTGGATATGTTAAAATGCTTACTTTGTAGATTTACAAGTGACATTAAATAAAAAATTCATGTCAGTGAAAGAAATAAAAAATTGCCCACCAGAGCAGTGGTGTGAAGCTCTGCAGACAGATGGACACTCTCTGGCCCCACACTGGATTCATCACTGGACAAGTCAATCCCAGCACTGACACCACTTCCAAGAGAGTTGCAAAAACACAACGTATGTCCATCACTCTTCAATGACCATACCCTAAACGGCCACCAGATGGAGACACTTTTCAAAAGACCATCCTTACAAACTGGGTCCCACTGTACTTTCCAAAGTTAGGTTTTCCTTTCTTTAAAACGAGGGGGAAAGAAAATTTTAAAAAGGTTCTTTTATGCCTTTGATGTATGTGATATCGCTAGGATAACTTAGCATGAATTGTACTTACTGTTGTAAAAATTGTACTTACTGTTCCTGTTTACCACAGATGGCTGGAAGAATAGTCATCATGGTAATGGTGACATTTAAGGTAACTCCTTCATTTAAAAAAAAAAAAACAATCCTCAAAATTTTCAGTTGTACAATGCACTTTTATAAAAGAAAGTAATCAGGATGCCCTGTCACACACTTTAGAGGTAGACACTGCAATAATCAACTCTGATAATAATAAGCCATCGTAAGACTTTTTTTTAAAGCCTTTAATTTTCATCATTAAAGAAAAGAAGTACAGCATCAGTGTAGGAGTTTGACTTTTGCCACCCAAAGTTTGGAAGATTTTAAAGATGCTTCTGCCCTTAAAAAAAAAAATCTTACATAACTGAGCTACATATTTCAATACGATGGCCTTTTCTGAGTAGAGTTTCACCCCCAACTTGTTCTTAATCTGAAGTCAGATCAGAGGAAACTTTTCTATTTCTCGCCTTTCAAAAAACAATAAACTTGAGTTTTGCTAATACAAAACAGGTGGTAAAGAGCTCTTGGCTGAAAAGAAGATTTCTCACATCTGATGTAAAGAAATAAAAGGATTGGTTGGTGCCTCTGAGGAGGGCCGGCTGGCTGGGCCTTGGCCGCACGGAGGCTGGGGGAGTCTAGCTGCTTAAGTTCGGCAGGAAGGATGTAGGTTCTGGAGCCAGAGAGATGATATGCAGGGGCGTCCCGGTGCCTCCATTTACCAGCTGTGAGGTCTTGGGCAGCTTACTAAACCATCCTGTGTTTCAATGTCATTTTCTAGAAAACAAGCACCGTAACTCCTACCAAGAAGGTTAGGGTGAGGGTTACAGGTGGCAGGGTGTCAGCACACCCCAACAAGGCCAGTGTTCTGTGCTGCTCTCTCTCCTGCCGAAGAGGACGGTGATCATGGTTACTCCTGACATTCAGAACTCCGGTAAGGAATCTCAGTGTCAGCCCGTATGCTCTGTGCTCCAAACTGACTCACAGATGTGCTGTGAAGTCTGCCCAGAGGGAGCCTCTGCAGAGGTGATCTGAGGGCCCATGCGACATGCCCCCTGCCCTGGGGGGCACACAGGTTTCAGTTTGGCCATTCGGCTCCCTCCCCCGGGACCCCACCCCTTGTACTGTTCTGCTCAGTTTAGTCTCATCATGGCCTATCTTTTAAAAGTCCCGCTGGCAGAACACGTCCCTTTGATCCAAATCTGTACAGAGCCATGGAATGCCCGGATCAGCGTGGATACCACTATCCGTACTGACGAATATGTGAAAGACACCTGACTACTACACAGGAAATCACTGATGCGCTTCCCTCCTACCCCCACCCCAGGGAGAAACACATGTACACATTATATTCTGCAAGTCCTCTATCTTTAAGATTAAATAAAATAATATTTATATGCAGAGTACATCATGAGAAATGCTGGACTGGAAGAAACACAAGCTGGCATCAAGATCGCCGGGAGAAATATCAATAACCTCAGATATGCAGATGACACCACCCTTATGGCAGAAAGTGAAGAGGAACTAAAAAGCCTCTTGATGAAAGTGAAAGAGGAAAGTGAAAAAGTTGGCTTAAAGCTCAACATTCAGAAAAGGAAGATCATGGCATCTGGTCCCATCACTTCATGGGAAATAGATGGGGAAACAGTGGAAACAGTGTCAGACTTTATTTTTTTGGGCTCCAAAATCACTGCAGATGGTGACTGCAGCCATGAAATTAAAAGACGTTTACTCCTTGGAAGGAAAGTTATGACCAACCTAGATAGCATATTCAAAAGCAGAGACATTACTTTGCCAACAAAGGTCCGTCTAGTCAAGGCTATGGTTTTTCCTGTGGTCATGTATGGATGTGAGAGTTGGACTGTGAAGAAGGCTGAGCGCCGAAGAATTGATGCTTTTGAACTGTGGTGTTGGAGAAGACTCTTGAGAGTCCCTTGGACTGCAAGGAGATCCAACCAGTCCATTCTGAAGGAGATCAGCCCTGGGATTTCTTTGGAAGGAATGATGCTAAAGCTGAAACTCCAGTACTCTGGCCACCTCATGAGAAGAGTTGACTCATTGGAAAAGACTCTGATGCTGAGAGGGATTGGAGGCAGGAGGAGAAGGGGACAACAGAGAATGAGATGGCTGGATGGCATCACTGACTCGACGGACATTAGTCTGAGTGAACTTCGGGAGTTTGTGATGGACAGGGAGGCCTGACATGCTGCGATTCATGGGGTCGCAAAGAGTCGGACACGACTGAGCGACTGAACTGAAAACAAAGATCAAATTTGATTTATCTTATCAGAAAGTTTCTACATGTTCTTATACTCAAAAGCAAGGCTCACCTATGAGGCTTTGTTGAACACACTGCAGCACAGAGATTTAAAAAACTTAAAACTCCTGAGTTTGTAATCATGTACAAAACCACAACCCCAGAAAGCCTATCATGTTAGATTCCAGTATTGACAAGCAGCAGTTGGTCCCAAAGGTTTAGAAAGCACTCCCGCATCAAACTGCAGGAGCGAAAACCTCCCCCATGAATTGAGTTTCTGGGTGGGAGCACTGGGAAAAGACGACCCTGTTTCATTTCAGTGGAGGAACGTCCCACTGGGTCTGTGAGCACCTGGGCTGGCAGACCACCGAACTGGAGCATGAGGGTCACTGCATGTGGGAGTTGACACAGAGAGGCCCAGATAGTAATCCCCTCGGGTTCTTCACCTGCTGACCCACTAAATGCTGTGCACACACCCTAACACCAGTGGGCATATCTCAGACGGCTCCCCCACCCCACAAACTCCTGGAGGTTATCCCACATCTAGGGACGCTGTAAACACACGGCCACAATCCCGCTGCTTGAGCCTTCCTGGGCCAGCACCATGAGCACTAGCTGTGTGACCTTTGGGAATTATTCAACCTCTCCGTGTCTCTGCATTTGGAGAAGAGGTGCAATAACAGTACTTAGAGCACAGGGGCTTTGTGAAGGGTATGAAGATCAGGGAAACGGCACTGGGGGTACTGCGATGGCTCAAGCAGGAGCCAGATGAAATCCAGACCCTGGGGCGAGGGGTGGGAGAGGCAGGCTTCACCTGACGTGCTCCTCAGATGCTCCCTGAGAAGTGGGTTCTATTTAAATGCAGGCTAGGGACTCCCAATTTAAAGCATATCTCCACAGAACAGACTTTCCAAAAATGAATAATGTTTATGTGTGTGCATTTTTTAATATAAAGTATGATAATACTTTTGTAAATACAGAAAACACTAAAAATCATAATTCTCACTTATGTTGCTTTTAGGATCAGAACTCTGAGCACTTCCCCTTCAAAAGCTTAATCACTGACAAATTAACAAAAGAACCTGTAAATAAATGCTTCAAAAATTATTTTAAAAATGTGTACTGGGGCACTACAGTCTCATGATTGGTTTTTTTGTGGGGGGCACGAGCACCCCTTATTTTAATAGTTAAAAACAGCCTCAGCATCTATTAATTTTTTAACATTGTTGATTCGATCACAAGACAATCTAACAATGAATCTTTGCTTCCTCCCTTTTACACACTTAGTTTCCAATTCCTGTTGGAAGAATGGAGAAATAGGGACTACAAGCATGGAGAAATAGTGACTTAATCCTGAGGGTCACTCTTTAAAAAGGTGCAGAGGAATTCTCTGCTGGTTCAGTGGTTAGGACTTGGTGCTCCCACTGCCGGGGCCCGGTTTGGATCCTTGGTCGGGGAACTAAGATCCCACAAGCCTCACAGCACAGCCAAAACCAAAAAATAATAGAAAGGGGAGGATATTTCTTTCACTTTCCATCAGCGTCCTGATGTGGCTACAAGGCAGCCCTCCTCACTGGCAGGGGACAGTGTTCCCTATCTGCCGCTTTAATATCTCAACCACTTCTGACCGGTGCCGTGCCCTACTGCTGCCCGGGAGACTCTAATCCAGAGGCCAGGCGAGTGTGGACGTCTGTCCTCTGCCACTCTGAGGTCCCAAGTGAGTGCGGACGTCTGTCCTCTGCCACTCTGAGGTCCCAAGGGAGGAAATGGACACAGATGGGCCACACACAGCAGCACTGGTCATCCAGCGTGGACCAGAATCGAGGGCACGCACAGAGGGTGATGCCTGTTAGGGGAGTACCAGCCGTGTACACACAAGCCTGCAGAGCCTTCCTTTCCGTGGCTCCTCACATCCCACCCTTTCCCAGAGGCCTTCCTATCTGTGGCCCAAAGCTGGCCAGTTATTTCCACCACTCGGTCCCTGGGGCACATTCTCTCCTATCAAACAGGGAAGGTCTTGTCTGGCACCTGAACTGATAGATGTTTGCAGTTCAGCCAGGACACTGACCTTCTATCTAAATAAGGTATGGAACAGTCCCAAATTTTTAAAAAACTGACCCTGATCATCATTAATTCTTCGTATGCTTACTGTACAGAACTAAAACCATCACCGAGTATTCTTGGAGTCAGTGTCCATATTCTCAGTGTTAAACTTGCTGCATTACCTACGTTTGCATTTTAAAAGTACTGTTTTTATTAAGTCTTTTCCACGTTAGCATTTTCATAGCTGGATGCCTCATGTCACCTCGGGCTGTAATTTTTCATGCTGCGACTTTGGTTTTTTTTCTAGAGTGCTTCTCAGACACTTGTATTTGCTGGCAATGTTCATCTGTAACCCATACAGTTTTTACTGTTTTCTGTCTTCTCTTAAAACAGTCTTCTTTAATATGACTCCTTGTTGTCATCAATAGAGGCAAATTTTACCTCTTCATTAGTCTCCCCTAGAACTTTTTTCCTGTACAGCAGCTTGTCAGAACTATAATGATAAACTGACATGGTGAAATTGGAATTTTAAAAACATACAAAACGCAACAGCCACAGGGTCTCAGTTTCCTTTGCTCTTGGGTAGTCAACAAGAATACAAGTCTTATGAATCCCCTGGTCTGTTGCTTTTTTGTATGCAAAATGAAATGCCATTAAAAGATTCACAGCTGACTGAAGGTTTCAGCAGAGAGGATTCTAAGTGATGTACTGGAATGGATAAATATTTATATCTCTGCATGAGAGTGTGAACCTGGGCTCCAGCTCTTGAAAATTGCTGTTATTATCATGTTTCACTCTTTTTTTTTTTAAGGGGCTTGAAGTGACAATTTAATATAGCATCAAATTAATACTTCAATGTAAAGTCTTGCTTCAGTTAATGTTTTTGAAAGGTTAAATTATCTGTAATTCTTATTGTGCTTCTGCCTGTGTTTATAGATCACTTCAACAATGTTCTTTACATGAGGCCGGGGCAGGGGAGGGGGGAGGCAAGGAGGGAGGGAAGGAGAGAGAAAGAAAGAAAGGGAGGGAGGGAAGAAAGAAAAAACCAGCCTGGAACTAAGGATTGGTTTGTTTCAGAAGAACCAGACAAATAAATAATCCAAACATTTCTTGAGTTGATATTTTGGGAGAATGGTCTATGTTAGTTACTATATTTTGGTTTCAAGAGTCATAAAAGAATGTAAGGATGACTCCATTTAATCTAATGTAAGTACAAAATTTTACTGCTTTTTTTAAACTTAATAAAAATCAGGCTTAAAGGGAATAAACATTTCTCTGCAGTATTTACAAACATTCTTAGTACTGATATACTGCAGAATATATCTACATGCCGACACTGGTGCTCCGAGCTCAGTTTATTATACGACCATAAAGACCCATACACAGCATCATCATAAGAGACGAGGTGACCTTGTGAAAAACAAACAAGCAAACACCTTATCAGGGAATTCCCTGGTGGGCCAACAGTTAGAACTCTGAGCTTTCACTGCTGAGGGCTCAGGTTGCGGAGCTAAGATACAAGCTGGTCGGTGTGTCCAAAAAACCAAAACAACTAAAAACAAACACCTTACCGTAAGAGAAGTTGGTGTTTACTCAGTGACTACAACTGAAATGGAGAAGGGCTGTCCCAAGCGTCATGGTGTGATGCACTCTGGGAAGCCGTGCTGTCCGGCTGTGGAGTGTGGTCAGCGGGCTTCAGTTGGCAGCTCCTCCTGGGTCCGCCTTCCTGTTCCTTGGGCCCAGCACAGCAGTGCTACACGGGGGACCCTGAAGGGCCCCACCGGCTGGCTGTGGCCTGTAGGGCCTGCCTGGCAGCCTGCCCTCCTCCTCCGCCCAATCCTCCTCCGTTCCTCTCCCTGGACCGGAGTCCCTCTCTCATCAGTATCCTGACCTCACACTCTGCAGGGCCTTCTACTCCAGTCAGTCACTCCTGAGAGTCAGCAGACACAAGAGACAGCAAACTCAGGACCCCAGGAATGGCAGAGGTTAGGACTATTGGAAATAGAACTGGAAGAGTTATGTATAAAAGCATTTGAAGAAATAAAAGGATACAATTTCAGTAATGAGTATATAATGAAAAATGATCAAGAGTGCATAGGTGGATTTTTTAATATGGAACATCTACAAGAAAAAATACAATCTTTGAAATAAAAAAGTCACTGGATAGGGGAGACCACGGATTAAAACAGCTGATGAGAGAATGAGGAGTGGGAGACACAGCTGAGGAATTAACCCCAAATTGAGCAGAGATGCTTGGAGACAGAAAAGGGGAAAGGAAAAGTGAGAGCCGTGGAGGCCAGAATGAGAATGTCCAGTCCACAGATGTTGGGGAGAGGTGGGGAGACAGACCGTATCCAAACACAAAAGAGCAACGGGATTTCCAGAAACTGGAGATCACCTGCTGCAGGAAACGCGTGCCAGCAAGTGGGCCGTGCGGCTGCCGGAACCTGGGGGCAGACAGCGATGCCCCGTCTGCAGAGCGGAGCTGGAGCGGTGCTCCCTGAGCCACAGGAGCCCCTCCTGGTGTTCCTGAGAGTGTGTGCAGCTCCTGAAGACACAGGCCCTGCTGCTACTTGCTGTGAATCTCACAGTTCCAGCTGTTTACACGTAAAACTTGACTGTGCTTTTCACATTTCCATCGGCTTCTCCTCCACAGACAACAAAAAGAACCAGCAAACAGACTCGAAATGTTTCTCCTGCTCCAGGGGGTGGGGCCCGCACTGCCATTTACATGGGCTCCATCAGCACTGCCCGTGACACGCGGCGTCTCAGGTCCACCCCGACCTACCGAGTCAGAACGTCAATTCTTACAAGCGGTGCGGGGGTTGTGTCTCCAGTCAGTAATTTGGGAAATGCTGATGGAGTGTCTAACTTCTCTTTGGGTATCAAACCCTTAATTTTTTTAGTTTTAACTTTTGGCTTTCATGGGGCCTGTTTTCTCAGTTTCTCTCTGTTTGTGGCCAACACCACTGTCCTTCGTGGGAGGATAGAAAGATGTATTCCAAGGAAGATCCAAAAAAGTCAAGCAGTCACCCCCTCATCCTACACTGAAACTTGACATACTAGGTAGCTTTTTCAACAATGATTCGAGTTTTAAGGCGTAACTTCTAGATTCAGCTCAAGTTACTAACAGTCTCCCGGATAACAAAAGTTAAGAAAGGATTTTTGGGTTACTTGGTCAATTTGTCAGTTCAGTCACTTTGAAATAAAAAACAAATTTAAACCCTACATTTCAAAAACATAAAAGATATTCTTAATGCTATTTTCATAGGCATTTCTTGATTATCTACATTGGAACTTGTTCCCTCCCCTAAAATTTTTAAAATTTTACTGACACTGACTCCATTTTAATTAAAGCTGAAGAAGCTACATGATTCCAAAACTTCCAATGAATTTAGGTCAGTTAAAAAAAAAAATCAGTCAACGTAGGAGAAATAAGGTATTCAAGAAGGTTCTTGACCATTTTTTTCCTTTTTGAATGCTCCAGCATTCTTAGCTAATCAGTCAATGATCATCATTTATAAGACCCGAGTTTGTCCTGACCTGACAGAAATCTAAAGAAGAAAAGGGTATTTACACCAAAACACTTAAGTTATTTTCCTAACTATAAAAAAGAGAAAAACAAAAGGAACATAAAGGTTTGCTCTGCTTAATATAAATTTCCACTGGTCTGAAAGACGCTGCTGTGCTTTCTTAGCTCACAGTGAAAATCAGGGTGGGGTCTGGGCAGCAGATAAAAACTACGGCAGCGTGCTGGAGCCTGGAAGAAAGCTAACTTCTTACAGTTTGAATCTTCAAATTTTTCTGCATCTGTGCCACACTCTGCCAGAAACCAGGCCCCCTAGTGGATTGAAAAAGCTAATGATTTCAACACTGGGACATGCAACTGAGTATGTGAAGAGAAGTACTGAAAGACCTTATTCAGTCATTTACATAGTGCTTGTTATTCACCAGACACTGTCCTGAGCAGGTTATAAATAGCAGTTCCGCTAATTAGCACACCACCAGATGAAGGAGGGTGGTGCTGCTGCTAGCTCGTTTAAGTCGCATCCAACTCTTTGTGACCCTATGGAGACTGTTGCCTGCCAGGCTCCTCTGTCCACAGAATTCTCCAAGCAAGAATACTGGAGTGGGTGGCCATGCCCTTCTCCAGGGATCTTCCTGACCCAGGAGTCTCTTTAAGTCTTCCTGCATGGCAGGCAGATTCTCTACCACTAGCGCCACCTGGGAAGCCCATACAACACGGGATGGAGGAGACACTACCATCAAATTGTATGGACAGAGAAGCAGGTACAGAGAGGTTAGGTAACTTGCCTAAGGTCATAAAGCAGGCTGGGGGCAAAGTAGTCAGCTCCGGAGTTCATGTTCTGAACCACCTGCCACACGGGCACTGCTGGTGAGGCTGCCTCATCAGGAAATCAGGAGGAATTTCTTTCAACATCTAGCACTGTGCTGCTCCTTCAGAGGTTGGCCTTGCTGCTGCTCAGTCGCTGCAGTCGTGTCCGACTCTGTGCAACCCCATAGACGGCAGCCCACCAGGCTGCCCCCGTCCCTGGGATTCTCCAGGCAAAAACACTGGAGTGGGTTGCCATTTCCTTCTCGAGTGCATGAAAGTGAAAAGTGAAAGTGAAGTCGTTCAGTCATGTCTGACTCTTAGCGACCCCATGGACTGCAGCCTACCAGGCTCCTCTGTCCTTGGGATTTTCCAGGCAAGAGTACTGGAGTGGGGTGCCATTGCCTTCACTGTAATTTTAACCTTCCAGAATACAGCTGCACCTCTGGATATATTTTACTTAAACACAAAAAAGGACAATGAAAGAAAAGAGAAGAAGAAGAGCCACAGAGTAACCAACGCTGTCAGAAAGCCCATCCAATGTACTCCGTAGGAGCTGCCCTCCCTGAGAGCCTGTCCTGTCTATTGATAGCAGGATTTGAACAAGCCTAAGGACTTGTCCAGACCAGACTGCTGGTTCAGAAGCACATTAGAAGGTAAAAGCAATAAAAAGCAAGAAAAGAAGAAATGACAGTCTCCACCAAAGTAAGAAAAAAATTCTGACTAGTGGTAAATCCTAAAAGTAGTCTAGGCCAGCTTACCTCCTGTATGGAAGTTCATCGAGTAAATACACAGCACGGGGAGTATAGTCAATAATATTGTAAACCTTGTGTGGCACCCAATTCATAAAAATATCACAGCACTGTGCCACACACCTGAAACTAATCCAATATTGTACGTCAACCATACTTCAATAGAAACAGAGTGAATGCATGCACAAGGAATGAATGAATGAAATGCAGATGGAGAAACTGAGGTTCAGAGATCCCTGAATTAGCCCGTTTGTGACCAGCTATGACCTAGGTCTCCTGACCTTCCACCAAGCAAACTGTATCAGCAATGGTGATTCTCAGTCACGAAGACCCTTCACCTCTATTTATTTAAAGATTGTTTTCTTCCAGTTTTACTGAGATGTAATTGACATACGGCACTGTACAAGTTCAAGGTGTACAGCATAATGATTTGACTCACATACATCAAGAAATGATTATCACAGTTTAGTGAACATCCATCATTCATACAGTTACACAAGAAAAAATTTTTCCTTGTGATGAGAACTCTTAGGATTTACTCCCTAACAAGTTTCATAAATATAACATACAGTAGTGGTAATTATATTAATCATATTATACATTACAGCCCTAGTATTTATCTTGTAACTGGAAGTCTGTACTTTTTTCACTGCCTTCATCCAGTTCCCCCACCTCTGGTAGCCTCATATCTGATCCCTTTTTCTATAAGTGTCTTTGTTTTTGAAGAATAATTGACTCACAACACTCTGTTTTAAGGTTAGTACTAAGACCCTTTCATTATATTTGAAATACTTTTTGCGCTTTCCTGGTGGGCCACTGGTTAAGAATCCACCTGTGACAAGAGTTCAGTCCCTGGTCTGGGAAGATACCATGGGCCAAATAAGCCTGTGCACCACAACTGCTGAAGCCTGCATGCCTAGAGCTCCGCAACGAGAGAAGCCACGACAGTTAGAAGCTGGTGCACCGCAACTAGAGAAAGCCCGTGTGCAGCAATGAAGACCCAGCGCAGCCAAAAGTAAAAGTAAAAGGACTTTTTACAAGAGGAAAAACATAGATGATGAAGAAGTGAGAAATGAGCTTTTTCTGGATAGAGAACATACTACAAAAATAGCCATTTTGTAGCAGTGAAGTGAAAGGAAATATTTAGTGCTGTGACAGCCCCTGGAGCATGTTAATAGACTTATATTTTGGTCCCCAATGCATTTTATGTAATACTGCTGATATGTCAAATCTTGCACGTTCGTTACAGTAACCACCCCAGAGGAAACCTTTCAAACTGTGTCTTCTGTAAAAGTAAAAAAATCTGAACTCAGAGATGTCATCGAGAAGTTCGTATCTGAATTGTATCTCACACTGCATTTGAACAGTCTCACTTATCGGAATAATATGTTTTCATTGGTCACTGAGGTACCACACTGCTTTGAAAGTTCTAAGACAATTTAAAGAAAGTAGAAAAAGATGCACCAGCATGACAGTAAGTTCCAGCGGGGGTGACTGGTTAAGAGCTGCATCCTAGAATTCCATCCATTCAGAAGCCAATGCCTGAGTGTCTACCCTTATAGGTACTAACCTAGCACTTTAAAATTTCCTTCATAATTGGCAATGGCGCAAGCATTGTAGAATGGATTTCAAAAGGAATCAGTGTTATAAAGATTGAATAGATGTTAAATGAATTTAGAGGCTGACTAATGTTTTTAAAAATACAAATCACGGGAGCTCCAAGTTTCCAGAAACAGGAGGTAGGGAGCTTCAGGAGTTTCACTGACCTCACTCGGAGCAAAATGCAGTCAATCACATTTGAGAAGAGTAAGCAACTGGCAAGAAACACTTTCCGATGTTAGAGCAGAAAGCGGGACCATAGAGGAAGGAAGCTGACTTTCACAGACACTCAGCGCCCACAGATCCAACCAAACAGTGCCTTTGAAGAAGTCACTTTGTGAGGCTGGTGCTTGATGTGATGATATAAACACTTCTGAGGAGCCTTTGGTTAACAGCAACAGTATGTGTGTGTGCCTGTGTGGGTATGTGCTGCAGTGTGTGGTTTAAACACCAGTTCTCAAGGTGACTGCTTTGAAAATGCCATCAACAGTGCCATATTCACACCCTAAGACTACACTTCCTCAAGATGACATAGTTGTTACTGGTCATGGCTGCAGAACTTGATGATGCTATGACCACTGCCACTTACGGAGGGCTTAGAGTACAGCAGCAAGCATGCTCTGCAGGCACTTGTGCTGGAATTTATCAAGAAAGAGAGCAGTGGGGGGCACACGATAGAAAGAGATGGACGTTTCCCGGGTAGTTTCATTCTACTCCCAGGAGATTATGAAGGGACAATGATGAGGGCTCTGAAAAGCAGGTAGTGAGTAGACAGACACCCATGTCCTAAAATCAGAGCCTCTTCTCAAAAGGCGTAATTGGTTAAATACTCAGGGGTCAACATCTCACTGCCAACAGGCATGTGCGAAATAACTTCCAAAATGTTGCCAACCCTTAAACTAAACCATGACCGTGGGGCAACCCAAGATGTGCGGGTCATGGTGGAGAGATCTGACAGAATGTGGTCCACTGGAGAAGGGAATGGCAAACCACTTCAGTATTCTTGCCTTGAGAACCCCATGAACAGTATGAAAAGGCAAAATGATAGGATACTGAAAGAGAAACTCCCCAGATCAGTAGGTGCCCAATATGCTACTGGACATCAGTGGAGAAGTAACTCCAGAAAGAATGAAGGGATGAAGCCAAAGTAAAAAGAATACCCAGCTGTGGATGTGACTGGTGATAGAAGCAAGGTCCGATGCTGTAAAGAGCAATATTGCATAGGAACCTGGAATGTCAGGTCCATGAATCAAGGCAAATTGGAAGTGGTCAAACAAGAGATGGCAAGAGTGAATGTCAACGTTCTAGGAATCAGTGAACTAAAATGGACTGGAATGGGTGAATTTAACTCAGATGACCATTATATCTACTACTGTGGGCAGGAATCCCTCAGAAGAAACGGAGTAGCCATAATGGTCAACAAAAGAGTCTGAAATGCAGTACTTGGATGCAATCTCAAGAACGACAGAATGATCTCTGTTCATTTCCAAGGCAAACCATTCAATGTCACAGTAATCCAAGTCTATGCCCCAACCAGTAACGCTGAAGAAGCTGAAGTTGAATGGTTCTTTGAAGACCTACAAGACCTTTTAGAGCTAACACCCAAAAAAGATGTCCTTTTCATTATAGGGGACTGGAATGCAAAAGTAGGAAGTCAAGAAACACCTGGAGTGACAGGTAAATTTGGCCTTGGTATACAGAATGAAGCAGGGCAAAGACTAATAGAGTTTTGCCAAGAAAACGCACTGGTCATAACAAACACCCTCTTCCAACAACACAAGAGAAGACTCTATACATGAACATCACCAGATGGTCAAGACCGATTTCAGAATGATTATATTCTTTGCAGCCAAAGATGGAGAAACTCTATACAGTCAGCAAAAACAAGACCAGGAGCTGACTGTGGCTCAGCCCATGAACTCCTTATTGCCAAATTCAGACTTAATGTGAAGAAAGTAGGGAAAACCACTAGACCATTCAGGTATGACCTAAATCAAATCCCTTATGATTATACCAGAGAAGGCAATGGCACCCCACTCCAGTACTCTTGCCTGGAAAATCCCATGGATGCAGGAGCCTGGTAGGCTGCAGTCCATGGGGTCACTAAGAGTCAGACATGACTGAGC
>NW_011495023.1:6111350-6111835 GCF_000754665.1 Bison bison bison
AGAAGGAAATGGCAACACACTCCAGTGTTCTTGCCTGGAGAATCCCAGGGACGGGGGAGCCTGGTGGGCTGCCATCTCTGGGGTCGCACAGAGTCGGACACGACTGAAGCAACTTTAGTAGTAGTAGCAGCAGCAGCAGCAGCATGATTATACAGTGGAAGTGAGAAATAGATTTAAGGGCCTAGATCTGATAGACAGAGTACCTGATGAACTATGGAATGAGGTTTGTGACATTGTACAGGAGACAGGGATCAAGACCATCTCCATGGAAAAGAAATGCAAAAAAGCAAAATGGCTGTCTGGGGAGGCCTTACAAATAGCTGTGAAAAGAAGAGAAGCGAAAAGCAAAGGAGAAAAGGAAAGATATAAACATCTGAATGCAGATAAGAAAGCCTTCTTCAGCAATCAATGCAAAGAAATAGAGGAAAACAACAGAATGGGAAAGACTAGAGATCTCTTCAAGAAAATCAGAGATACCAAGGGAA
>NW_011495023.1:6111936-6112136 GCF_000754665.1 Bison bison bison
GATGTTCAAGCTGGTTTTAGAAAAGGCAGAGGAACCAGAGATCAAATTGCCAAAATCCGCTGGATCATGGAAAAAGCAAGAGAGTTCCAGAAAAAACATCTATTTCTGCTTTATTGACTATGCCAAAGCCTTTGACTGTGTGGATCACAATAAACTGTGGAAAATTCTTCAAGAGATGGGAATACCAGAACACCTGATCT
>NW_011495023.1:6112236-6137377 GCF_000754665.1 Bison bison bison
AGAACACCTGATCTGCCTCTTGAGAAATCTGTATGAAGGTCAGGAAGCAACAGTTAGAACTGGACATGGAACAACAGACTGGTTCCAAATAAGGAAAGGAGTACGTCAAGACTGTATATTGTCACCCTGTTTATTTAACTTATATGCAGAATACATCATGAGAAACGCTGGACTGGAAGAAACACAAGCTGGAATCAAGATTGCCGGGAGAAATATCAATAACCTCAGATATGCAGATGACACCACCCTTATGGCAGAAAGTGAAGAGGAACTAAAAAGCCTCTTGATGAAAGTGAAAGTGGAGAGTGAAAAAGTTGGCTTAAAGCTCAACATTCAGAAAACGAAGATCATGGCATCTGGTCCCATCACTTCATGGGAAATAGATGGGGAAACAGTGGAAACAGTGTCAGACTTTATTTTTTTGGGCTCCAAAATCACTGCAGATGGTGACTGCAGCCATGAAATTAAAAGACGTTTACTCCTTGGAAGGAAAGTTATGACCAACCTAGATAGCATATTCAAAAGCAGAGACATTACTTTGCCAACAAAGGTCCGTCTAGTCAAGGCTATGGTTTTTCCTGTGGTCATGTATGGATGTGAGAGTTGGACTGTGAAGAAGGCTGAGTGCTGAAGAATTGATGCTTTTGAACTGTGGTGTTGGAGAAGACTCTTGAGAGTCCCTTGGACTGCAAGGAGATCCAACCAGTCCATTCTGAAGGAGATCAGCCCTGGGATTTCTTTGGAAGGACTGATGCTAAAGATGAAACTCCAGTACTTTGGCCACCTCATGTGAAGAGTTGACTCATTGGAAAAGACTCTGATGCTGGGAGGGAATGGGGGCAAGAGGAGAAGGGGACGACAGAGGATGAGATGGCTTAATGGTATCACTGACTCGATGGACGTGAGTCTGAGTGAACTGCGGGAGTTTGTGATGGACAGGGAGGCCTGTCGTGTTGCAATTCATGGGGTTGCAAAAAGTTGGACACAACTGAGCGACTGATCTGATCTGAAGCTCAGTGATTTTAAAATCAGAATGGTAATCATTGAAACTACTGAACAGAAGGGTGTTTAGATTAGAAGAGTTACATATATAACTAACAATCTACCATTCCTAAATGTTAACTGTCTGTAATCTGGATATAATAATTTTTACAAACACGGCTAGAGGGAATTTTTGTGTCAAATGTGTTCTCATCATGACCTACCTATATCTTTAAATCTTGGGCCTTAATGATAATTCATTATGAATATTGATCACCTCAGAGTTTCAAGTAAAAATAAAGAAACATTACCTGGTGGTATTTCTTCAGGATGTTGTGCATTTCGGCCACATCTTCACTTGTGATGGTCTTGATGATATACCTCTTGTCGTAGGATGTGTGGAATCTCGCTCCACTGCGGGCCTGTGAGTCGTTGGGAAGAGGTGCACTGCGGGTCAAGGAATTCTTCCCATGGGCGATGGGGGAGGAAGGAAGAGAAACAGTTAAAGACCAGTTTCCAGGTCATTTGTTGTCGTTACAAGTTTTCAAAAACATATGTGTTTGCACTGCTATATTGAAAATCGGTAACTAACAAGGCCCGACTTGTATCACACAGGGAACTCTGCTCAGGATTATCTGACAGCCTAGATGGAGGGGAACTTGGGGACATGTATATGTATGGCTGAGCGCCTTCCCTGTTCACCCAGAACTGTCATAACATTGTTAATCGGCTATACCCCACTAAAAAATAAAAAGTTTAAAAAAAAAAACCACAAAATCTGTGTTTGGAAGAAGTTGATAAGGAGGAGGACATTTTCTATTCATTGTAACTCAAATGGCAAGTCCTTCAAATGAAATTAAAATAGTGACTCTAACATCTAGAATTATAATCAAAGTTGCTCTGTTTACCTTGTTCTTTTGAGTTGAACAAGAGCTCAGGTTTCCTTCTGAATAAAGTTAGGTTCCAGCCATGGAAGGACATTTTACATTCACTGAGAGTTTCCTTATACAAACAGGTATTCTGCCAAGAGTTAGGCACAGAGCACTTCTCCCAATTCTGATAACATTCCTATGGAACAATTACTATTTATATCACTGTTGTTTTACAGATGAGGAGATAGGGATCAGAGATGTAAAATAACTGAGCCAAGGTCACACAGCTTTAGCAAGCGGAAGATTGGGAATTCCATCTGCAGTGTGGCTGGCGCCAAACCCAAGTTCTCAACTAGTCAACTACTCAAGTAGGAAATGACTCAATTAGTGAACCCTGGGGTCTGTGGCTGCCCTGGGCTGGCCTGGGCAGGTACGCTATAACACAGCTCTAGAAGATTCTGACCTGGTCCATCCCCAACCCCACTTCAGTCATTGTTGAGGACAGTTCATCTCTGGAGGGGATGAGGTGGGGCTGTGAGTGGGGGCTCTCCTGGCTTCATCTCACTCCAGTGTCTAGAATTTCATTCCAGATTCAGGCTCTCCACCCTCCCACTAGCTAAGTCCCTGCTGCTCTCTCAGGTGACTCCCATTTGAATCTCTTTTCTCAGAGCCTCGGGGAACTCTCCTCCTTTTCCCCAAGCATATTACACTGCTTACTGGGATCAGCAAACCCCCAGCATCTGAGGAAGTCTGGTCTTCACCTCTGCTCACTGTGCCCTTGAGAACTGACTTCCACTCCCTGCCCAGCTCCACTGGATGGATTGTGAGGGACTCACAGGGAAAGACAGTCACTCCGCCTTCCTCTTCCCAAGTGGGCATTCCAAAGCCCCAGTGATCCAAAGTCTGTCTGGTTAGGGGGACGCAGATGTCTTCAGAGAGGCAAGTGGGATCACTGCATCATGACTTCTCCATCTTTCTAGAATATAAGCTTCCTTAACCTTTCCTTTTCTAGATGAAATCCAGGACTGAGTCTTCAGAGGTCTAACGACATTGCGGAGCTGCAGCAGCTCGTGGAGGGGCTGCCCGGTCTTGGGCTGACGGAGGTGAGTGCGTTCTCACTCCCAGCATCTGCCCTGGCCCCAAGGTCTCTGTCTTTACATCCCGAGACCACACAGCCTGATCTTAATGCCACCAGGCACACCTGGCAAGGGCAGAGCCTCCCTGGCCAATTAATCAAAATTGCTTTCCTTAGCATATTAGAAAATTTGTGAAAAGTAACTCCCAATGCCTTTAAATAGAAGGATCTGGCTATATTAAACGATGAAGACAGCTGAAATTCATCAGATGGACTGAGAAGTAGGAAAAGGATTTGGGGGACGAAAACGGTTATATTAACAAGTTTGATTCTTATATTTTCTTTTTCTTTCCCCTGGAAAATAAAAACCCCCCTTTTTATCACTTCCTACTAAGAATTAAAAGGGAAGGAAATCAAGGTGAATGTCCTGTTTGGAGGTTTTAAACATTGGCCAAAAAAAGCAATCACTGCTCTTGGCTAGTGGTCTTTTTCTTCCTGAACATTCATTTGTAAAAGGTTATTCCAAATAAAACAAGAACACTAGGAATTGTAAGATTACAAATTACTTTCAGGCATAAAAATCAAAGCACAAATAATGAACTTAATGAAAGACAGGCAGACCAGATTATAAACTATAAAACTGACAATACATGTAGAATAACTTTTGAGGGAGAAGAGAGGCTAGCAAAGGATACTCATATTCAGCAAAGGACAGAATTAACAGCAGCATCAGTTTCACGGACTGTTTTCTTAGGTGTATGGAATATGAAAGTGTTAACGTTCTATCACTGACTAGTGGGAGAGAACAGGATTGAAAGCTGCCGAGTCAGTGCTTCTTAAACTTTAATGGGCAATGGAGTCACCTGGGCATCTCGTGACAGTGCAGATTCTGACCCAGCAGGTGTAGGGTGCAGCGTCTGAAGCACAGATGATGCTGATACAGCGGGTCTGCAGACCACACGTGAGAACCAAGAGTCCCCTGAACCACGGCTCGATGGGATTTGTCTGGAGCAGAGCATGGTGGGTCTAGTGTAGTAAGTGTGTTACAAACATGCCTGCCTGAATGCCCGTCCCACTATAGTCCGTCCAACTCTGGTTTGGTTAAAATGCAAAACATTACAGTGAATAATGATTCATTGCATTCAGTGTATTAATTCACTAATGAAATGTCTAATAATACAATGTTCAGTGTATGGATTTACAAAGTAAAGGGCTAGAAAAGGCAGAATCAAAAATGTACTAACTCCTCATATATGCGTTACTGATATTTGTTTTTCTCTTTCCGATTTATGCATATATGTAGAATCTAGAAAAATGGTACAGATGAATCTATTTCCAAGGCTGGAGTAGAGACACAGACATGTGGACACAGTGGGGGAAGGGTAGGGTGGATGAATTGGGAGAGTACCACTGACATATATATGTTGCAGAGTGTAAAACAGACAGCTAGTGAGAGCCTGCAACCACAGGAACTCAGCCTGGTGTTCCGTGATGACCTAGAGGGGTGAGATGGGTGGGTAGAGTTGGAGGGAGGTCCAAGAAGAAAGGGATACATGTACACATATAGCTGATTGATTCTCTTCCTTGCACAGCAGAAACTAACACAACACTATAAAGCAACTATATTCCAATAAAAAGAAAAAATATTTTTTAAAAATGTATTAACTCCTTAGCACAGATGCTACCTCCTTCCAAATTCTTTGCCTTTCCTTTCAGTCTCAAAGACACTGATGATTATTTATTATAGACTTTGTATAAGGATATTGATCCTCTCATAATGGCCTGGGATATAAAACTTCACAAATTCTAATCTTGATTGTCTTAATATTTTAATAATCACATAAGTAGTCCCAACCCACAATATCTGCTTCCAATGTCTGGAAGATTTTTTTAAGGCTCTTAGTTTTCTAACAGTGAAATGAGGGACAAGCACACTTTATCAACAATTGGGATGTACTTTTTATAATCACTATGAATATAAAAATGTGTAAGTCGGATTTATTGAAAGCTTTAGACAAGCAATCAGAAGAGTAAATGCAATTTTACACAAAATGTGTGGCCCTTAGAATGACTCTTAAGGCTTGGAAAAATCCATATTCATATTTATTTCCACAGCATTACTATGGGATAGAAAGAGCCAGGTGCCTTTTCCCACATGAACATAATGAAATTGGGATACAATGGAGCCAAGTGTCACACCCAAGGCTCCTGCCTAAAACCTCTGAGGCAACCTTTTGGGGCAATTTACAAAAACAAGGCTAAATTTTGCCATTAATTAATACCATGATCGTTGACTTTCTGTAAGCTCTAACATAAGGGAGAAATAAGTCTGTTGGGGAGGGCAGTACTAAGGCAGGTGCTGGTCTGGGCCCTAGAACATTCTCTCCATCATCAACCCTCGATACCCAAAGGCAGTAAGCCTCTTTGAGCATCGGTTCCCGGGCCTGTAAAGTGATGGAGGGTAAGCCGGGGTGGTGGTCTCTCCTTGGACCTCCAACAACTCTAAAATGTACTTCCAGGAAGACAGGGCACACGGCTCTAGGCCGTGCAGGGGAGCACAGGCCTCAAGGTGACCTGATGTCTCCCAACAAAAGTCCAGTGAGAGGACAGTCCAATGCCCTCTCAGCAGGGGCACGATAATGGCTCAGGACACCCGGGCCAGGACTGAAGGGAGACGATAACAGTTCTCAGAGCAGCACGGAAATAAGGCGTCAGAGGCGGCGGCTGTTCTCGGGACTTCTCACAAGAACGAGAGGACAGGCATGGTACATAGACCGAACAGCCTGCTATCTAGAAACTGAAATTCCTCAGTGTCCTCTATTTTGTCACAAAGGAAGAGCGAACCACAGCATCATACTTGTCCATACACTTGGACAAGTCTGGGAAGCCAAGAGGAGAAAGACCTGAGAGAAACAGCCAGGGAGTAACCTCCAGACCCAAAGGGTCTCCTTATGCTTAAATAAACCTCATAGTTGCAGAGCATGACAGCTGGGGGCAACCTTGGAGACTGTTCCAAACCACCCAGTTTACAGAGCAGAAAACAGAGGCCCAGAGAGCAGAAACCACTTGCTTGAGACCTGAGTGGGTCAGTGTCCGTGGAGGCCTTGCAGAGGCCTCTGCCTCCTGTTTGAACATGCGTCTGGAGGGTGTTAGGATGGACTGTTACCATAGATTTCTCTGCGGTGACAAACACCTTCTCACTATAATATAACGCCTGAGCCAGCTGGCACAAGGCCAAACCTGTCTTTGTTCTTCAAATTTGCCAAGTAAAATGTGTAAAAATACCATCAGTAACAGCCTCAATGCTAATGCAGCCCAGAATCCTCAATTTATGCTTTTATTAACATGCGTACAAACCTCTCCTGACTTCTAGGACAATCATTACTTGGCTTTATCCGAGACAGATAGGAAAGGGGGCTGTCTTCTCTCTCAGCAAGGGCTGAGACAGATGTGTTTGGAAGCAAGGCTTAAGGCCAGGAGAAGTATGTGCGCTGAGCCCCGGGCTGAGAGTCAATCTGTGCAGCAGAGAGACAGGGCTGGCGCTCAGTAATGTGTCCTACGGTCCTGTAGACGGTGGTGACAACGTCAGTCCTATGAACTCTTCACATTTCCAACCATGTGGCACAGTTCATCATGTCTGTTTTAATTAATTCACATGTTCTGAGAATTGCTGGAGGTCTTCTTTCTCTCTTGATCAGTGGCTTAATCTTTAGAAAACTGTCCCATTCTCCTCCTTTCCCTGCTTACAACCACAATGCCAAGAATGCCAAGGCTGAATGGAATAGGAATAGTCTTTCACACTGGGGATGCTCTGGGTCACTCTCTACAATACTAAAACAAGCAAATAGGAAAAAAATAAAAGGAAAAAATTTGCAAGTCAGGACAAGATTTATGTGGGAGAGTGAAGTTCTAGCTGAAAGCACCATTTAACCCCCTTGCATCAATTTCCATTGTAGAAAGGTAATAATGACAGAATCATCACCATTAAAAGTTTTCCTGGGGGTTAAATGAGGTAAGACAAAAATTTTGATAACAGTGCCTGGAAGAGTAGTACTCCTTAATGGTAGCTATTATTATAAACAGCAAATTTCAACCTGGAAGACATTTAGAGATACAGCTCAATAACAACAAATTATTCTGTAATTTGGTAAGTCAAAAATGAAAGACTTATAGAATGGGCTCTTCCAGTTGGCTTTTCCTTTTTCTTTTGGCTGCAGTTTATGGGATCTTAGTTCCCCACCCAGGGATTGAACCCATGCCCCCAGCAATGGAGCCTTAACCACTGGCCTGCCGGGAAAGTCCCTCCAGTTAACTCTTGATTCCACCCTGGCCAAGCCTTTGGTTGTATACCCAGTGACAATCAAGAACCACATTCTTGCCACTCTCATACTGTCCATTTCATGGCTTACTTTCTACAGCCCTCTGTTAGAACCAGTTGCAATTTGAAAAAGAGAATTTAAAACATTTTACACAAAGAAGTTTCAAGTTGAAAATTCCTACCCTGAAAGGTTATACATGGCTCCTGCTCTGCTTCTTGCATCCTCTCCAACCAAAGGACAGGAAGGACAGTGGAGGAGTGGGCTGATCCTCTACAGGATGGAGCAAGCATGGGAGCTGGGGAGACCCCTGCCTGAGGAGGAGGGGGGCAAAGCAGGCTGGCTGAAGACGCCAACCAAGTGGAAGGTACAGGACAGGGAATGTCAGGGAGCCAGACAGACTGTCCTTGGGTGATCTTGAGGTGGTGGCCAGGGCAAGAAGGGTGACAAGGAGCAGGCTGGATGAGAGCTTAAGGGGAGAGGAGGAGGTCTAGAAGAGCAATCTTGGGGTGTTGATCTGGGAAGTCATTTACGGAACATGCTGGGCCACCACAAAATCCAGTTCAAGGCAGAGCCTTAAAAGGCTTAATTCAATGTTGAAAATACATATGTAATAGAAATCTGCAAAGGTCTGCACAAGTAGTGGCTCCCAGCCTTTCTTGATTACCTTTCTTTCCTCTTCAGGTTTTCAGGTCTCAGCATGTGTGGCAGAAAGAGAAGCAGTGAGAAGTTAAGGGCCATTAGGCCCCCCTCCGATCAATGCCCCTCCTGCTCCTTACTCTGTTATTCGATTATCTGCTAAGACAGACAGTCAGACTTGAGTGTCTCTAGGTTTCCTTCTTGCTCTACTACGAGGATTCATTAATGTGCTTCTGCTTTCAGTCTGCAGAAACCAGGAAATGGACAATGATTTGCTTTCAGTTTGGGGGGAATCTAATGATAAGATTTCCCTGGTAGCTCAGATGGTAAAGAATCCACCTGCAATGCAGGAGACCTGGGTTTGATCCCTGGGTACGGAAGATCCCCTGGAGAAGGGAATCGCTACCCACTCCAGTATTCTTGCCTGAGAATTCCATGCACAGACCATGAGGTCGCAGAGAGTTGGATATGACTGAGCAACTAAGACTTTCACTTTCAATGATAAATGCACACAAACTGCTTTTATTCACTGGCTACCCTTTTCTTCTATACATTTGATAGCTGTATATTATAAACTATGTAATGCCTTAAATTCACTTGTTCTAAATGAAAATACTTTAACACAAGCCCCATATGTCAAGAAAAAGGCAACCAAAATCAATGGTGGAGAAGAAAAAGGTCTCATACCAAATATAAACTAATCTTAAACTCCAAACATCCTTAATGGCTTTACTGAGATATAATTCATGTACCAGAAAATTCACCTACTTAAAGCCTACAAATCAATGGTTTTTAGTACAATTATACAGTTAAACCATGACCACAATGAATTTTAGGGCATTTTCATCAACCTCAAAAAGAAACCCTATAGCCATTAGCAGTCAGTCCCATTCCTGCCCTCTGCCCTGCCAACTCTGCCCCCTGCCCAGCCAACTAGTAAACCACTCATTTACTTTCTTAGAGACCTGCCTGTTCTGGACATTTCATACAACACAATCATCCAGGGCGCAGGCATTTGTGACTGGTCCAAACATTCTCCCTGCAAGTCCCCTGAGCACACCTATCACCCTGAGGGCCTGGTGGTAGACCCAGGGCTGTGTTTGGGTGAGCAAGGCGGCATTGCCGGTGTTCTCTATTCAGTCCAGTGCAGTGAACATGTGACAGCAAGTCCATGCTGTTTCTTAGGATGCTGCCAGGCTTGCTGGGGAGCTAGGGATAAAATCAACTGACAAAAGTTAAAGTTCCAGAGTAAAGCTATTACATGCAGGGCATGTAAGAACAGGATAACTTAGTCTGTGTTTCAGGATGACCCTGCCACTAGATAAGTAAACTCACTTTCCACCACTCCCGTTTTCCATAGCCAAATACATCACATATCTTAAGGAGATGGGCTGGGATCTGGGACCCTTTGCTGCAGTGCCTGCATCTGAACAAACATCTCCTCCAGCAACAGATACAAAGAAACTATAAGGGACTAAAAAATAACTGTGAGGAGTTCTGACAATTTACGAACAAGATACAAAAGGGCCAAAAACCCAACTGCCACTTCTGAGGTGTCTGGAGCAAAACCAGGGTACTACCCATGTGCCCTGCACAAAGCACCACCAAGGTGTGGGCAAACCACCAGTCAACCCTCCAGCCCGAACCCTGGACCTGGTCCTGCCTGTGCCCTCCCCCCATTTCAAGGCCCAGCTCACTGTGCTCTCAGGGAGCAAGCAAAGGCACCTGTTGCTTGTTTCACTTTCTCATGCGGCAACAGGAGTCCCAATAACACCTTGCCTGCATTTGGCCTCCAATTTCCATAGATTAAGGAGTCCGAGAACCCTGGCTGGTAGCACTGCAAAACTCCATCTCAAACCTCAAGAGCTGCATTTGAAGCTCTAGTGCCATGGCAGACTCATCAGGAAATAAAGGAAGATGAGAGATGAAAACTCACTCTTGAACGGACTGCTTACATTTATAATTGGAAATTCATTCTCCTTTCCCTAAAGAAAGGGATTAATGGTGCTTGCCTTCCTCCCCAAGCCTCTAAAAGTCTGCATTGAAGATGTTTATTTCCACAGTAGGAGGCCCAGGATCGCTGGGGCCCCCAGGGGGGATGGAGGAAATGTCAATTTAATTAGCTCATCTTTACCACCAATCTTTCTAGACATCTCATAAAAATGTCGTGATTTACCAACCATTATGGTCCCCTATCCAATTTTTAAATACCCAAGCATTTTGAACATTTAATTCTCTTGAACAGTCTTATAGACATTTGGTTTTTTTTTTCTTCCCCATTTTGACATGAGCTTGTAATTTCTGCTAAAAAGCATGTGTAAAAGTTTTTCTGTTTAGTCAATGGGAAAGCCACTTACAAAATCAATTTTGCCACGCTCAAACGTGTAAAGGCAGCACCTTACAGAGGGGACACGGCAATACCGTGCACGAGAACCCGAGTGACAGTCACCTACTGGCCTCAGAGAGCATGGCGTTCTTCCCTCTCATTTCACAGATGAGAAAATTGAGAGCTCCAGGGCCGAGTGGATGGATTAAGTCACAGCAAGACTTAATCCATCTGAAGAGCCAAGATGCAAACCAGCTTCCCAGCTCCCAGGAAAACGTTCTTTCTCCCGAGCCGGGCTACCTGTTTCATGGACCTGCCACCTGGAAGGCGGTCGCTGCCTCATTGACAACTCAGAATTATAATTACATGCCTCAAATCACACGGGCCAGGGGCCAGGAGCCAGAGCCCAGATCGGACTGCCTTCTGGCTTTGCATTTGATGGTCTGAGTGAGCAGATGGTCCTCTGACCCCATCAGGGAGGGCAAGGCCAACACTCAAACAAGAACATCATCATCAAGGATTAAAAGCCCACTGGGTTTAAATCCTTGGGTTACCCTCCTGGGGAATTTCAAAGAAAGTCTGAGCAGTGATCCCAGGCGTGGAATGGCTTTCATTGCAGAGGCGGGTGAAACGCAGTGCAATTGAACACTTATTAATAATGAAACAACTAAGCAGAAAAGAAGGACACAGAAACGAATGGTAATGACCGGCAGAGAAAGACAAAGAGTTACAGGAACGTCTGCATGCCGTAAGGTTGCCTTTAAAAAGCTCGGGTTGGTACTTGCCTGAGACTGAAATACAAGAGGCCTGTGTCTGAGGCAGTGTCCGACCTGGACAGGAGCTCCCTGGGCTGAAGTGACTGTCAGCGCCCGGCTGAAAATCGAAAGACTTCACCCAACATGAATTCAGGAACGGAAAACGAGGGCTCACAGCCAGCCTGAGTTGCCAGGTAGGGCAATTTGCGATGGGGCAGGAATTGGTTCAACACTTAAGAAGCAACAGAAAAATCACATGAAAAACACCTGAGAATGCTGGCGGGCTGGGAGGGAGTTTTCCCAAAAGTCTATTCAGAGACCTGTCTAAACTGAGGGCTGATGGGCGCCCTTTGATTTTCAGCCCAGGCAGAATTTCTGTCCGATGTTCGTTGTGAAGTTCATGGTAACTAAGCTGAGAGGCCAATGCATGCGAGGAGAAACTGTGAAAGAGCGGGCAGGGCAAACCCAAGAGATGACAGACAGTTACACAGGAATCAAAGAGCTTACCTGACTCGAGTCAGCAAACTTGGAGCGGAGACAGTACGAGAACCACTGTGTCTATCAGCCCCGGATCTGGGCCTCTGCACTTGACTCCAATCCCGGGGCGCCCAACTACATGCTGACTAGCCTCACCCAGGCACCTCCAGGTCACCTCCACATTCACAAGCAAAAAACTCAACTTCCTCTCTCCCCTCCCCCATGCCCACACTTCCCTCCCCTGGTGAGTGGCACCCCCACGCTCCTGCTTTCTCAGGGTCCGACACGTCGGCTCCTGTCCTTTGATCCTGGGCTTTCCCTTCTCCCCATCCTGGGAAGCTGCTCTCAGCTCAACCCTGTCTGTGCCAAGTGCCCTGGTTCAGGCCTCTTCACTCGTTGGGGTATTTCGTAGCTTCCTAATTTCTCTACCTCCCTTTGATGCATTCTACACATAACCGCCTCGATTTGCTTTTAGAAAATCAAGATGTCATCACATTACTCCCCTGTGCAAAATCCACAGGGCTGGGGCTTCCCTGGTGGTCCAGTGGTTAAGAATCTGCCTGGCAATGAAAGGGACATGGGTTTGGTGCCTGACTGGGGAACTAAGATCCCTCATGCCACAGAGCAACTAAGCTCTCATGCACTGCAACTACCGAGCCCCAGCTCCGAAACAAGAGAAGCCACCATAATGAGGAGCCCTCGCACCGCAACTAGAGAGCAGCCCCCACTCACCGCAACTGGAGAAATGCCTGGGTGCAGCGACGAAGACCCACCACGGACCAAACAAAATAAGTCAATCTTAAAAAAGAAAAACCCTCAGGGCTGCTCTTGGGCTGGAGAATCCAGTGGAGGTCTTTTCCCCAGTTCC
Organism: Bison bison bison; assembly: GCF_000754665.1. Lineage (NCBI taxonomy): Eukaryota > Metazoa > Chordata > Mammalia > Artiodactyla > Bovidae > Bison > Bison bison. The sequence continues at coordinate 6,124,546 of NW_011495023.1, forward strand.
CACTTTGAGTTCCCTCCTTTCTCTCCGCTAGCCCACCACCATCTGGCTCTGGCCTCCGCAGTCTGGTTCAGAGGCTCATTTCTCCCAGCAATGTCCCCTCAGCCCTTCCTCCCTTTCTTCCTCAAATGTTTCTTAACTGTCCAGAGCCAGGCTGGTGCTCACCCCTGTACCTGCAACCCTGGTAAACAAGCTACACTCAGCTTCCGCCTTCAGACAGTTTCAGTTATATTTGGGAAAACTACAAACACCATGATAGACTTTAGAGATAATGGTAGAATTTTTTCCCCAAGTTTAGTACATACTAAAGGTCTCTGATACTTGAGAATTTTTGAACTGGAAACAAGAACATCAAAAGTTTAATAAAACGTTAGCTTTTAAAATTATTTTAAAATTAGAATCCTCTGCTACCAATACAAAGAGGAAAATGCATCAAATGCGAATAAAAAGAGATTCTAATTCAGGAGACTCAGCAGGGGAAAAGCAAGCCTGGTATTATCCTTCACAAAGAGCCAGAGGGCTGGTTTCTATTATGTGGTGTATTTAACATTAATTGCACCATTGCTCGGAGAAGGCAATGGCACCCAGTACTCTTGCCTGGGAAATCCCATGGATGGAGGAGCCTGGCAGGCTGCAGTCCATGGGGTCGCGAAGAGTCGGACACAACTGAATGACTTCACTTTCACTTTTCACTATCATGCATTGGAGAAGGAAATGGCAACCCACTCCAGTGTTGTTGCCTGGAGAATCCCAGGGACGGGGGAGCCTGGTGGGCTGCCGTCTATGGGGTCGCACAGAGTTGGACACGACTGAAGCGACTTAGCAGCAGCAGCACCATTGCAACCCTGCCTAACTTTTTGATTTCCACTGGGCAATCCTCTTCTGCAGCTCAGAAATTTTAACTGAAGTCTCCAGCTGACTTGCCGGGCCTGTCATTAACACGCTCCGGTACTCAGAGACTGCAAAGAGGGATGCTGTTCTTCTTTCTTGAAGAACATTAACAATCAAGACATCTGGGTTTCTGTAAATCTCATCAGCATCCATTATAGAATCTGTCATGTAATGTTTTTTTCAAAAGGAATTTGTTCATCCTTTCTCTTCCTCTGCATTCCCTATGTCTATCACAGAGCCCGACACACAGTAGGTGCAAATAAACACACTGAGTTGATAATTGTGCATGAAAACACCCACCTATGGGGACTAGAGTGGCAGAGATCAAAGAGACAAAAACTATAGCAACAGTAACGGTGGAGGCTTCCAGGGGAGCATTCATCTTGAAAGACATCTTAAAAGAATGATCATGGAAAGACATTGTCCCAACAATGATCGGAAGAATACATGTCAACTCTGAGCATATCACAAACCAAAGTAATTTTAACAAGCACTGACAAGTTGGAGAAAGTTCTGAATCTGGAAGCACTGGGCATACATACATGCACACACACACACAGGTTTACATATGTATGTTAAGTGATACGCTTGTTAATAATAAGTTAATAACAACTGAAACAGTTGCTTGACTTTAACAGCAGGAAGGAGTTCTATTTTTTAAAAGACATTCAAGGAATCAAAACCAAAGGAAAGACGACAAATGTTTATGGAGACAGCAGGGAAGCGTCTCAGTTTTAGAAGCTGGCTGAGGAGGTCAGTTGTTTAATCACTACGTTCTACTTTGATCAGATGGATGGACACTGACCTGTTTTCAGGTGCAGCAAAACGGCATTTACAAACGCAAAGCAGGTGGTGAACATTTACGCCTTTGATTTAATATGAAGCTCTGAATGTGAACTGGATGGTGGGCTCCCTTACTACACATAGATTTAAAAGTCCTTTGTCCAGAAAGTAAGCACTTCAGGAAAATAAACACAGCAAGGCAACGGGAACATGGAGGGGCCTGGGCCTCTCGAGCAATCCAGAGTCTCCAAAAGACGACGAGACTTCGGATCATTGATCCCACTTTCCAAATCAGATTGGGAAAAGAGGGTTCAACTTGATACTAGGTGACAATTGATAACTGTTACCCGTTCTGGCCACAACGAATGAAGTGTCCCGGGAGAAGTGACTCCACAACAGAGGAGCTGACACGACCTCCCCTCCGGTCTGGGCCCCACTCGGTGCCGCCGCTCCCACCCCCCACCCCCACCCACGTGCACGCGGTGCCACCGCCCCGCCCCCACACACACGTGCACGCAGCACCTCTGCGTGCCCGGCTAGGTGTATGCGGGCGCCCGGAGGCACCAACCCAGAGCCAGAGTTGGCACAAGTTCCTCCCTTTTTCCAAACCGAGTAGGCAATAAAGTGGGTTGAGCCTCACATATAAGATCTTGTCTTCAGATAGGGGCCCTGCCCCGGCTGAATGTATTTTAAGAGGTATAGACATTGAGAAAGGAACACAGAAACGGGGAGGGCGGCCTGAACCCTCCGCCCTCCTTACCTGCTGATTCCGTAACCGCAGATTCCACCAACCGCAATTCAACCCGCAGTAGGTGGAATCCGTGGGTGCGGAGGAACTGCATATGTCTGGTTTACGGAAATTACTTTAAACACCCACTTAAAAAAAAATACAGTTGCCAAAGAGAAAGCAGCAATCTAAATGCCAAAAGCACCAAACATGGCTGAGGGAAGGAGTGGTGTTCAAATGATTAATTACACTCACACTGGTTTTCCCTTATACTGATCTCTCAGGCTAAGAGCTTAACAGACTTGCCAATTAGTTACATGTGAATCACCCTCCAGTTGCCTAATTTGCCTTCAAAGTTTGTACTCAGCTATTTGCCCTTACTTAAATGTCAACTTACATGGTTTTGTTTTTAGGGAGAAGAGAGAGGGAAACCAGTCTGGTGTCCTAATATTTCAGCAACTAAGGATCTAATGGGTCCCTTTTAGATCTCATTTAACAGGGCTGGTTCTCAGAAGAAATATGACTTCATTGTGGTAATAAGTTGAGGAATCTAACAAGATCCTGTTGCGTTGGCCCTGAAAGTCAGTTTCCGTGAAACGCCAGTGTAGCTATTTTATTTGAAAAAAAAATTTTTTTTAAAGAGGGGAAGGTGAACAAAGGAAGAAACACACTTGAATGCAGTGTCAGAGAGAGTAGATTTTCTTAGGAAGTCAGTTATCAGTTGTTATTCTTTTTAAGGTACATAGTTTATTTTCACATGGCCTCTTGAAATGTAGTTAACAGTTCTTACATAATAGAGAATTATTCCTTTTTATTTTATATGAAATATATTCTCTCTATATATATCTTCTAATATATTACTATTCCAAAATTTATCCTTTAAAGGTGACTTGCTTTTGCAGCAGTAAACGTCAAGTCCAAGTGTGACTGACGTTCTTTCTCTCTTACACATGAAGCCCACACATGAATGCTGGCTCCACCTCAGTTTTTAAAAGCAAATCTCATGACTACATCCTCCCTGCAGGCTTCCCTTCCACCCTCTCTGGGGCACACTGGAGTCTCTGCTCAGAACCTGGGCCTGGTCCACAGAGGAGGGAATGTCACCCGCAGCCTGGCCAGCATCATGTGTGTGTGTGTGTGTGTGTGTGTGTGTGCTAAGTCGCTTCAGTTGTGTCCAAATCCGTGCAACTCTATGGACTCTAGCCCGCCAGGCTCCTCTGTCCATGGGATTTTCCAGGCAAGAATACTGGAGTAGGTTGTCCAGGGGACTTTCCCAGCCTAGGGATCCTTTTTCAAAACATGGTGGTTTGAAGGCTTCTCAGGCATGAATGAGCCTATGAGAAATTCTTGAAAACTTTCAACAGTGGGACAGGACGGGGAGGCCACAGATGTATAGCAAAGTCTATTAACTAAGCTTGATTTGCCTTGAGGACTTACTCTTTAAGAGAAAGTACGGGATAAGCTGTTGCAATATTCACCTTGCAAGGTCACCCAGGGAATATGAAACGTGATGGAGGATAAGTTAGAATTTCTGGTTTGGGACAAATGAGAGAAAGTGTTTACTAGATTTAAAATAAATCGGTACAGGAATTCTCAGCAGTCCAGTCCTTAGGACTGCACACTTTGCCTGCCAAGGGTGGGGTTCCATCCCTGGTCAAGGAACTAGGATCCCATAAGCCACGTGTTGTGGCCAAAAAGTAGAAATTAATTAATTAATTAAACAAGTCAGTATTCACACAATAAAATGACTAGACTGTCACAAAAGACCAGGAAGCAGCCCTGGTATCTCCTGACTTAGACTTCTGCTCTTAAAAAAAATCCTTGGCCTTCACGAATCTGGCCGGCTCTCTGAAAATCAGGTAACTGACGCCAGGTGCATTTCAGGAGAAATGGCCATGCATCAGCAGGTCCAACAGCCCATGACTCGATTTTAGAAGTCAAAATTGACTCCCGGGCAAACGTGGGGAGGAAGGCAGCAGGGCACATCTTCACGTGGTGGGGCGCAAGAGCAGGAGGGCGCAAACACAGAAGTGTCCCGCAGGCCGGTGGGCTCTGGCTGGCGACAGCGGCGCGGCTGTCACTAAGCCATTCTGCACCGCAGGGCCCTACGGGGGCCTCGAGAAAAAATGCAATGAAATTACAATGAGATCATACTGATAACGGGCCCCAACTGAAAGAACCTTTTATTTCAGAAAGCACACTTAAAAATTCTTCTAGAAAATGAAAGTTACTATTACTTGACATGAAAAAAACATGAATTCTATTTTACGGAGCAAAAGGCATGAGTGAAACCCATTTGAGATAAATGTTATGAAAGCAACTCACCTGGAAATCCTGATCATCGATTCCAAACCTCTCCCGCAGGTTACGGAAAACCATGGGGCAGTATTCCTTAAACTTGAAGTGGCTCGGCATGTTTTCTCTGAAACAATCAGATCGTGGAATAAAGTTCAGATGTACAAACAGTGAATCTGCCACCATCCTGCTCACCTGCAGCCAACGATGTGCTTGGAGTGCCCCACCCACAGCAGGCACAGATGGGCTTCGAGCGAGAAGAGAACTTGCTTGAACGCGATTGTGTTAGAGAACTGAGGTCTATAGCTGCTGCAACCCACAGTAAGATCCGGGGGCAGAAGGGACAGACATTCAGGGGGGACAATAAAAGAGAAGCAAAAGGCTTGCAGAGGGAGGGAAGGGCAGCAGAGTACAAACCATGCTCCCCACTCCTAACAGGTTGAAGTGAAGTGAAAGTCCCTCAGTCTCATCTGGCTCTTTGTGACCCCATGCACTATACAGTCCATGGAATTCTCCAGGCCAGAATACTGAAGTGGGTGGCCTTTCCCTTCGCCAGGGGATCTTCCCAACCCAGGGATCGAACCCACGTCTCCCGCGTTGCAAGCAGATTCTTTATCAGCTGAGCCACAAGGGAAGCCCTCTAACAGGTTACCTTCTGACTAAAGCTTACAAAACAAGACCTTCTCTCACTCCTGGCTCGACCTGTTTTATCTTTTATGTAAATACCGAATTCTAAATTCACATGGAAAGATCCCCCTCAAAAGGTCAACCTTTAAAGAGTATTATGAGAATAATTAACACAGCAGCTTCACGTTAGAACAATGGCCCTATTAAGAAATTTCACAGTTGATCCTCACGTGAGAGAGATTTCTCTGGGGTTCATCCCACTTATTCAGAATTGCTTCCTCCTTTTTGTTCACACATGCACACATACACACACCCCTTTATCGTGGTACTCTGTACATACGATAGGAGATGATGGTAATTTGTACATGTGTCCATTTTTAATCACTTGCCTGACTGAACACCCTGAGGGCAGAGTATTCTTTTAAAAAAAATAATTTTTTTTTAAGATTTTTTTTTTTTTGATGTGGACCATTTTTAAAGTCTTTTAAAAAAAATTACCAAATTTTGTTACAATATTGCTTCTTTTTTTAGGTTTTGATTTTTTGGCCTTGAGGCATGTAGGACTGTCAGCTCCCTGACCAGGGATTAAACCTGTGTCCCTTGCATTGGAAGGCAAAGTCCCATCCATGGGCCACCAGGGAAGTCTCAGGGCAGGATATTTCTTATCCATCCCTGTATGTCGAGCTCACAGTGTAGTGCCACAGAAGGTGCTCCCTAATGATGTCTAAAATGACATTCAAAAGAGGGAGAAATAGTCTCAATGCCCAACATGGCTTCCAATTACATTTTATAAAAATGCAACTTAATTCCTTATTGTTCTAGGAAGCAGTCATTTCTGTTCATGAAGGAATCATCAGCAGACTTTTGTGTAAGGTCTATAGCTGAGGTCTATAGCTGCTAAAAAAAAAATTCCAAGCAATTTACAGCTTCAAACATTTAAATTGTAATGAGAATATCACTTTTAACATATAAGATATTCATAGAGAACAATATGCCATATGGCAAAAAGATATTACCCAAGAGGGCCTGCTGTTGCTTCTCTGAAAATGACAGATGGCTATGTTTATCACAGGATTAACTTCATCAGCAAAACTTTACTCCCACCCATTGAAAAATAATGTGATTATAGAAATTCACAAAAACCATACTCCCGGCAGCCACGTTAGTTCTACAAAAGGTCGTGCTTGTACTTACTTGTTAAAAAGGTGATTGTCCACCTTTATCTTTGAATAGGCTTTGAAGTCATCTGGCATCAACATAACAGGGATTTGAACATGGCTCAGTTCATTGATCTAGGAAAACAGAATAAATGGCACAGGTTGTTAGCATCTAGGTGGGAAGCACTTATCTTGAACACTTCATTTTCCAAGGAAACCTGGTGGATGCTCGCACTTCCCAGACCACTTTCCTCCCTGTTCCCATCGTGCAGCTGCTTCCCTCACCCTCTCCTCGGCCACCACCACCACCACCACGGTCTCCCACCTCACACCCAGCTCCGACTTCCCCTGCTCATCCCTGCCTGGCACCAGCCTCCAGGATGGCAGGGGCAAGAGAGGGGTTCTGGAGGGTGAACCCTCACAGCCAGCTATCCCAGCTCCTCTCTATCCATCTTCCCACGTCCTCTCCAGAGCCTCAACCCACAGCTCCTTTGATCACATGTCCAGGGCAACGTCCCTCTGTAAATACTATCTGAGAAAGACAGCCTTTTAATTTCTGATATAAATATTTGTGGGGGGACTTCCTTTGTTGGTTGTCCAGTGGCTAAGACTTCCTGTTCCCAATGCAGGGGACCTGGGTTGACCCCTGGTCAGGGAACTAGAACCCACCTGCTGCAATGAACATCGAAGACCCTGTTGCAACTAAGACCCGGCACAGCCACATAAAGAAATAATTTGTTGAATTAGTGGATATGACTATTTCTTTACACTTCAGAGGTACTCAAAAGGCACACTGTTATCTATACGGTCTTTACCTTTCTTATGGGACCTAATTTTAAAATAAATATTAGGGTGGGACATGAATTTACCAGAAGAGGAACCTTCAGGAAGAAAAGAAAAGAAACGCATGGCCATGGGGTTAGATGACAGGGAAGTGGGTTGGACAGGGGTCAAGACAAAGGCACATCTTTATGTGATTACAGAGAACAAGAGGTTAATCCATCTCGGTTTACATTCCCATGAATGGCTGGGACAGCTTTTGACACTTTTTGATTGAAAAAGCTGAACCTTCTCTTGGTTAATTATTTCTGTATTTAGCTCCCAAGTGATAATTCCCTGGTTACTAGTAATAAAAATCATCTTAAAGGTTTATGTTCAGTCGTTAAGTTTGCAACCCCATGGACTGCAGGCTTCCTTGTCCTTCACTATCTCTTGGAGTTTGCTCAGATTCATGTCCATTGAGTCGGTGATGCTATCTAACTATCTCATTCTCTGCCACCCTCTTCTCATTGCCTTCGATCTTTCCCAGCATCAAGTTCTTTTCCAATGAGTCAACTCTTCGCATCAGGTGGCCAAAGTATTGGAGCTTCAGCATCAGTCCTTCCAATGAATATTCAGAGTTGATGCTCTTTAGGATTGACTGGTTTGATCTCCTTGCAGTCCAAGGGACTCTTAAGAGTCTTCTCCAGCACCACAGTTCAAAAGTATCAATTCTTCGTTGCTTGGTCTTCTTTATGGTCCAACTCTCACATCTGTACATGTCTACTGGAAAAACCATAGCTTTGACTCTATGGATCTTTGTCAGCAAAGTAATATCTTTGCAAAGTAAATGGAAGATGCATGGCAGGGGTTCTTAGTTACAAAAACAAAAAGCAAAATGAGTTTCTCGATACATCACAGTTGTTAACCCATTGCTGGGTTCATAGAAAGTACAGGAAATCGTTAAGGCCCACTCCTTCCCCTAAAGTGAGTTTAATCCATAGGGCATGTGGAGACCATTAAGTAAGCCTGAAAGGAGGGGCTTCTGTGAAGATAAATGCCAATTTCACAGTTTGGGTCAAAGGATAGCTGGGGAGCTCAACCCAAGACTGCAGCACTAAACTAGAACTCTTGAAGGAAGCAAAAGTGGTCCTGACGCCCAGTGGACATAAATGCAAATGGTGCCTGGAAGAAAGCACTCCTAACACAGTCCTTCAGGATTCCCACAGATGAAGTTCAATCAAATTTGGGGGCACAAAGAAATGAGAGTTAACAGAAAACTTGATATTATGTTCAAGACTTCAGCTAGTAGAACAATCAATACAGAATAGAAAATTAAGACTATGTATAAAGTGTGTGAAGAAGGGACTTCCCTGGTGGTCCAGTGGTTAAGACTCCGAGCTTCCAATTCTGGGAGCATGGGTTCGATCCCTGGACAGGGAACTAAGATCCCACATGCTGTGTGGCACAGTCAAAAATTTAAAAATAAATAAAGAATAGTGGTTATAGTGCTCATGTTTTATTCAGGAGGAGAGGTAAGATATTAACTGTAGACGTTAAGTATTATGCAATAAGTTTAAGCTCAAACATTAAAAGAATAGGAAACACAGTATATAACTTCCAAACAGAAAAATAGAGTAAGAAAAAAACTCAATTAAAAAAAAAGAAACACAAGCAGGAAGAAAAAAAATTTTTGCACAGCAAAAGTGGGACAAATAGAAAGTTACTGATAGAAATAAATCTGGATATATACATAATCACAACAGGCATAAATAAACTAACAGTTAAAACTAAAGGTTGTCAAAATGAATTAAAAACTATAAGTGATGTGCATGAGACAACTTAAAACATAAGTTGTCAAATACATCAAAATTTAAGGAATAGAAAAAATATATTACATAGTACTAAAAATTGCTTGAAAGCTAGCCTAGTTTTATTAATATCAAATAAATGAATAACTCTAAGACAAAACCATTACTGAGGACAAAGAAGGTCTGGACACAGTGATAAAAGGTTCAATTAGCCAGGAAGACAAGATTCCTATGGTATAAGGACCTAATTAATATGAGAGTATAGAGCAAAAATTGTTAGAACCTCATGGAAAATGGGCAATCCGTTATTAAAGAGGCACATTTACATACGCTTTTATTGATATAGTTCAGACAGACACAAATGAAGAAAGTTAGGGGTTTACACAACGTACTGAATATCATTCACTTGGTACTTGTTGCACACCTATTATTGCCAAGTATTATTCTTCCAGATGCTTGGGTTACATGGTGGAACAAAACAGATTAAGATGCCTGCCGTCTGTAGCTTCTGTTTTAGTGGGAAGAGTCAGAAGATAAAACAATAAACTTGGTAAACTACCATGTTAGAAACGAGTGATCTACTAGGTTAAAAGGCTATAGAAAAAGGAGACAGACAGGACAGAAAAACTAGGGAATGCTCATCAGTACACGGGGAGGGTCACTGCACTATTTAAAACAGCGTGGATTCCAGTAGGCCAAGGTTTGGAGAAGATGAGATTTGACATGGCAGTGCAAAGGCCCTGGGGTGGGGACATGCCTCGAATGCTTGGGACAAGGAGGCCAGTGTGGCTGAAGCAGATTAATAAGGGGAGAGACAGTAAGAGCTGAGGTTACAGGTAAGGGGAAGTGGTTTCTGTGGGGCCTTGCATGTCACTAGAAAGACTCTGGCTTTTACTCTAAGAGATATGGGAACCATTGCAGCTTCTGGGTGATAAAGCAATGAAATCAGTTAACTCAGGGTTTAAAAAGATCATGGTGGTAGGGCAGGGGCACAAGCATGGAAATAGGGAGACCAGTTACAAGGAAGTGTAGTAACAGCCTGGTTTTTGTTGTTACCATTTTTGTTGTTTTGGCATGGCATGCAGGATCTTAGTTCTCTGACCAGGAGTGGAACCCAGGCCCCTACCAGTGGAAGCCCAGAGTCTTAACCACTGCACCACCAGAGAATTCCTGTAATAGGCTGTTTTGACCATGATGACAGCAGTGTAGTTAGAGATGGGGAATCAGATTATGGGTATTTACTGAAAGTAGAGACAACGTGATTTCCTGTAGTTCTGGATGGGGGAGTGTCAGAAAGACACTTTGGTCTAAAAGGCTCTAAACAGTCAGAAGATGGAGCTGCCATCAACCAAGATGGGGAGACTTCTCACTGTGTTCCTTTTTGTGCCTTTTTTTAAAAAAAATTCATTTTATTTATTTTTGGTTGAATTGGGTCTTCGTTGCTGCACTTGGGCTTTCTCTAGTTTTGGCAAGTGGGGGGCTACTCTTCAATGTGGGGTTCCGGTTTCTCACTGCAGTGGCCTCTTGTTGCGGGGCTTGGGCTGTGGGTGCATAGGTTTCAGCAGTTATAGCGCGTAGGCTCAGTAGTTATAGCTCGAGGGCTCTAGAGTGCAAAGGCTCAGAAGTTGTGGCTCACGGGTTTCATTGCTCCTCAGCACGTGGAATCTTCCTGGACCAGGGATCAAACCCATGTCCCCTGCCTTGGCAGGCAGATTCTTATCCACTGTACCACCAGGGATGTCCTCTTTTTATGTTTTTTGATTTTTGAATCATGTTGAAAAATTGCTTGTTCTAAAAATTAAGTACTTTAATACTTAAAAAAAAAAAACCCTATGACAAAACGTGCATGCAAGCTATCAGCAATAGTTATAAAATATATATTATATTCACATAATACTTAATGTGTCTTCCCTGGTGGCTCAGTGGTAAAGAACTGGCCTGCCAATGCAAGGGACATCGATTTGATCCCTGAGTCAGGAAGATTCCCTGCAGAAGGAAAAGACAACCCACTCCAGTATTTTTGCCTGGGAAATCTCATGGATAGAATTATATTATGTTGAGCCCTGCATGAATTTTTGGATTGGATACCACCACCCTCATTTCTGGATCCATGCTGACTTTCAAGTGGTACTTGTTTTTTTTTTTTTTTTTTTTTAACATAACCATTGAGATTCCAGTTTCCCAAAGATTATCATTGTACTACAAGAAGTAGTATGAAGTTGAAATTGTGAACTCTCTCAAATTAGTAGTTTGCATGGTGTCTTGCAGATGCTGAGATCATTCAAGGGAATTCATAAAATTCCCTTGAAATTTTAAAATATCCCAGGGCACTCCTGGGGAATTTGCTGCAGTGCCCTGGGCACCTTGGTGTGTTTTGGGGACCACAGGTATAAACAGCAGCAGATGCTTAAAACAGCAAATGATAAAATATACTTAGAGAATATTTATGTTCTAAGATAATCAAAATAATCCCCTAAATGCATTGTAACTGGGTTACAACCTATAACTCCTTTATATTCACCCCAAACAACCTTAACCATTAGCCCGTATAAACTGATGATCTCTATAACCTTTTCAAGTAAATCGTTTTCTTGGGATAACGCTGTGTCAACTGTATTTGTGCAAAGCCAAATTATAATTCTGTTGCTATGAAATTATGGCAATAACTTTATCAGGTATCAGTTTAGCCCATTCCAGACTATACTATTAAAATCTCCTTTGTGTTATGGCCTATAAAAACTTATGAAACTTCCACTTAATCAAGACACTAGACTAACTTAAAATCATATAATCTCTCCCATTCAGTTTACTCAAGTATCTTATAATATTAAATAATATTAAATATTTAATATTTAATAATATTAAATATATTAAATAATATTTCACAGAGTATATTTGTGAAAAATTAATATCTATACATCTTGATGCTAGCACTGGACTGTCAAAGTTCAGAGGGAAAAAAAAGAATCAGAACTGAAAACCAAGTCTTGTGACAAGCACAGTTAGAACAAAGCTGGATAGCAATTAAATCCATTTCTCAATATAGAAGAGAAATAGAAGAGAATAAATAAAAGCAAAGGAAATTTATAGGGTTACAAGGAAAAGTGAAGGAGCAACCAACTTCATATTGCTTTCACCAGATTAAATAGAAGTTGGAGAGAACATAATGATTCCTATCACATCTCTGCTTCTAACAATTTCTGAGAAAGCAAAATCCAGTCTGGAAGTGGGAACATAGAAATCCATTCCTCCCTCCGTCATGCTGCTGACATCTGTGTTGGTAACAGTATCTCTTTGGAAAGGCAGCAGGAAGAGAGACTTTGGGGATCCTTTTTGCTCTATCTGGTTCCTGCTCAGAAAAATGTTTTGTGGTAAAAGCATGACAACCTTCCAGCCCCAAAGGAATGTGTGATCTGTGAATTTCCCTCACTGATATGTATTCCACATCCATCCTTTTTATGTGAGCATCCACTCTGCTGGCTGCTATGCAGAGACCCTTGTTCATTCTCACACTGTGTCCAGAGAGGCCCACATATCAATGGAAGAAGTGCCCACTGTCAAGTTCCAACAGTGATAGGTGTTGGGAGGAAGGAGGTCATCAGACCATGAGCAAGCAGGACAGAGGCAGGACCAGGGCGGGGCTGGAGGTGAAGGAGGCGCCAGCCGGGAGCAGGAGGGGGCAGGCGGAGGGGGTTTCCAGGAAGTAGAGTCGAGGGTGCAAGGCCCTGAGGATGAAGGGATGAAGTGGAGTAGGACGAGGATTGGAGTATGGCAGCTGGAGGTGT
>NW_011495023.1:6137477-6139564 GCF_000754665.1 Bison bison bison
AAAAGAAGGCATGTTCCTTCCTGGGGAGGCTGGGGGCACTGGGCTCCGAGCCTGCCTGAAGGAAATGGGCTTTGGGGAGGCAGCCCCTCCAAATAGCCAACAGGTACATGCCAAGTGTATCTAAGCAACAATGTCAAAACAGTAACTAACTAATTCTGCTATTGGAATCACAGATTTTTGATAGCACTTCCACATTCATTTTACTTTTCCCCCACCACCACAAAAAAAATTAAATGTTGCCCACCCCTTTTATAAAACAAACCAGTGACTCTCAATTCCTTTCCTCAATCCCTCTCCCGCTTTTCCTACATTCACTAACTTTGTACTGATCTGTGGCCAACAGTGTTTTACAATAAAGAAGGCCATCCCATTGTTTTGCTAAAAAAAGGAGAAGAGGGAAAGGGGGCCGTGAAGAAGTGGCAGAAGCTGACCAGAGCGGAGAGGGGTTCCTTTTTTCTCCGAGGAGGAGCCCTGAGGCTCTGCTGAGGGTGGAGGCGTGTGGCGGCTGAGGGTGGAGGCGTGTGGCGGCTTAGAGGAAACACAGAGAACTGGAAAAAGTGATTGCAGAATGTGGGAGAACAAGTCTGAAGGGAGAAACGCGGCTGGGCTTTGGGGCACAGTGATAGTCAATGCACAGGGCGCCAGGGGAACCCGAGGAGTGACATTCCCCAGAGCTGGGCTGCAGGGAGCTGGTGCTGATTAGGGAGGACTGGGCTTCTTCGGGTTTGAGGTTTTTGCTAGCTGGAATGAGCAGTGGAGTTAATTCTAGGATAATCACTTGGAAATGGAAAGTCAGTACAAAACCCTCCTCCCTGACCACAGAGAGCCTCCTGCTGCAGCTGATGGAGCCACGAGCACACAGAGTGAAGGACGAAGCAGCAGAGAGGGGAAAGCTGGAGTCCAGACACTAATTGTCCCGGGAAATCAGGGCAGCGGGCTGGGGCAGGTGTGCTCAAGGGCTTCTGGGAGGCCGTGAAGCCAGCGTGGCTCTTGAAGCATGGAGAGGCATTACTAGTGTTTCATTTCAATACACTTCGACAAATTCCATCTTCACAAACCAGGAGTTCCCCCCACGAAGGAGGGAACGCTTGGCCCTCATTATTAGAGGAAAAAAGAGACGAGAAATCAAAGCCGACTGTGCTTATAGCTTGGTTTATGGAGAATCATAAGATGATGAAATTTGGGACTTCCTGGTGGTCAATTCTGAAAGAGATGGGAATACCAGACCACCTGACCTGCCTCTTGAGAAACCTATACGCAGGTCAGGAAGCAACAGTTAGAACTGGACACAGAACAACAGACTGGTTCCAGATAGGAAAAGGAGTACATCAAGGCTGAATATTGTCACCCTGCTTATTTAACTTATATGCAGAGTAGTACATCATGAGAAATGCTGGGCTGGAAGAAGCACAAGCTGGAATCAAGATTGCTGGGAGAAATATTAATAACCTCAGATATGTAGATGACACCACCCTTTTGGCAGAAAGTGAAGAAGAACTAAAGAGCCTCTTGATGAAAGTGAAAGAGGAGAGTGAAAAAGTTGGCTTAAAGCTCAACATTCAGAAAACTAAGATCACAGCATCTGGTCCCATCACTTCATGGGAAATAGATGGGGAAACAGTGGAAACAGTGTCAGACTTTATTTTTGGGGGCTCCAAAATCACTGCAGATGGTGATTGCAGCCATGAAATTAAAAGACGCTTACTCCTTGGAAGAAAAGTTACGACCAATCTAGATAGCATATTGAAAAGCAGAGACATTACTTTGCCAACAAAGGTCCGTCTAGTCAAGGCTATGGTTTTTCCAGTAGTCATGTATGGATGTGAGAGTTGGACTGTGAAAAAAGCTGAGCACTGAAGAATTGATGCTTTTGAACTGTGGTGTTGGAGAAGACTCTTGAGAGTCCCTTGGACTGCAAGGAGATACAACCAGTCCATCCTAAAGGAGATCAGTCCTGGGTATTCTTTGGAAGGAATGATGCTAAAGCTGAAACTCCAGTACTTTGGCCACCTCATGAGAAGAGTTGACTCATTGGAAAAGACTCTGATGCTGGGAGGGATTGGAGGCAGGAGGAGAAGGGGACGACA
>NW_011495023.1:6139664-6139852 GCF_000754665.1 Bison bison bison
TCAAAGCCGACTGTGCTTATAGCTTGGTTTCTCAAGAGGCAGGTCAGGAAGCAACAGTTAGAACTGGACACAGAACAACAGACTGGTTCCAGATAGGAAAAGGAGTACATCAAGGCTGAATATTGTCACCCTGCTTATTTAACTTATATGCAGAGTAGTACATCATGAGAAATGCTGGGCTGGAAGAA
>NW_011495023.1:6139952-6167219 GCF_000754665.1 Bison bison bison
AAGGAATGATGCTAAAGCTGAAACTCCAGTACTTTGGCCACCTCATGAGAAGAGTTGACTCATTGGAAAAGACTCTGATGCTGGGAGGGATTGGAGGCAGGAGGAGAAGGGGACGACAGAGGATGAGATGGCTGGATGGCATCACCGACTCGATGGACGTGAGTCTGAGTGAACTTCAGGAATTGGTGATGGACAGGGAGGCCTGGCGTGCTGCAGTTCACGGGGTCGCAAAGAGTCGGACAGGACTGAGCGACTGAACTGAACTGAACTGATGGTCTAGTGGCTAAGTCTCTGAGTTCCCAATGCAGGGGGCCCAGGTTCCCTCCCTGGTCAGGGAACTAGATCCCATGTGCTCCAACTAAGACTTGGTGCAGCCAAATCAATAAATATGAAAAAAATAATGAGATGATGAAATTAAGAGAGACCCTTAGTCCTCCAGTCTAAGCCTCACTGTGCAAATGACAGCATATCCTGGTACAGCCTGGCCTTCATCATCAAGGAGGATTTGACACTGACTTGTATAATATTAGACAGTTACCAGCTACTCCACGGGCATCTTGTCCAGACTGCCTTTCCTTCACGATGCCTTCACATTTCTTTCAAGTTTCTCCTTCCCCATAAATCCTCTCCCCTCACCCCTCGGTCAGGTGAGTAGCTAGATTTAATGACGTGTAAACAAACACTTCACAAACCACAGGACCAACCGCTTAAAGGAAGCTCTTAATTAGTAAATGATACTTTTCGATAGTGTATCCTTGAGCCCCCTCTTTTTTCTACAAGCACACTTTATTTTTTTATGTACAGGACTCACCAGTCATTCATCAGTTTTACCAGACATATTCATGACAGCACTGCCTGATCATTGAAAGGCCTGGATAATTCTCTCCTGTAACCTGTTGCTGTGACATCACACAAACTAAAATATATTCTTGTCTCTGATTCACATGAATGAGCTGATGCAGGTTGACAATGAGCTGTATCAACTTGAATAAGGTTGGGTTGATTCTATTTCTTCTGTATTCCACGTAGAGTGAGGGACTGTGATCTTGACTTTAGAACAATATTCTTGGGTTTCAGAATCTTCAGTTTGGCATTCTACCTGGTCTAACCATTCTATATAGCCTATCTGGAAACTGGCAGATAATGGTTTATCATCATTAGGTTGCATCAGTATTTTAACAAAGCAGTTATACTTTTCTTTCTGCTTTATAGCTATTCCATAGATACTGGAAACACAAACACATAGTTTCATTTATATATGCTATATAATATTTATAAAAGAAATAAAAAATATTTGGTTTAACCATTACTACTTTGGAGGAAAAAATAACACACCCCCATAGGAAGAGGCACACATCATGAAATCTAAATGGTTTTTAATTTATGGAGATAAAAGTACTTTTGGAGTTTACTTATTTAACTTTTATTAGGTTACTTAAATAATAAACTGAAGTTCTATTATTAAGGCCACATTTACGGTTCCTTTGGGTAACAAATATTGAACAAACTCTCACAACAAAGGTGTAATATCACTTTATTCTTGTGAAGTACTTAATAGTTGTCAAACTACTTAGGAAAATAGTTTTCATTTTCTGTTTGTAATGACAGTCACGTCCATGGTCCTACAAAGCTTATGATCATAAAAGTTTATTGCAGATACCCTCACAGAGGAGCAGTAGGCTGGGTCTCTGGGTGCCCTGGGAAGGGCCTCTTGTTCATGTTTACACTGTGCCAGGCACAGTGTAGTAAACAGGCTGGTGTGGACCTGCCCAGACTTTCTGCTTAGCCATCGGGCATCAGCGTGGACAGTGCCGGGGCCCAGCATCAGACATTAAATAAAGCGGCTTTGTTGTGAACCTCAATAGACACAAGGGCAAAGCGGGGATGGGAGGGTGAGTGAAAGGATCAGTTCAAAGTGTCCAAATGTTCTTGATTGTGTTATAGCTCTGCAGGGGGTGAAGTGGGGACGATGGGGAGGGGGTGGTGTCGGGAGGAGTGTGTAGAGGGGAAAGATACCTTTGACATGGAGGGGGTGGAGAGAGGATGGGAGGAGCTGGTGAGGTCTAGGCTCCCCTTGACCTTGACTCCTGTTAATATTTGGCATTAACCTTGCTGCTCACACTTCGTGGACATCTGACAAGCATCACATTCAGCACTCTAGACACAGTCACTCCAGTACTCTTGCCTGGAGAATCCATAGACAGAGGAGCCTGGTAGGCTGCAGTCCATGGGGTCGCAAAGAGTCGGACACGACTGAGTGACTTCACTTTCACTTTCTCTTTTATGCATTGGAGAAGTAAATGGCAACCCACTCCAGTGTTCTTGCCTGGGGAATCCCAGGGACAGTGGAGCCTGGTGGGCTGCCGTCTATGGGGTCGCATACAGTCGGACACGACTGAAGCGACTTAGCAGAAGTAGCAGCAGCAGCAGACACAGTAGCTCACCCAGTCTTCAACCAAATGGAGTAGGTGCTGTTAGTATTGTCTCCATTTTCCAGATAAGAAAATTGAGGCTTAGTGAGATTAGGTAAACTAGTCCTGTCTAAAACCTCTTCAGTCAGACAACTCAGATGAGCTACCTCAAATATGCAAATCAGAGAGCGAGGCTGGCGGGCCCTAAGATCCTTTGGAGATTCTGATGGCCTCTGAGCAAGTGACAAAGCTGTCCACCCACAATTCAAGTCTTCACTGTGTTAAAAGCTTCTAAAGGAGTCTTGTCCTGTTTTTCCTCTAAGGAGTAATTACATAGATGTTTAGAATAAATGATTAAATGCATGTTTAATTGAATATGCACCACAACCTACAATTAACCTCAGCTGTAATTTTAATAAGTGCAATCTAAATTTGGAAAGACCTGTATTTCTGAGAAGTTCACTTCTCTGACATTCCTTATCATTTCAAAAAAAAAAAAAAGGGAAATATTGTAAATCAACTATACTTCAATTTAAAAAAAAAGGAAAATAAATATTCCTCAACGTTCCATTAAACCTTAATGAATCCTAAAGAGTATCCTTAAAGGATACAAAATCAATTTCTCAAGCAATTATGTATTAAAGCAAATGGCTGAGTTTTCCCTTATGAAAAAATATGATTAACACATGGTACAGTAAAAGTCATGTGACTTTTCCTTTTGTAACAAACCATATGACCCCACTCAGAAAAGGTATCTTGATCACTGTCTTCAGCAAAACATTCAAATTTCTATCCCAGTCAAGTTACCTTGGACACTGTGAAGTATGTTTTCTTATTTGTTTTGTGGATTAAATCTGCTGATTGCAATGGGTGTCATTCCTGCAGATGTAACACTGAATTCATACTGGCAAGAAAACCAAGTTGCAGGTAAGCTGCAAAAAGGAGAATAATAAACAACTACTGGACAAGAAATAAATAAGTGAGACCCAGCTGGTAATGGTTCTAAAGTAAAGGCATACAGACATGTCCCCACACAGCGTTTCCATACTGAGACATTTAAAGCATCAACTTCACAAATTCATAAGGCTTTTTTTTGAGTCAAGAATATGTTTACAAATTGTGAGGCATTATTAATGGCACTTCATTAATTTAGATGTATTTCACTCTAAATACTGTCTGTGTCCCCAGATGAATACAGAGTTCTATTGGTTTTCATTCAGGCAAGCTTAAACAAAAAGGACTGAAAAAACACAGATGAGGAAATCTCACACATGTAGTATAGACACTGAAATATTTAATCTGATTATAATAGAGACAACTTAACACAAATTATGCCACATTCAGATGAAAAAAGAGGCACCCAGAACATGAAGCCACAGGGCATGGTGCTGGGTATGGAGGTATGACATCCCAGACTGGAGCAAGTTGGATATGACAGGAGTGGGAATTATCTTAAAAGACCTATTTATTCCTCCTCAAAATCTCAAGACACAGATTGAAGAGGACTTAGTTTATCTCCCGAACATTTCCTACCACTTAAATATGAGTGCATATTTTAAAACACAATTCAACTATAATAACAATGAAGTGGATAGGCTGAACAATGAGAACAGGCCAGATAAGCACACAGAATTCAAGATCAGTAAAGACCCAAGGGGTAAAAGAACTGCAGTGCGTGACTCGACACGAATGTAATTCTGGATACTATTTTAACTTTAATTAATTTCTTAGGGAAACCAAACAATAATTATGTCATACCAGATCCCCTAGACTTAACAAGTTTTGCAATTGCTTCAGCTTCTACAAAAGGATCCTGACTTTACAACTTAAAAAAAAAGGGATACAAATTCACCATTAATGATAAAAAACCAAAACAGCCTCTTTTCCCCCCTCCTCTCATATCAGTGTCTGAAAATAGATTCTTTCCACTTACTGGACTCATCCTTTAAAAAAAATTCCTTTGTGACTCTCTGGTTGATAAGCATAGGATTCCTCCCACCCAATAATTTACTCTGCACATTTCTGCCCTAGAGTTCATTGGCTTTAGAAAGTGAATGAGTCAAAAACTAAAATTACTACCACCATGAGATAAGAGTTAAGGGTGTTCCAGGATCGACTGGGACAAATCACAGCTGGACAGTCTAGTGCAGGGGCCGTTTAAATGCGAATTGGAACTTTCCCTGGTTCTCCCCCAGAGGTGTACAAAATGGCCTCAGGCACACTTCTAAGAAAATATTTTCCATAATGTGAGCCAGAATAGGTCACGAAGATTGTACAAGTCTCTTCATGCTCTTGTCCAGATCTTGCTATTTCTGGAAAGGGTGGGGAGTGAGAGCTTGCGGGGAGCCAGGAAGCAAAGAGATATAGTAACATTGAAGGTTAAAATAATAAACTTTAAGAAATTAGGTAGGGACTTCTCTGGTAGTCCAGTAGTTAGGACTCCACACTCACTGTGGTGGGGGGACAAGGGGTTAGGGGTGGCATGGATTTGATCCCTGCTTGGGGAACTAAGATCCTGCATGCCTCTTGGTATGGTCAAAATAAATAAATAAAAAATAAATAAAAATTAAAAACACCCAGTTAAAAAATAAAGATTTTTTTTTTTTAAAGAAAGAAATTAGGTAGACTGCCTGTAGTATACAGATTTGTCCAAATTAGGTGCAATACCTATAACCACCCCGTTCAAGTACCTTCTAAACAAGCTTTCTAAGAACTGTTTGTATTACATCAATTTATTTATAAAATGGGGATACTGCTCCAATTTATATACTTAAGTTCATATTTTATGATGGTGTTAGCAACCTAACGTTCTAATAATAAAGAATATGATAGAGGCAGTATACCTTTTTTCTTACTGTCTTCTACTAATTTTCGTAGCAAGTTTGTGGTAGGGGGGGAAGATCACCTAAAACTTGTATCTGATTTTTACTATCTGATATCTATTTTCTTATTCCTTATATTAATATATATATATATATATATATTAACGAATATTGGCTCTTATTTGGAAACAATTTTGTAATCTTGTAACATATATAGGCTGAAATAATAAAAATTTTCAAAGCTGATGTCTCGATGATTCTAGCACAAAGCCTGCTCTTGGAATGGTGTGGCCCTCACTACAACTTAGATTGTAAATTGAAGAGCAATTTGAAAGTTCTGAGGTTTCAGAGGGGCAGGCATGGCAAATTAGAACCAATTACAGAGACAGGAAAAAACAGACAGTTGAAATGTTTGTGAATTGTATTTTTATCTGTCTTGAGGCAAGGGGTCAACTTTCAACACCTGCTCCATCACACTCATTTTCTAAGACCGTATTTTAAAAGTCAGTATCTTTCTGTGTGCAGATAAGACAAAACAAGTATATTTTAATTAAACCCGTCTTTAGAAATGTGAGCTACCTTGAGATGTCTAGAAAATGAATGTTTTATTTTGATGAGCCAAATAAAAGTGTTCTGATAGCAAAACTGGATGGAGATGAGAATCTGAACACAAAGATCTGCGGTTCCAGCAATGATACACTCAAAAGCCCAAGTTAATGTCCTTAAGGGGACTTTTCTGTTGAACAAGGATCATTAAATCAATCTTTTGATTAATGGCTACTTGACTAAAATTAAAACATCATCAGGAGTACTTAAACTCTTGCTTAGAATCTTTAATTTGTAACACAGACATATACTCTACTGGAGACCATCTGTCAACCTAGTATCTTCAAGCTCAATCAGACACTTCTGATGGGTGTTTCTCACTGGCTGGCCTCTGGCCAACTTCAACCAAAAGAATGAAGTCGCATTAAAATTTTACCTCCCAAAGAATCTGACAAGAAATGGTTGAAATAAACCAAAGATTTATGGGCTGCTACAGAGGTAATACAGGCTTTAAAGAAAATTCAAGAAAAATTTGGTGATGAAAACAACGTGAAAGCGGTCCATTCAGAAGGATACTGTTTGAAGTCAGGAGACAGACAGAGCCCTAGGGCTTGTGCTGCTTCATCATAGCCTACCCTTGAGTGAGTTGCTCCAGCTCTCTTGATTTCGCTTTATACTATAAAAAAAAAAAAAGGAATTGGAGAAGATAAAGAGATTGCAAACGATGTATTATTTAGCCTAGACTGTGATTTAGAGAATGCCTGAATTAATTACCAATTTTTTTTCGGACTGGAGAAAATTTACATACAGATTTAGATTTCTGGCTCCTCTGAAAAATGGAAAGACCTGGCATTCTGCCTGGCCCCACTCACCGGTGCTGAGTAGCGGTGGGGATGTACCCTCTAGTTGGGAACAGGCCCCACCGTTCCCTACAGTCTTGGGTCTGATGTCTTTGCTCATTTCCGTGTTTCAGACACCCCTGAGCTCCAGTGCCTGGCATACAGAAGACAGTTTCCCAAATAGAAGTGAATCATGAAACAACTGTCGGAAGAGATTCTCTTAATTCCTGTAAGAAACAGGTGACCTTGTGAAGTGTGGTGTAAATATAGCTGTAGGAGGGCGGAGACAACACAGAAAGCGAAGCCACAGCTCCAATGTTATAATTAAGGGCCTGGCAGGATCTTGGGCCCTCCCTGAAATCAACATAAAGACGTAGAAGGGATGCTAAACAGATATACGCCTGCAACTGCCAGTGATTATATCTCCAGAGGGACGTCAAGGTGGACATACAGGAAGGCTGGAATAAGAGAGACAAAAGCCACGTGGAGATGACCCAGTGGATCTTAAGGCCAGTCTAGCCCTGCATCCTTCTCAGATACACACATCAGTCCACCCTCTAAGCCAAGGGTTAGGTTTCTGACACTTACCACTGAAGACATCCAACTATAACACCCCAACACTTAGTGGAGAATGAATACAAACCTCCTTCCTCTGAGGGGCATGAATGCTAGCAGCAAGGACACAACACTGACCTTCCAAGTTACAAATGAACAGACTTGACTTTTCACAGTCAGAGATCTAACATGCCATGAAAACTGAATGCTTCCTGATGGCTTTCTGTATATTCATCCTACAATGAGGTCACCATAAACAGAGAGTCCCCAAGTGGATTGTGAAAGAGAGGCTTCCACAGGGCACTGGAGGACTCAATGCTGGCAGCAATTCTGGCAGGAGGCCCTAAATCCCACAGCCTTCCAGGAGCGGGGCCTGGCTGGCTACGGAGAAGACAGGGAGGAGTCCAGTATGGAAGACAGCTATCTCCCCAGCACACCCAGGGGACCACAGCTGCTGAAGAATCGACAAGAGATCGCCATGCCTACCAGATGGCAGAGAAGGGGATGAACACGTATAGTTCAGTATTTTAATTTTCTTAAAGAGGATTTTTTTTTTTTTAGCAGTTGAGACCTATATTAATATTCCAGAAGGGAAGCACTGAATTCCTGATTCAGGTAGAGTTGAACCTGTGTTTTCCTTTCCATCGACAGAACAGAGGGGCAGCTAGTTTTAGAGCACAAAGAAGAACAATGTGAGGAAGGTTACCCTTATGCAGTTTATGTAACTTTCCCAGATTCCTGTGTCAAATGATGAATTGACCATGCATTTTTATCTCCTTCCCTTCCAGTAACTCTGCTAAAATGACAATCAAGGAAGCTTGAGATGAAAGGGAAAAAAAAGGCAAGACAATGAAAATTGTAGCCCATGATAATAGAAGAGGAGAAATTTCAATGAATCTTTAAGAGACAAAAAAAAAAAAAGATGATTATTAACTAATAAAAGAGGAGAGAAAGGTGCTACTCAGCACTGTGGCCACTTCGCCCTCAGCATTGCAGAGGCCTGGTATCTGGGGTTCAGGTAATAGAAAGCACATTGCTTATTGCCAACCACTCCTCTCCCCACTGACCCCGCACACAGGATGGATTCTTTAGAGAACCAAAGCCATGGGGCTTCAGAGCTGGGAACAGCAGGCCCAGAGCACGGCCGCGCTGGGGCACTGGAGGAGTGGAGATCTCCCCTCTCACCCCTGGGACTGCAGCCCTTACCCTCCTCTCTGCCCCAGGAACACTGGCAGCTGTGGCCACTCCCTGTGGGGACAACTGGAGCACACCTTTCAGGAGGAAAGGCCCCAGAGACAGGCTAGCCCTCCCCACCGGCCTTCAGGTAGAAGCCCAGCAGATCGAGCACTCCATGTGCCCAGAGCTCAGGATCTGTTTTCCCACGTCTCATTCTGAAATCTGAATGGATGACAATGAACCAGCAGAAGCGCGAGGAAAGTTTCTAATATGGAAGAAAAGGATTGAATGAAATCTATAATTTTTAGTGATAGTCAACATCACATAATATTCAATCACCAAATTCAGTACTTCACAAAGTAGTCGAAGTAACTGAGGCAGAGATTTCCCTGGCAGTCCAGGGGTTAGGACTCCGTGCTTCCATTGCAGGGGGGCAAAGGTTCGATCCCTGGTCGGAGAACTAGGATCCCACAAGCCTCAAAGTGTGGCCAAAAAACAAACAAAAAAACCCTGCAGCATAGTAAGGTGAACATTTATTACTTTAACCAAAAGCTGTTTATTATTTTAGCCAAAAGGAGGGATGAAAGGAGAAATGGAAAGGTGTAGTAAAGCTATATAGCATCATAGATCAGGGCAGAAACTCAACAGGTGATATCTATAATTAACAAATTCATAAACAACAGCATAAGCCTATTACCTAGAAATACAGGGTTAAACACCGGGGAAATTACTATTATGTATATCTGTGTTTGCTACTATGAAAAATTCTTTAAGAAACAGTATGAAGTGAAAAGAGCAAGATCTTTAATACATTCCCACTTCATTTTTTTTTTAATGTTATGTATACATACATTTCGGAGAAGGCAATGGCACCCCACTCCAGTACTCTTGCCTGGAAAATCCCATGGACGGAGGAGCCTGGTAGGCTGCAGTCCGTGGGGAGGGTGAGGGTCGGACACGACTGAGTGACTTCACTTTCACTTTTCCCTTTCATGCATTGGAGAAGGAAATGGCAACCCACTCCAGTGTTCTTGCCTAGAGAATCCCAGGGATGGGGGAGCCTGGCGGGCTGCCGTCTATGGGGTCACACAGAGTCAGACACGACTGAAGTGACTCAGCAGTAGCAGTATACATATATTTGTATATGGAAACTTGCAGGAAGTACCTAAAAGCTGGAGGAGCAGGTTTGGGGGCCTGGGGTGGAGGTAAAGTTCTTCATACATTTATTGTCATAATAATGATGGAGGTGAAAACCAAAGCACTCAAGAAGTATCTACCTCAGAGGCATATCATATAATTCAAGTGAATGGTTCCCAGTAAGGAGTACATGTTCCTCTGCAAGGAGATAGGAGCATTTCTATTTTTATCTATCATATATCTAAGAAAATTAAACTTTGCAAAACTTATTATACAATTTGACATACGGCCTCAGCAGTTCATATGTCAAACAGTCCTGAGCTCCATACTGTAGGGGAGATAACCTGAAGAAATAGTAGGAACCCGCGTCTTGGAGGGGCTGGCAGTGGAAAACAGCCCCAGCTCTGTCTATGCCTGGTGTGTATAATGGCTTGCATTTTACATATCCCCACCTGGGAAGATTTACAGAAGCTGCCATCTGGACTTGACTAAGCTATTAATAAATCAACCCTCGAAAAATGGACCCGTGCTTAACAGGATATCTGAAAAGAAATCACCAAGTGAAGCTAATATTAAAAACATAAGCACCAGTTAACAAGAATACAGCAGTACTAACAGCTGCGTTTCTAGTATTAATACATTCTCTCAAAGAACTGATGATTTAGTCAGATGGGACAAGAATAGTTCAAGAACAACTGAAATTACTGAGAAGACTTTAAACTATGGACTCCCATCCATTTTGATTACCTGAAATGAGTACACTTCCCTGAGTCTTAGGACATTGTACCCTCAGACATTAGCTGCTGACGCGTGGAGGACAGCTATCAAAATGGGCACGTCCTTTAAAAACTAAGCACTCAACCAAAATCAAACCGCTATAGTTTTTTCAGTGATGTTCAGCCTCATGTAATACTAAATTACCTGTTTAGTACTCCACACAATGTTACTAATTTAATGATTAACATACAGACACTTCTTTCTAGGTTCCTTCAACAGCCAAGGACTAAAAACCACACGAACGAATGAATCAAAGTCGCTCAGTCGCGTCTGACTCTTTGCGACCCCATGGACTACAGAGTCCATGGAATTCTCCAGGCCAGAATACCAGAGTGGGTAGCCCTTCCTTTCTCCAGGGGATCTTCCCAACCCAGGGATCGAACCCAGGTCTCCCGCATTGCAGGTTGGATTCTTTACCAGCTGAGCCACAAGGAGCCCAAGAATACTGGAGTGGGTAGACTATCCCTTCCCTAGAGGATCTTCCTGACCCAGGAATCAAACCCAGGTCTCCTGCATTGCAGGTGCATTCTTTACCAACTGAGCTATCAAAAACCACTCATTATTCCCACTTAAAGTAAAAATAGCCAAAAGTACATGAAAAACCAATATGGCACCAAATTCAAATGAGTTTCTTTGTCAGTGAACACTACTGGCAGATACATAGAAAACATGGGTCAACATTTGAAGACTTGAGGTTGAGAAGAAATTATGTAGCCTAGGTGACTGGCTTTATAGTTGCATCAAAGTGAAGAGGATTCTATCATGTTTCTAGAATTATGTATTTGCTAAATTATCCCACATATTCAAAGAACTACTGTGTATGGCTGAGATGGAAGAAGAGCCCAAGTACTTCAAAAGTTGTGGAATTTAAAACATGAGGCATGTAATTTTCTTTCTCAAAAAACACAAGTGTTCCAAATTCTTGGACCTTTGCGGGGTCGGAGGTGATTGTCAATAGCATGCTACTGAGCAGCAAAACAAACACACACACACGTTAAGCTTCCTTTCAAAGTAAAGGTGAGACTCAACATCATGTAAGAAAACCACTACTTTTTAAGAGAAACCAAAGCCTTGAAAAGAGAGGATTCTAAGAAAACATGTCAGGGAATGTATCCACTGTTTTGTGATCTTTAGCCAAAAACAGTGTAACTGTGTCATCTGAAAACTCCTATATCAGCACACTCAAACACTCAGAAATAGAATATTCTCATCTATTAGAAATCTCATGAAAGAGTTTCAAAGCTCATTTGTTACTGGGTTTTGAATCCAGTCATGGAAACTTTAAAAACAACAATAACTTCCAGTAAATGTAGACGTTTTCAGGAAAACTAAAATTTATGAGGGCTTCCCTCATAGCTCAGTCGGTAAAGACTCTGCCTGCAATGCAGGAGACGTGGGTTCGATTCCTGGGTTGGGAAGATCCTCTGGAGAAGGAAATGGCTACCCACTCCAGTATTCTTGCCTGGAGAATCCCGTGGACAGAGGAGCCTGGCAGGCTACAGTCCATGGGATTGCAAGAATTGGACACGACTTAGCGACTAAACCACCACCAAAATTTACCATCTGAAAGCGAACTAAAAGTTTTGTTAAGTCAGCTGAAACTGGCAGGATGGGCTGAGAAGAGGCGTATGAGGATTTAGTAAAAGTGGCCACTGATACACTTTTTCTACTTATATTTATAAATCTTTGTGAGTATAGTTTTCAGCCAGTAAACAAAAGCCATTAAAACCAAGAATCAGTGGCGGGGGACAGATTGGGAGTTTGGGATTGACACGTACACATTGCTATGTTTAAAACAGATAACTAACAAGGACCTACTGTATACAGCACAGGGAATTCTGCTCAATATTCTGTAATAATTTAAGTGGGAAAAGAATTTGCAAAAGAATAGATACACCTACATGTATAACTGAATCACTACTTCACTTGCTGTACACTTGGAACTAACATAACATTGTTAATCAACCATATGTTGTCACTGTTTAGTTTCTTGGTGGTTGGTGTCTGACTCTTCTGCGACCCCATGGACTCTAGCCTGCCAGGCTCCTCTGGCCATGCGATTTCCCAGGCAAGAATACTGGAGTGGGTTGCCATTTTCTTCTCCAGGGGATCTTTCAGACCCAGGCATCAAACTATTGTCTCCTGCATTGGCAGGTGGATTCTTTACCATGGAGCCACCAGGGAAGCTCTAATCAACTATATACTCCAATGCAAAATAAATTTTTTTAAAAATCCAAGAATCAAAATATATAGAATCTTACAAGTAGCTTAAAAAAAATCAATATTAAAACAAAATTTTCTTCAAATACACAAAGCATACTGCTCTCACTAAAAAATTTATCATTTGTTCAGTTCAGTCGCTCGGTCATGTTGAACTCTTTGCGACCCCATAGACTGCAGCATGCCAGGCTTCTCTGTCCATCACCAACTCTGTCGTCCCCTTCTCCTCCTGCCTTCAGTCTTTCCCAGCATCAGGGTCTTTTCCAATGAGTCAATTCTTTGCATCAGGTAGCCAAAGTATTGGAGCTTCACCTTCAGCATCAGTCCTTCCAATGAAAATTCAGGACTGATTTCCTTTAGAATGGACTGGTTGGATCTCCTTGCTGTCCAAGGGACTCTCAAGAGTCTTCTCCAACACCACAGTTCAAAAGCATCAATTCTTCCGTGCAAAGCCTTCTTGATGGTCCAGCTCTCACATCCATACACGACTATTGGAAAGCTATGTCCACAGCTTTGACTAGATGGATCTTTGTTGGCAAAGTAATGTCTGTGCTTTTTAATATGCTGTCTAGGTTGGTCATAGTTTTTCTTCCAAGGAGCAAGCATTTTTTAATTTCATGGCTGCAGTCACCATTTGCAGTGATTTTGGAACCCAGGAAAATACTTGTAATCATCATTTTAATGAGGGCAAAAGACTTTTATAGTTATTAAAATTATTTTAAAATACTTACTCTTACCATTTTTCATACATGTTAGCATGCTTAAATTTCACCCACATGATGTGTGATCAAAAATAATTGGAGTCCATCATTCTATGGGAAACTTTTCAAAATGCATGCATTATACCCTATCTATTAGCCCTGTGGTGGCAAACAGGAATTTGGCTGTGTGTTTTATTTTGGAGAATTAAAAAGTCCCCAGGTATCTTTTAAATTTTTATTTATTTTTTAATTGAAGGATAATTGCTTTACAGAATTTTGTTGTTTCCTGTCAAACCTCAATATGAATCCTCTCTCCATCTGCTCCCCCAACCTTGCCCCCAGGGAGCCAGTGTGCCCTCTGCTGCTCAGAGCATTTAGTGGTGTGTGTGTGTGTGGGAGCCAGTGTGCCCTCTGCTGCTCAGAACATTTAGTGGTGTGTGTGTGTGTGTATGTGTGTGTGTGTGTGTGTCGGAGACGGCAATGGCACCCCACTCCAGTACTCTTGCCTGGAAAATCCCATGGATGGAGGAGCCTGGTGGGTTGCAGTCCGTGGGGTCTCGAAGAGTCAGACATGACTGAGCGACTTCACTTTCACTTTTCACTTTCATGCACTGGAGAAGGAAA
Source organism: Bison bison bison (assembly GCF_000754665.1). Classification (NCBI taxonomy): domain Eukaryota; kingdom Metazoa; phylum Chordata; class Mammalia; order Artiodactyla; family Bovidae; genus Bison; species Bison bison. The sequence goes on from NW_011495023.1 coordinate 6,153,761, forward strand.
TGGCAACCCAGTCCAGTGTTCTTGCCTGGAGAATCCCAGGGATGGGGGAGCCTGGTGGGCTGCCGTCTATGGGGTCACACAGAGTCGGACACGACTGAAGCGACTTAGCAGCAGCAGCAGCAGCGTGTGTGTGTGTGTGTGTGTGTGTGTGTGTGTGTGCGCGCGCACGCGTACTAAGTCACTTCAGTTGTATCCAACTCTTTGAGACCCCATGGACTGTAGCCTGCCAGGCTCCTCTGCCTATGGGAATTCTCCAGGCAGGAATACTGGAGTGGGTTACCATGCCCTCCTCCAGGGAATCTTCCTGACCCCAGGATCAGACCCGTATCTTTTGACTCTTGCAGTGGCAGGTGGGTTCTTTACCATTAGTGCCACCTGGGAAGCCCTTAGTGGCCACTGCTGAGGAAGAAACTTCATCCTCATGTATTCATGCTACCAGAGGTGGTCATACCATACAGTGTTCATTTAGCCAGGGCAATAGCTGATTTTAAAAACTGTCCCTACCCCCAGTACTTTCTTAGATACCTGCTATTTCCCTCATAACAATGATGTAGAATTATTCTCACTGGGCAGATGAGAAATAAAGTTAAATAACTCAGCAGAGACATTAAACAGCCTCCCTTAGATCATGAGAAAAGGCAGTTACCGACTCCTCTGTGCTAATAAGCCCTATGTTTGCATCCACATCACACACAGTTCTGACACTGGGCACTGCAGTCCTGAAGGGGGCGTCCTGTGGAAAGTGACGACACTTCGGTCCCCTGTGGCCCATAGTTTACAAGGAAGCAGGGGTCTGGCTGAGCTCCATGCTTCGGGTCTACAGGAGGACGCACCACGTTAATACAGGTGGGAGGGGGCATGCCAGGAATCAACTTTTGAAAGTTGTTGGTGATTGTTTAGTCGCTAAATTGTGCCCGACTCTTGTGACCCCATGGACTGTAGCTTGCCAGGCTCCTCTGTCCACGGGATTCTCCAGGCAAGAATACTGGAGTGGGTTGCCATTTCCTTCTCCAGGGGATCTTCCCGACCTAGGGATCAAACCCAGGTCTCCTGCATTGCAGGCAGACTCTTTACCGACTGAGCTACAAGGGAAGCCCATTGAAAGTTGGGAATATAAATTTATATCAAGTGATTGCAAGGGATTAACTACACTTTAAGTATCTAATCTTCTATCATAATCTAGGTTAATTTCTCCTTCCCTCCCCTACTTCTAAAACACATTTTGTTCCAAAACTTGTTTCTGAGCCTTTTTATCTGATATGCTGAATTAGTCATGTTTTCCTGGTGAATTACATTCTTTAGCCTAAAAGATTATTTCAAGCATGTATGAATGCACTTTCTAAAAAATGAAAGCCAACAGGCAACTCAAGTTTTGTCCAAAAGAGAAATAATTGTTTAGCAAACAATAGTCCAAAGCTATTTTATTCAGAACAAGAGGAGATTGTTTCTGAGACATACCAAGCTACATTTCTTACATAAATTTCTTTTGTCACTGAAAATGTTTCTGAAATTTGAGGATAAGCTCAACTTAGATTTCAGTTAAAATTCCTACACTTCCATCACACTGAAATGCAGAAAATCACTTTTTTGTACACATATGAATTTATTTTCTATTTTGCTATAAGGCACAGGGGTGTGGTTTAAAAAATAGTCTTTAGCTAGGCTAATTTCTTTGTCATGGCTGAGAGGATCTTTTAAATCCTTGACTTAGATGCATATATACTCACAAGTAAACGTCCTTAAGTATTTTACAAACAATGCAAATAACAAGCACTTTTAAAAACCTGGTTTTAAAAAAGAACTGTCACCATTTCATCATTCATTAATTTTGAAAAAGATGTCACACCAATGAGTATAGCTCTCCTATCCAGAAATACTCCTAATTCACAAGTGATCAAAAGAACAAAAAAATGCTGTTTGTTTTCATTATTTTAGGAGAAAGAGCACTCACCATCACATAAGTTTTGCATAAATGAATCTCTCCTTTCCCCACCTTGTCCCACGACAGACCATGTATTCTACCAGGTATAAAAACAGATACGTAAAAACCTCCAGAGAATTAGATGACAGAGAATCTTAATTCCTAATTGGATCAAATAATGTTAATATGCTATAAACATGAATTAAGGTTGCAACACACCAGATTTAATCTAGGCACTTCTCACTGGGTTTTAAACCTGGAAACTTCTAAAAGGCTGCACAAGACATGGTACTCTTAGCTGTTAAAAAAATCCAAATGTTTCTTTCCTCATTATATTTCTTTTTCGATTTTTTAAATTTGGCCAGGAGGTGAGCTTGTGGGATCTTAGTCCCATGACCAGGGATTGAACTCGGGCCCACAACAGGGAGATGAAAGCATGGAGTCCTAACCACTGGAATGTGGGGGAATTCTCCATCATTATATTTCAATCATCTTTTTTTTCCTCAATTGTTTGAAGCTACTAGTATTCACTCTGATAAGGAATAGACTGTGGATGAGCATTTAACCCTCTCCTTGGGCCAGCATTACAAGTACATTCTCAGGGACAATACAGGACACAGGGCTCCCCTAAAGGTAAGGTGTGCAGTAAGGCGAGTCTTAAATAGTGCGTTAATATCTTAATATTTTCCCAGGAATGTCTTTTTTACCTTAACTTCAGGAGTCCACTGTTGCATTCAGATATATCTTCCTCTTTGATCATGAAGTCTAAAGGTTCAGTGTCTGAAGCACGCTTGCCTTTGAAAACATGATTTAAAGACCTGACCAAAGTTTATCAGTCGCCTCTCAGCAGTCACCTCTCAGGTAGAAGGTACACTTAGGAGAGAGAAATGTGACTTACAGATAACTCCAAATGGATGTGTTGTCAGCTCTGAGTAAGTTCATTCCTGATGACTTGTGTTTTTCTACCTCTGAACCCGTTTAAGGTAAAACCAGGGAGATTTTGTGTGAAACTCGATGAGAATCATGAATATTTTTTATTTCTAGTAGAAGAAGACCAAAATTTTATTGTTTTGCTGTTAATTATTACTTTTTCTCATGCTCTCTTTTTTTTCTTCTTTTGTCACATGTCATCTCTGTATCTTGGGAGAGACCAAAGGACCTGAATTTGCCTATGTTTCTCAGTAGCAGTTTTCATTACAATCCCAAAGAAGGGCAATGCCAAAGAATGTTCAAACTACTGCACAGTTGTGCTCATTTCACATGCAAAGTGATGCTCAAAAATCCTTCAAGCTAGGCTTCAACAGTATATGAACCGAGAACTTTCAGATGCACAAGCTGGATTTAGAAAAAGCAGAGGAACCAGAGATCCAATTGCCAACATTCATTGAATCATAGAGAAAGCAAGAGAACTCCAGAAAAGCATCTACTTCTGCTTCATTGATTATGCTAAAGCCTATGACCGTGTGGACTACAACAAACTGTGGAAAATTCTTAAAGAGACTGGAATACCAGACCACCGTACCTGTCCCCTGAGCAAACTGCATGTGGGTCAAGAAGCAACAGTTAGATCCAGACGTGCAGCAATGGATTGGTTCAAAACTGAGAAAGGAGTACAACAAGGCTGTCTTGTCACTGTGCTCATTTAAGTTCTATGCAGAGTATATCATGCAAAATGCCAGGCTAGATGAAGCACAAGCTGGAATCAAGGTTGTGGGGAGAAATATCAACAACCTCAGATATGTAGATGACAACACTCCAATGGCAAAAAGTGAAGAGAACTAAAGAGCCTCTTGATGAGAGTGAAAGGAGAGTGAAAAACTGGCTTAAAACTCAACATTCAAAAAATTAAGATTATGGCATCTGGTCCCATCCCTTCATGGAAAATAGAAGGGAAAAAAGTGGAAGCAGTACAGATTTTACTTTCTTGGGCTCCAAAATAACTGCAGATAGTGACTATTGACATGAAATTAAAAGACTGTAGCTCCTTGGAAGGAAAGCATTGATAAACCTAGACAGCTTGTTAAAAAGCAGAGACATCAAACTTTGCCAACCACAGTCCATATAGTCAAAGTTATGGTTTTTCCTAGCATGTATGGATGTGAAAATTGGACTATAAAGAAGGCTGAGAACTGAAGAATTGATTCTTTCTAACTGTGGTGCTACAGAAGACTCTTGAGTCCCTTGGACAGCATGGAGATCAAACCAGTCAATCTAAAGGAAATCAACCCTGAATATTCATTGGAAGAGCTGGTGCTGAAGCTGAAGAGCCAATACTTTGGGCTCCTGACGTGAAGAACTGACTCAATGGAAAAGACCCTGATGTTGGGGAAGATTGAGGGCAAAAGAAGTAGGGAGTGACAGAGGATGAGAGGGTTAGATAGCATCACCGATTCAGTGGACATGAATCTAGCCAACTGTGGGAAATACTGAAGGACAGAGAAGACTGGTGTGCTGCAGTCCATGGGGTTGCAAAGAGTTGGACAAAACAACAACTCAGTAGCAGGAAAGGACGCTTTTGGTCACGAATAAGTCATTTTGACCTGATGGAAATGTTCAGTGGTGACACACAGGAACCAGTTATACCTTTGAAAAGTGAAGAATGAGAGCTTTTACTGATGCTCACTGCTACCAATTCAAGATAAAAATGAAAACAAAAGTCAGATTCTCTGTGGTAGACCATGAACAGGAAGGCAGTCTAAAGCTACCACACTGCCTTTTTCTGCCCATCAAGGATGTGAGAACTGAAAAATATTCTAAATAAACCTGCATTTTTTAAACTAAAGTCAAATATGTGGACAAAAAGAAGGAAAGCCATGTAAAGCCCTACTATGATACCTGACAAATTGTGCTTCCACAGCTGCCCTTTAACTACAAACAAGGCCTTTTATTTTTGAATTTAAGAATCCCTGTGAGGGACTTCCCTGGTGGTCCAGTGGCTAAGATTCTGCACTCCCAATGCAGGGGGCCTGGGCTCAATCCCTGGTCAGGGAACTGGATCCCGTGTGCTGGAACTAAAGATTCCATATTCTGCAACAAAGACAGAAAGATCTTGCATGCTGAAACTAAGACCCAGTGCAGCCAAATAAATAAAATACAGTAAAGTAAATACATATTTTTTCAAAAAGAATCCCCATGATATTCATTGATAGCAATTATTCCAGAGCACTAATGACCCTTCATCTAAAGACAAACCAAGGAGACTAGGAGACTCTAGGCATTTGCTGTAACAAAAGAATAAAACAAAATTTCTCATAAGAAAAACTGGCCTATAGTTATCTTTTTTTCCCCTAATAGATTATAAGCATGTTAAGAGTAGGAACTAGATTTTATTCATCTTTGTTTATTCCTGCCCACCAAAGGGACCAATAACAAGAAACAATTGTGAAACAAATTGTAAGCTAAATCCTTTGCTTATAAACTTAAAAGGGACTTGACTATTTTATCCAGCAAAGATAAATCCTGATATTTGTATCAATCATTCCAAACACCAAAAGCTACAAAGCCAATTACTAAATTCCTATTTACCAAGTTACCAAAGTTTGGGCTGATAGCATGCAAGATGACTTATGGGAAGATTAACTGACTGGTATTAAATAAAGTAAGTTAAATATTCTCTAACACTATATTTACCTTTGAGCCACCAGGGAAGCCTAAAACATCTAGGGAGTGGCCCTTAATTCTACCAGCTGAGCTATTCTTGAGAAGATGATGTTTGTTTTTGTACATCTGTGTAGCATTTCAAGTTTAAAAAGAATGTCCATATTCCTTACTGAAATCATCAAAACTCTGACACCATCCAAAGACCCAGAAACCACAAAAACAATGATATCCTGAGTGTTTTAAAGTGCTGCTCTACACTAAGGAAACAATAACTCCTCATACTGACAAAACAAAGCCTTTCTTCCACTCCCATATAATTTGATCACAGCCGATGAAACAGAACAGAACGGTAATCAGACTTAGCTCAATAAAGCTTAAGAACGTATTGTTTCAATACACAAGCACCTTTAATCTCACCATCTCTAAACAAACACTATGGACCTTACTTACTTACACGGGGTTAAATGTTACCTAGTGTTCATTAAAAATGTGAATTCATAAAGAGCTACCGAGACCCAGAATGACTCAAAGACAAGGACAGTGATATTCCAAATGATGCAGTAAGCTAGAAGCAGATGACTTTTTATTTCAAGGAAAGCAAAATATCAACCTAATTAACTATAAAATAGGCTGCCAGTTTAAAAGAAAAACAGGGACCTCCCCTGGCGGCCCAGTGGCTAGGACTCTGCACTCCCAATACAAGTGGGCCTGGGTTTGATTCCCGGTCAGGGGATCCACACACCACAGCTGAAACCAAAATAGCTAAATAAATAAATAAACATTTAAAAAAATAAATAAAAGAAAAACATTCTATGATTTATTTCCAAAAGCAAGGGTGACTTTTAGATAATATGTAAACAGTGCTGAAGATAAATACAAATAATAAAATAGCCAAATATGATATTTGAGGTGATTTACAATTTTCACTGAGAAGATAGGCCTCCCCTCACCAAAGCTTTAGAAAATGACATTTTCCAAATTGTTGATTTGTTAATCCAGTCTTACTATTTTCACTCATCTTTTTTTAAAATACTCTGCTGCTGCTGCTGCTAAGTCGCTTTAGTCGTGTCTGACTCTGTGCAACCCCATAGACGGCAGCCCACCAGGGTTCCCCGTCCCTGGGATTCTCCAGGCAAGAACACTGGATGGGTTGCCATTTCCTTCTCCAATGCAGGAAAGTGAAAAGTGAAAGTGAAGTCGCTCAGTCGTGTCCGACTCTAGCGACCCATGGACTGCAGCCTACCAGGCTCCTCCGTCCATGAGATTTTCCAGGCAAAAGTACTGGAGTGGGGTGCCATTGCCTTCTCCGCTAAAATACTCTAGAAGGATATATACTTCCTATGTAAAGTATTACTTCACAACAAAGATGACAGAGCCTGTAGTTACCGATAGCAATGTGTGTGTGTGTGTGTGTGTGTGCGTGCGCGCGCGCGCCACTGAGTCGTGTCTGACTCTTTGTGACCCCCTGAATTGCAGCCCGCCATGCTCCTCTGTCCATGGGATGCTCTAGGCAAGAATACTGGAATGGATTGCCATTTCCTCCTCCAGGGGATCTTTCTGACCTAGGGATTGAACCTGCATCTCCTGAGTCTCCTACATTGGCAGGCAGATTCTTTACCACTGAGCCACCTGGGAAACCCACTGATAAGCGATAAATATGCTCAGTTCTAGAGAGTAGGGGGAAAACCTTCCTTTCTGAAAGATTTGTTTCAAAGTGGGATTTTAAAAAGATATTTTACTTTCACTAAATGATGGAAAACAGAGGTGTTAGGTATTACTATAGTCTGAATGTTTGTGTCCCCTCAAAATTCATATGTTGACATCTTACTTCCTAAATATGATGGTAGTAGAGGTGAACCTTTGGGAGGCGCACAGTTGTCATGGATGAGACTGCTGCCCTTATGAGAGACCCACAGAGTTGGCCACATCCTTCTGCCAACTGAGAACACAGAGAAAAGGAGCCAGCTATGAACCAGAAAGAGTGCCCTCACCCAAATGTGACCATGCTTGTGCCTTGATCTTGGACTTCAGCCTCCAGAACACGAGAAATAAATGTTTGCTGTTTAAAAGCCATGCAGTCTACGGTGTTATGATCTAGAAGCCCAGATGGACTGAGACAGATGTTCTCCCCAAAAGTCTGACCTTTCAGTTGATTGGACCATGTACATGATGCTCTGTACTTGATAAGCAGGTTCTTCCTGACTAATTGCTTGCCCACTAGGGTAGGTTTCCAACCAGAGGCCACAGCATGAATTGGATCTAGAGGACAGACCACCTTCTTGTTTGATAGAAAGCTGTTAATGATACCATACCGCTTCCTCCACCAACTGCCAATTTTAACAATGACTTACAGTACACTGATGATTGCAATAATGGTTTAATTATGCAGCTTATATTCTTTCCTCCAATCCTGACAAAGAACACTAAAACTGAGAGTCCTGACAGACTGTATTATACACTGTGATGCTACAAAGATTGTTTCAAATGCTCTATCTTGTAGCCATTTTGGAATATGTTACACACTGATATTAGATATTAAAATACAGAGTTACTAAATGACTGTTAAAAGTCTAACAGGACAGAGTTGATCTTGATAACATGGAATAGGGCTCTGAGAGCAAAACTGCTTTACCTTGTAAATGTGAGACCACTGAGTCAGCAGCTTCTAGAATTGCTGTATTTGTTCACTTTACACCAATGACTGGGGTGTTCTTTTTTAAAACACTGGCAAGTGTGTGATTATCAGCAATTTTAGAATGAGCCAGAGAGGAGAGTAAAAAACTCAAAATGACTAACAGAAAACTCATGTTCTACAAGTCTTAGTTTCAGAAACCACAACAGCCACCAAAACTCAAACGGGATGTGCAAATTTGAGGTCTGACTCATCACCTGCCAGTTACTGTGCCGTACCTGAGTTCTGAGTCCTCTCACCTTCCTCTGCCCTCCATCCCAGTTAAGCCAGAAGACTTGGGCCAAGTTTAACACATCAACCCTCTCACTCTTTTTACAAGAGTAAATACCAGTGAATGGTAGGAACGTTGGCAGGAACTAAGATGCCAGCTTCTCACAGGTCAGGAGCCAAGTCGTGTATGCTGTCCAGAAAGCAGCACAGTAAGACCATGGTGTGGTCCTACAGACATGCACTTGCGTGTGGTATTGATAATCCCTCTCCCAAATAGCAGAGAAGGCAATGGCACCCCACTCCAGTCCTCTTGCCTGGAAAACCCCATGGACGGAGGAGCCTGGTAGGCTGCAGTCCATGGGGTCGCTAGAGTCGGACACGACTGAGCAACTTCACTTTCACTTTTCACTTTCATGCACTGGAGGAGGAAATGGCAACCCACTCCAGTGTTCCTGCCTGGAGAATCCCAGGGACAGGGGAGACTGGTGGGCTGCCATCTCTGGGGTCGCACAGAGTTGGACACGACTGAGGCAACTTAGCAGCAGCAGCAGCAGCTCCCAAATAGATTTTACTAACCTTTTTATAAATAATGGTAATAATAGATTGTAATCCATAGAATAAGAACCTATGAGTTCATGCTAAGACAGGCAGAAGAGGAGAGGAAGTGATTCCTTGCAATAGAATTCCAACTAATAAATGTAGAAGAAATGATGGCAATATTTAAAATCACCAACTGGAAAATATTTACAGTAATAACTATTTCAGGCAAGAATCATCAATGGATGCTAAAATTAATCAGCAAAAATATGGTAAGAAAAAGGATATTTACATAGTCTCCAAGTATATCCCCACAAAATACTTATTAAGAACAGAGGGAAAAATAACCATAGGGTGGAGGAAGCTGATACCACTATAATCAAGAGATAAAGTCAACATCATCACTAATGAGATAAATCAACATCATGCGTCCTCTGATATGATGCACTGAGATGGAAACCACTCTGATAATCTGGCACTCTGATGAAAAACACACAATCTGAACCCAATCATTAGGACACAAACCCTAACTGAAGCCGTTCCATAAAACAATCAGTTGGTATTCTTCATCAAAAGTGCAAAGATCCAGAGAGATATATAAAGACAGAGAAACTGGTCCAGATGAAGGGAGGCTAAGGAGACAAGATAACCAAATGCAACATGTGATCCTGGAACCAGAAAGGAAACCAAAATAAATGGGACAACTGGGGGAATGTGAATGAGATCTATCAGTTCATAATAATATTGTATCAGTGTTAATGTTCTGATTTTATTAATGTATTCTTGGCTATGTATGATGGTAACATCTAGATGAAAGGTATATGTGAATTCATTATATTATTTTTTGCAACATTTTTATATGTTTAAAATTATTTCAAAATAAAAATTTAAAACAAAATTAAAATTGTGGTTTTAGTAGAGAGCATCCATCATTGTTCCTCTCTGTACTCTGTTCACTGAAATTAACTTGGTCTTACATGTCAATTTGCAGCCTTTATGCCACAAAGCCAGGATATATCCAAGATGGCAGAGTAGAAGGTTCTGTGCTCATCTTCTCCTGTGAGAATTCCAAAATTACAACTTGCTGCTGAACAACTGTCAACAGGAGAACATTGCATCCCACCAAAAAAAGATAACCATGTCCACGGGCAAAGGAGAAGCCCCAGCAAGACCATAGGAGGGTCAAAATTGTGTTTAGAATCAAACCCCAAATCGGCCAGAGATGCTAGGAGGGCTCAAACAAACCTTGTGCACACCAGGACCAGAGACCCCATGGAGACTGAGCCAGAACTGTGTCTGAGTGTCTCCTGCGGTGGTATGGGTCAGCAGTGGACTGCACCCAGGGCAGGGGCTCTGGGTGCAGTAGACCTGGGTATGGCAAAAGCTCCCTTGGAGGAGGTCACCATTAACCCCACCATGGAGCCGCCAGAACTTACACAGGACTGACTGGGGAAACAGACTCTTGGAGGGCACAAGTAAAACCTTGTGCGCACCAGGACCTAGGAGAAAGGAGAAGTGACCCATCAAGAGACTGACCCAGACATGTCCATGAGTGTCCAGAAGTCTCTGGTGGAGGTGTGGGCCTGCTGCTGCAGGGTTGGGGGCAGTGTGTCCATGGGACCTTTAGAAGGAGGTCACAATTATCTTCATTACCTACACCATAGTTTAGACTCAGGTCAAACAACAGGGAGGGAACATAGCCCCGCCCATCAACAGAAAACTGGATTAAAGATTTACGTGGCCCCGCCCATCAGAATAAGACCCAGTTTCCCCCTCAGGCAGTCTCTCCCATCAGGAAGCTTCCAGAAGCCTCTTATCATTCTTCATCAGAGGGCAGAGAGAATGAAAACCACAATCACAGAAAACTAACCAATTTGATCCCATGGACCACAGCCTTGTCTAACTCAATGAAACTATGACCCATGCTGTGTAGGGCCACCCAAGATGGATGGATCAGGGTGGAGAGTTCTGACAAAACGTGGTCCACTAGAGAAGGGAATTGCAAATCACTTCAGCATTCTTGCCTTGAGAACCCCATGAAGAGTATGAAAAGGCAAAAAGATAGGACATTGAAAGATGAACTCTGCAGGTTGCTACATGTCCAATATGCTACTGGAGATCAGTGGAGAAATAACTCAGAAAGAATGAAGAGATGGAGCAAAGCAAAAACAACACCCAGTTGTGGATGTGACTGATAATGGAAGTAAAGATGGATGCTTATTGCAAAGTAACCTGGAATGTTAGGTGCATGAATCAAGGAAATTGGAGGTGGTCAAACAAGAGATGGCAAGAGTGAACATCGACATTTTAGGAATCAGTGAACTAAAATGGACTGGAATGGGTGAAGTTAACTCAGATGACCATTATATCTACTACTGTGGGCAAGAATCTCTTAGAAGAAATGGAATAGCCATCACAGTCAACAGAAGAGTCTGAAATGCAGTACTTGGATGCAATCTCAAAAAGGACAGAATGATCTCTGTTCGTTTCCAAGGCAAACCATTCAATATCACAGTAATCCAAGTCTATGCCCCAACCACAAATGTTGAAGAAGCTGAAGTTCAATGGTTCTATGAAGGCCTACAAGACCTTCTAGAGCTAACACCCCAAAAAGATGTCTTCTTCATTACAGGGGATTGGAATGCAAAAGTAGGAAGTCAAGAGATACGTGGAGTAACAGGCAAATTTGGCCTTGGAGTACAAAATGAAGCAGGGCAAAGGCTAGTAGAGTTTTGCCAAGGGAATGCACTAGTCATAGCAAACACGCTCTCCAACAACACAAGAGAAGCCTCTACACATGGACGTCACCAGATGGTCAACACTGAAATCAGATTGATTATATTCTCTGCAGCCAAAGATGGAGAAGTTCTATACAGTCAGCAAAAACAAGACCCGGAGCTGACTGTGGCTGATCTTGAACTCCTTATTGTCAAATTCAGACTTAAACTGAAGAAAGGAGGGGAAACCACTAGACCATTCAGGTATGACCTAAATCAAGTCCCTTATGATTATACAGTGGAAGTGAGAAATAGATTCAAGGGATTAGATCTGATAGACAGAGTGCCTGAAGAACTACGGATGGAGGTTCATGACATTGTATAGGAGGCAGTGATCAAGACCATCTTCAAGAAAAATAAATGTAAAAAGGCAAAATAGTTGTCTGAGGAGGCCTTACAAATAGCTGAGAAAAGAAGAGAAGCTAAAGGCAAAGGAGAAAAGGAAAGATATACCCATTTGAGTACAGAGTTCCAAAGAATAGCAAGGAGAAATAAGAAAGGCTTCCTCAGTGATCAGTGCAAAGAAACAGAAGAAAACAATAGAATGGGAAAGACTAGAGATCTCTTCAAGAAAATTGGAGATACCAAGTGACATTTCATACAAAGATGGGCACAATAAAGGACAGAAATGATATGGACCTAACAGAAGCAGAAGAGATTAAGAAGAGGTGGCAAGAATACACAGAAGAACTATACAAACAAAGACCTTCATGACCCAGATAACCACGATGGTGTGATCACTCACCTAGAGCCAGATATCCTGGAATGCCAAGTCAAGTGGGCCTTAGGAAGCATCACTACGAACAAAGCTAGTGGAGATGATGGAATTCCAGTTGAGCTATTTCAAATCCTGAAAGATGATGCTGTGAAAGTGCTGCACTCAATATGCCAGCAAATTTGGAAAACTCAGCAGTGGCCACAGGACTGGAAAAGGTCAGTTTTCACTAAAGTTCCAAAGAAGGGCAAGGCCAAAGAATGTTCCAGCTACCACACAATTGTGCTCATCTCACACGCTAGCAAAGTAATGCTCAAAATTCTCCAAGCCAGGCTTCAACAGTACATGAACCATGAAATTTGATGTTCAAGCTGGGTTTAGAAAAGGCAGAGGAATCACTGATCAAATTGCCGACATCTGTTGGATCACCGAAAAAGCAAGAGAGTTCCAGAAAAACATCTATTTCTGCTTTATTTACTACACCAAAGCCTTTGACTGTGTGGATCACAACAAACTGTGGAAAATTCTTTAAGAGCTAAGAATACCAGACTGCCTGATCTGCCTCCTGAGAAATCTGTATGCAGGTCAAGAAGCAACAGTTAGAACTGGACATGGAACAACAGACTGGCTCCAAATAGGAAAAGGAGTACGTCTGTAAGGCTGTATATTGTCACTCTGCTTATTTAACTTATATGCAGAGTACATCATGCGAAATGCTGGGCTGGATGAAGCACAAGCTGGAATCAAGATTGCCCGGAGAAATATCAATAACCACAGATATGCAGATGACACCACTGTTATGGCAGAAAGTGAAGAGGAACTAAAAAGCCTCTTGATGAAAATGAAAGAGGAAAGTCAAAAAGTTGGCTTAAAACTCAACATTCAGAAAACTAAGATCATGGCATCTGGTTCCATCACTTCATGGCAAATAGATGGGGAAACAATGGAAACAGTGACAGACTTTATTTTGGGGGGCTCCAAAATCACTGCAGATGGTGACTGCAGCC
>NW_011495023.1:6167319-6202700 GCF_000754665.1 Bison bison bison
CAATGGAAACAGTGACAGACTTTATTTTGGGGGGCTCCAAAATCACTGCAGATGGTGACTGCAGCCATGAAATTAAAAGATGCTTGCTCCTTGGAAGAAAAGCTATGACCAACCTAGATAGCATATTAAAAAGCAGAGACATTACTTTATCAACAAAGGTCCATCTAGTCATAGCCATGGTTTTTCCAGTAGTCATGTATGGATGTGAGAGTTGGGCTATAAAGAAAGCTGAGCGCTGAAGAGTTGATGCTTTTGAACTGTGGTGTAGGAGAAGACTCTTGAGAGTCCCTTGGACAGCAAGGAGATCCAACCAGTCCATCCTAAAGGAAATCAGTCCTGAATATTCATTGCAAGGACTGATGCTGAAGCTGAAGCTCCAATACTTAGGCCATCTGATGTGAAGAACTGACTCATTGGAAAAGACCTTGATGCTGGGAAAGACTGAAATTGAGAGGAGAAGGGGACAACAGAGGATGATATGGTTGGATGGCATTGCTGACTTGATGGACATGAGTTTGAGTAAGCTTCGGGACTTGGTGATGGACAGGGAAGCCTGGCGTGCCTGCAGTCCATGGGGTCACAGAGAGTTGGACATGACTGAGTGACTGAAGTGAACTGATGCCACATATGCATCTTATATAGTATTAACTGGAATATTTTTCTCATGCCCCATAGGGATAAGAGTACCATCTGTTCTAGTCTATGAGCAAGAAGCATATCCCTCAGGGGTAGGATATATACCTACAGCCTAGGTACCAGGCTCAGTGCTGAATGAATGAATGAATCCTTAAGGCTTATTTTTTAAAAATTAAAATTACGGGGAAAAAGATAAGGGGAACAGGACATGAAATATTCTAGACTCTGTTACATTATCAAGTTTTATGAATAATTCCCAGTCAAAGAGTGGGGGTGGGGCGGGGGGGAGGATGCCTTACTTTTGGAAATTAGTTGGGTTTTATTTTCTAATTTTCTTTATTTATTTGGTTTTCTATCTACGCAGCATGTTATTGTCTTTGGCATTCATCATTTCTAAAAATTAACAATAACAACACATCCTCAAGGCTTTCCTGCTGGTTCAGTGGTAAAGAATCCACCTGCCAATGCCGGAGATATGGGTTCGATCCCTGGTCTGGGAAGATTCCCTGGAGAAGGAAATGGCAACCCACCCCAGTGTTCTTGCCTGGGAAGAATCCCATGGACAGGGGAGCCTGGTGGGCTATAGCCCATGGGGTCGTAAAAGAGTTGGACACAACTTAGGGACTAAACAATAACAGACAAACGAGTCTGGTGTCTGCAAACTGTTTTACACTCTTTCTTAGGCAACTGTTTTAACAACCCTGTGAAATGAACAGGACTGTTTCACTCCCCAGCCCTAAACAAATAAGAAAACCGAGGCTGCAAGCAGGTCAGTGACTGGCTCAAGGTCATAGTGACCTCTACACAGCGTGGCCTGATTCTGTTCACCTGGTTAGAGCAACTCCAGAACCTGGGCACTCAGCCATGGCAGTCAACTGCTGCTTGTCTTATATTCATAAATAAATAAAAACGACATAGATTTTAAAAAGAAAAAAATAAACAAAACCTGTCCAGTTACTTAAAGAAACCAGAAGAAAACTGCTTAAGGGGCAGATGACTACTACATAAAGCAAACCAAACACTCACGTGAAGTACAACTGTCCACTTTAAGTTTATACAGCTCTTTTTGGTTTACCTAGTCACCCACGGTAAAAATTCTTCATGGAAGAAACCTCAGCTTTGCCTGCTCTGAGAGGGAAAATACAATGTCACCTTCATCATTCAGCATAGGCTGTGGTTTCTGGGTGCTGCTCCGAGCCTGCAGGAAAGGATATTGGGAGAAGAGGGGAGCTGGGGTGCAGAGGGACATAGGGGCAAGAAGCCCAAGGGGAAAGGGGTGCTGTTGGGTAGCCCATCCCAAAATGTGCCTCTGAGGCATAGTAATTATTTTGAGCTAAAGTTAATTAAGAAATAGCCAGCCCAAGGGGGATATTCCAGGCTTCCCTGGTGGCTCAGTGGTAAAGAATCCACCTGTCAATGCAGGAGTCACGGGTTCAATCCCTGATCTGGGAAACCCCACATGCCACAGAGCAACTCAGCCCATGTGCCACACCTACTGAGCCTGTGCTCTAGAGCCCGGGAGCTGCAGCTACTGAGCTCACATGCCACAACACTGAAGTCCACCGGTCTGAGAGCCCGTGCTCCGCAATAAGAGAAGCCACCGCAACGAGAAGCCCGCGCACCGCAACTAGATGGTAGCCCCACTCCTCGCAACTAGGGAAGAGCCCACGCAGCAATGAAGACCCAGCACAGCCATAAATAAGTAAATAAAATTATATACATATGTACATAAAAGGAGGAGGGACACTCTGACTGTCCTGTCTCCCTGAAAGCAAGAAATCAATTCCATGTGAAAGGTGCCTTCTCTGCATTTAGATAGATAGTCACCCTTATCATCAAAGACAGGGGATTCACACCAGAAGCCTACATAAACAAGCCTGGTTATTTCTTTAATTGACAAGCCCAAACTCTATCTAAATTCTTCACTAATTGGGTTCTCCAAACCTAAGTCTCTTTGTCCCATCAATTCCTCAAAAATCTATTTGTCTACAACATGTAAAAACTGCCTGCTTTGGTCCCACTTCTAAGGTCCCATTTCCATGAGATCTCTGTGCCCTTGAATTAAAATGTGTTTCTGTTTCTCTGGTCAATCTGTCTTCTGTCAATTTTATTCTGAGCGCAGCCACAAGAGCTCAGCAGAGGAGGGGGGCTATTTCCCACTCCCAGATGGTGCTGAATCCTTCTCAACTGGGCTGTCATTCCATGACGCCACACCCAGAAGTTCATAATTTGACATTCCAGCAACACTTCATACGAGTGACAACTGAAGAAGCAAGACAACAAACGTGGATCCTAAGCACTTGAGGGTCGCTTGGTTTTCTCAAACCCTTACCCCAGCCTGGAGGCGACTGGCCATAGGAAGCGCAAGTTCCACACCTACGAAGGCAGTGTATCTTTCAAGGCATCTCGGATGCAGTGTTTACAGTAGACCCTATGTGCTTGGGGTTGCTGGGAGCACGCACTGAGTCCACAACACTGCTGGCACTGGGTCAGTACGCCTGGCTGTCACTGTCCTCAATATCCCTAGGGTGCTGTCCCAGAGAAAACCCTTAGTAAATCTTTGCTGACTTTCATTTAAAACAATGTGGTTACATCAAAATGTGATTATTCATATAAATACATACTAGGGATGTAATGTACAACATGATACATATAATTAACACTGCTGTATGCTATATATGAAAGTTGTCAAGAGAGTAAATCTTAAGAGTTCTCATCACAAGAAAAAACTTTTCTCTATTTCTTTAATTTTGTATCTATGTGAGATGATGAATGTCACAAAACTTGTGATATTCACTTCATGATGTAAGTCAAGTCATCTGAAACTTCTACAGTGCTGTATGTCAATTAGATCTCAATAAAACTGGGGGAAAAAAGAAATGCTTATTTGGCTCAGAGACTTGATAAGCCTGCAACTGATGTGAGAAACTACAGCTAACGTTCCACAGAGCAGATGCACCGCAGCAGAGAGTCCGAGGCAACCCTGAGTGCCTGGAAGACATCTGGCCACAAATTACAGCCTGGACCAAAGAAGCCAGCCCCAGAGGATGGGGGTTGGGAAGAGGAGGCGTGATCAGAACAGGACTATATTCCAGAAGCAGCGCTGCCCGTTTCCTTCAAGACCGTTAGGAAACCTAAGACAACAGTTCGTCACACCTTTTGTTCTGAGAAACCGTGATGATGTCTTTCTCTGGTGTCTCCCCTTCCTTTCCTACAGCACCTCCTGTTTACTCTGCACCTTCATTTCCTTAGTGGTTGCAGATGTGCAGAACATACAGACACTTGCTGACAGAGCTGTTCATACGACTTTACACTGTATACGATTTTGTTGAGCTCTTTGCAACAGTATCATGCTCTGTGGTCCCTTACTGCTAACCCGTTTGGCATGTACTTGCTTTTTAATTAAAATGAAAGAGCACCCTTAAAAAGTCCGAATTTAGAAAACTAATCAAGAGGTAGTTAGTCATTCTACATCAGAAAAGGAGATGGCTCTAAAGAAGGATTCACTGAAGTGTTCTTTCCTACCGCCCAACTCGCTGCCTCTCCATTCAGCAGAGTACAAAGTTTTTTAGAAAGTACAGATTTTTTTCGGTCTATGGAGGAACCATTTAGGAAGGAGCACAGACAACTGCTACATGAAGCCAAAGTCATCTTTGATTTCACCAAATACTTGTTGACCTGAACAAAGCTGAAGAATGTCTCCCTAACTATTAAGGTTCATTGTACTCTTCCAAAAGCAACCTCTTAAAATCTGTGCTATATCCCCTCTGCCCTAGCCCCATCAAAAAATTCTAACTTGAGTAAAACCCCAGACCTTCCATAGGAGATATTTACTGAGATTCTATTCTTTAAGTGAGATTTTATTTTTTAAAAGTATTGAATTTGTTACAATTTTTTTCTGTTTTGGGTTTTTTATTGGGCTGTGAGGCATGTGGGATCCTAGCTCCCTGACCAGGGATCAAACCCACACCCCCTGCATTGGAAGTCAAAGTCTTAACCACTGGACTGCCAGGGAAGTTCCTAAGTGAGATTTTAAATATGTAATCTATGTATCCATATTTTTTAGAGACCTATGTAATGAAGACCTAACATGTGTGTGTATGCATGTGTGTGTGTGTGTGTGTGTGTTAAGTCGCTTCAGTCGTGTCTGACTCTTTGCAACCCTATAGATCATAGCCCACGAGGCTCCTCTGTCCCCAGGATTCTCCAGGCACAAATACTGGAGTGCATCGCCATGCCCTCTTTCAGGGGATATTCCCTATCTGGGGATTAAACTTGTGTCCCTTATGATTCCTGCCTTGGCAGGTGGGTTCTTTACCACTAGTGCCATCTGAGAAGCCCAAGACTAAGATGAGGGGGGTTCAAAAACCAAGTGATGAAAACAGACATTATGAAAGATGAGTGAAAATTGCCAGCAGCTTTCAGGGGAGAGAGGGAGGAATAAGTAGAGCACAGGAGGTTCGGGGGGCAGGAAAAATACTCTAGATGATAATTAATGGTGGATAAGTGTCATCGTACATTTGTCAAAGCCCATAAAATGTACAATGCAGAGTGAACCCTAGTGTAAACGATGGACTCTGCCTGGTAATGAGGTGTCAATGTTGGTTCATCACTGGGACAGACGTGTGCCTGGTGCCGGATGTTGATGGTGGTGGGGGGTGGGCTGAGAACTCTCTGTACCTTTCCTTCAATTTTGATCTGAATCTAAAACATCTCTAAAATATATAGTCTATGACTTTTTTAAAGTGCTATCCGCATCTACCAGGAAGAGACTGTTATCCACGGAGTTTAAGGAGATGTTGGAGACAGACCTTGGAGGAGGGAAAGGACTTGAGTCTGGATAAGAGAACGGGTTACTAACCTGGGAAATGACGTGGATCTTTGTTGGAGTTAGGCGGCATGCGGGATGTTGGTTCCCTGACCAGGGATAGAACCCCCGCCCCTTGCAGTGGAAGCATGGAATCTTAACCACTGGACTACCAGGGACATGGAGGACTTCAAGGGACCAACTGACAAGACCCTGAGTGCCAGGTGGACAGGGCTGGTATCTGTTCTGAGTGCAGTGAGGTGTTATAGAAGGTCTTGAGTTGGGGCTTGTTAGACGAGGGTCATCTAGGGATTTAGCTCCTTGCTGCGTGGACTGGAATTTGGAGGGATGATGAAGCCTGGAGGCCACAGCGTGGGCCTGAGGCAACGAGCTGGGGCACAGGATGTGGTGGGGGGACCCAGAAGAGAAGGGGGAAGGCAGGGAGCTCAGAATGCCTAAGAGGTTTTGAGCCTTTGAGACTAGAACAGTGAAGTTGCTACCGAAAATAGGAAATACAGAAAGAGAAGTAGATTTGGGGTACATAGAAGATGTCTTATTTTGGGTGTGTGCAGATTATTCATGTGGAGAAGTCTAGCACGCAGCTACAAATGCAGTTCTGAGGCTAAAAATATTTCGAAGTAAACCTGCAGAGAGAGAGAGAGTCATTAAAGCCTTAGGAAGAGCTGCCATTGTAGAAATTGATAATGTTGCAAAGGGACTCAATGCGAGGGAAAAAAGAACATGGTCAAAGAATCTTCAGGAAGAGGACTTAGCAAAGGAGTCTAAAAAGGAGTATTTAGAGACAGAGGATCCAGAAGGAGCAGCCCACGCTCCCTCCCAGCCCCACTCAGAGGTTCAGACATCCACCCCTACCATCACAAATCATTCATTATGCCCCTCCCCATGTCACTGGAGAGCATATATATTGTTAATATTGACTGGGAGACTTCAGCAGAAACTAATGCCCAAGGTCAGCAATTTTTATTTTGGCTGGCCAGAAATAAATTCTGTTACTAAACTAACAGTTTGCTGGTTATTATATTCAATAGTTGCACTGGACACACCTGTAACGTCTTCAAATTTTCGTGAAATGTTGTCTTCCATCCACTTGTCTGTAGAAGCGAAGGAGCATCTTCTAGCACCGCGAGTTTCACTTTCACTTTCCGTATCAGAATCAATCACTAAGGTTTTTGTCTTTTGGTTGGTTTTATCTTCACACTGTCTGAATCAGAACTGTCTGAATTCTGAAGAACTATCACCCTCTGAGACACTAGTATATACATTGCTCAGACAATGACAGAAAGTATCTGCAGAAAATTCACTGATAAATTCTTCCCTCAAATTTTGCAGTGAATCGTTTTTGAAAATTTTACGTTTATAATATACACAAGGTTGGAACCAAAACCTAATGGAGCAAAATGTGGATGATAATGACAATCATTGTTGTATAATGGACCCTAGATCAATTTTAAGCTCTAACAACTTTGCACAGTGGTGTTAATTGTATCACTCACTCTATTGCTACGTCTCTGGTCAATAATCTGTTAAGCAGAAACTACACTGTTATTTTGTGAAAGCTTACTAATATCTAGAACAAGGAATAAAGATATGTACTTCAAATCTGAAGTACAGACTTCCAAAATACAAGGGGATAAATGTGTGGGAGACTGCATACTGGTATCCCCAGTGAATCCCATCTCCTGCATCCACACCCTTACGTAGACTCTGGTCTTGGCCATGCACCAGCCTTGTGTCAGCTAGTGGGACCTCAGCAGAGGAGACATGAGACCATAGGTACAAGCCCGCAAGACAAGTTTCTGGGTCCTGGGCTTCTCCTTCTGGGCTGCTGGCACTGTAACAGCCTTAGCTGACTGCCAGACCCCTGAGATGAGCCATCAGGGATCAGCCAGCCCTGGTGGGTCCTCAGGGCCAGCCAGGTGAGACCAGAAGCATTGGCCAGCAGAGGTTGGCCCTAACTGCAGAATCATGACCAGATAAAGAGTTGTTGTTTTTAAGCCATTAAGTTATGGGGTGATTTACTGCACAGCAATAACTAAGTGCTGCAGAACATTTTAAACATGGGGCAAAGCATGTACATGTGGGCAAACAAGAAAGCAAAGGTGGAAGAGGTCTGAGGTTCAGAGTGAAAAGTTGACTCTCTACCCACAGAAAATTGAAAATGGCCCCAAGATTTGAGATAGGGGTTCATCCCTCTGAGCACCTTTTCCTGATGGCGCTTTTTACTTTTCATTATTTTTATTTTTTGGCTGTGCCACAGGGCTTGCAGGACCTTCATTCCCTGCCCAGGGATGGAACCCATGCCCTGGACAGTAAAAACGCCAAGTCCTAACCAAGGAACCGCCAGGGAATTCCCAGATGGCTCTTTTTAAACTGTTACATTCTTACCTGTTGTTTCCACCCCTAATAATCTACAAATACAGATTTCAGAATTTAAGAGCAGAAAGGCCCTAGAAATGACAAAAAGACAAGGAAATTAAAACCAAAGAAGTCATTCATTTCTAAAGAACCACAAACTAATTACTCCTCACGTTAAAACCAGAATGCAGAACTGCCACCCTTCAGCCTGATGTGCTCTGGGCTGTACAAACCAGCCTGCTCACAGCCACACTCTTGGCACAGGCCACCCTGTAAGGACTCTATTCATAGACTCACTGTCCTCGAGAAAGTCAGCCTTTCTCATGCCCCAGTGCACATGGGGTGCATGGTCTTTTCCTCTCTGTCAAGTCAGGGGCAGTGATTGGATGGAATCATCCAGGTAAGGTGCATGAACTCCAGGCAAGAGGGTGGCAGTAACCATGGGGCTGAGACAAGCCCAGGACTCCGGCCGCCACCAGCACCAGAGCGATCGCAAACACGCTGCTGCAACAGTCAGCCTTGATGCCCACCGAGTCCCAGGATGTGCGGTGCTTGTTTCCTGAGAGGGCTTTGCAGAACACTCTGAAACAGGCATTCCTCATTCACAGGATGACCTGAATGGATAATCTGAAAATAAGCGAGAAGGCAGTTTGGTGATGGATCTACAAACATCACCTCCAGAAAACCTGCCCTTTGGAGACCCAGTGCTCTGCAACTTGGCTGCCTTATTCTCTCCTCACCACTCTCCTGCATGGTCCCTGGGGACCAAAACCTACAGTAGAATTTGCACTAATGATCCCCAATGGGGCTTCAGGAGGGTTGCATTTTGAGCAATAACTTGCGTTTTGAATCAGGTTTCATCTTCCTGGTTGACTGCACTTGTTAAGAATAAGTTAAAATAAAAAGCATTAGGTCTTGATTTTAAAAACACTATATAATAAAAAAATTTGGTGTGCTGTGCTTAGTTGCTCAGTCATGTTCGACTCTTTGCAATCCCATGGACTATAGTCTGCCAGGCTCCTCTGTCTATGGGGATTCTCCAGGCAAGAATACTGGAGGATCTTCTCAACCCAAGGACTGAACCCAGGTCTTCCACATTGCAGGCAGATTCTTTACCCTCTGAGCCACCAGGAGAGCCCATTACTGGAGTGAGTATCCCTTCTCCAGGGGATCTTTCCGACCCAGGAAATGAACTGGGGTCTCCTGCATTGCAGGTGGGTTCTGTACCAGCTGAACTACAGAGGAGGAATATTAAAAGCACATCATATTAAATGAACTCCATTGTCTCTTTCCTTTGAATAATTTCTTTATAGGTATATATAGCTTTATATACAGTTTCTATATATGTGTTTATTTTCTTGGGCTCTAAAATCACTGCGGATGGTTACTGCAGCCATGAAATTAAAAGGCGCTTGCTCCTTGGAAGAAAAGCTATGGCAAACCTAAACAGCGTATTAAAAATCAGAGACATTACTTTGCTGACAAAGGTCCCTATAGTCAAAGCTACGGTTTTCCCAATAGTCATGTACGGCTGTGAGAGCTGAACCATAAAGGCTGAGCACCGAAGAATTGATGCTTTTGAACTGCGGTGTTGGAGAAGACTCTTGAGAGTCCCTTGGACTGCAAGGAGATCCAACCAGTCCATCCTAAAGGAAATCAGTCCTGAATATTCATTGGAAGGACTGATGCTGAAGCTGAAGCTCCAATACTTTGGCCACCTGATGCCAAGAGCTGACTCATTAGGAAAGGCCCTGATGCTGGGAAAGATTGAGGGCAGGAGGAGAAAGGGGACGACAGAGGATGAGATGGTTGGATGGCATCACTGACTCAATGGACATGAATTTGAGTCAACTCTGGGAGGCAGTGAAGGACAGGGAAGCCTGGGGTCACAAAAAGTCAGACACGACTGAGAGACTGAGCAGCACCAACAACAATATATGGGCGGCCATGGTCTTTGGTTAATTTGACTTAAACTTACAACCTCTCTCAGTAACGTCTCTCTTCCCTTCTCCAAGAATCATTTTTCCTGACCTCCTGCTTTCAATTATCCTTGAAGAATGTCTTGAAAGTATCCCATATTTCAGTGTGAAATCAAAAGGAAGGGCAGGAAGAGTCCACCACACCCTCTGTCTCTCCTTCCCTTTTCTTTTTTCCCCTCCTTTCTCTTGATCCATCTAAATATTTTTCAAAATAAACATTTAAGGACTTCCCTGTGGTCCAGAGGTTAAGAATGGGTCTTCTATTTCAGGGGACTCAGTCAGGGAACTAAGATCCCACATGCTTTGGGGCAACAAAACCCACCATGCAACTACCCATCGCACAAGCTCTAGAGCCCAAGTTCCGCAGCAAGATTCCGCATGCTGCAACTAAGACCCAACACAGCCAACTAAGTATATAAGTATTAAAAAGTAAACATTTAAAATAGAAATTTTCTTCTACCATTTCCCTAAGTGAACAGGATTTTTTTTAAGGGAAGGAAAGACACTTTTCTATTATGTTCTATTAATAGAAAATATACTTTTCTATTATGTAATTCTATATTCAATCACAAGAAATTCTCTGACACACTTTTTTGGTTTTCGTTTTACAGGAACTTGGGGGACCTTGACGTTCAAAGGAGATGGTCTACAAATCACTGTGTCTTGGAATATTTATTACAGTTTTTCTCTAAAAGATTAGCAGTAGTATACCCAAGTGAGAATCTTTCTTGTCACTATGCACATTTTTAAATCTTGACTGCTCTCTGGCACCCGGTTAAAATAAAGTATTTTTGTTAACAGCACTCTGAGGGTGTGCTGTGACTAATGGGATGGTTAAGCTGGAAGGCATTAATATATTCTTGATGCAAGAGCCAGAGGTACTAGCCCATACCTTCAATCAGAGGGAGCAAAATCAAATTAGTTTGATTAATATACAGAAAAAAAATAAACTTACACTTACCAAAGGAGAAAGGTGTGAGTGTGTGTTGGGAGGGATAAACTGGAAGCATGGGATTAAGAGATAAATACTATTATACATAAAACAGACAAATGACAGTGATGACTAGATAGCACAGGGAACTATATTCAATATCTTGCAATAATATACATATCTGAATCACTTTGCTGTACACCAGAAACTAATACTACACTGTACATCAACTATTCTTCAAAAACAAATAAATAGTCTGATTATACTGATAAGGAAAACAATTTACTCAAACATGTGATCAGGAAGGAAGGGGAGCCTCAGTAAAAGGACACCCTCCAAATCAAAGATTTCAGAGGAAAAAAAAAAAAAGTAAACTAAAAGGCAAATACAGATAATCCATTGAGACCAGGAAATAACACCTGAAGCACATTTAGATCATTGTCGGCTTTTACCATGAAAGTAAGCAAACCAAAAAGTGTTCGGAGAAATCACAGATGAGCTTGCCAAAGACACCCGCCCTGGGCTCCCCTGTTGATATTTAAGAGAAATCAACAGAGGTTTTTAAAAGAATCAAGACTTTAATTAATTGAGAGGCACGAAATAAATGCATTTCTCTTACTTGTACCATTCAAGAGTCATGACGAAGAACTTTTTTTTTTAAAGAAGTATGTATATCCTCAACTTTTATCAGGTCCAAACAGACTGGGAAATGAACAGCGGGGGAAGCAGATAATACACTCAACAGTGCAAATTATTAAAAACAAAGTGTGCACCATCACAGACGAATACCCTGTCTAAAATGTCTTTAAAATTAGGACACCATTTTTCAGAACCCCAAACTGCTTTAATTTTCCCAGTCAAAACCCTTATTTGCTATAGCCACAAAAAGTAGTAACTATAGCCTAAAACTGAACATCTTTTTAAGTGTGTTACTTCAATACACACAAAAGAACTTTTATGACTATCAACAAAACTAAAAAGTTGGGACTTCCCTGGTGGTCCAGTGGTTAAGAATCCACCTGCCAATGCAGGGGACACAGGTTCAATCCCTGGTCTGAGAAGATTCCACATGCCAAGGAGCAACTGAGCCCGTGCACCACAATACTGAGCCCACGCCCTAGAGCCCACGCTCCACAGCAGGAGAAGCCATCGCAGGGAGAATCCTGTGTCCCACAACCAGAGAAAGCCTGCATGCAGCAGTGAAGACACATACGGCCAAAAATAAATAAATAACATTTTAAAAGAAATAAAAAGTTGTATTTAATTCACAGAAGAGGAAACAATTAGACATTAATGTCTTCATCTGTACAAATCCATAGTCTCTCCAAGCAGAACACGAGAAGGAAATTATTATGCTGAATTTCATCCAACTCACAGTCGTATTCCAATTTTCTAACCTAATTAAAACTGGCAGTTTTACTGAGAGGAATCAAATTTCAATCAAATGGGTATGTCATCTTTTTTTTTTTTTTAAAGAAAAAGCAAAAGAAAAATCAAGATCTCCCATGCAAAGGATTAACAGAGCTTTGATTAGAATTGAGAGCCACGAGTTAAACAGGTGTTTTGAATTACCACTTTTATTAAAACACAATCCTTTACATGAAGCTCACTGGATTTTTTTTTATTAGTTCTAGAATACTGAAAGAAAATGTTTGTTTGGCTTAACACAATGGGGACTCATAAATCATGGAAGAATGACGACGGTGCTACCTCTGGGAAATTCACGACATCGGTCTCTCCCCGGGTAGCAGCACTAGGTATTTTAGGACCAAAAGAAGCCTTGGCAACAATCAAGAGCTCTTTCTACAGACACAAGAGCATCCTGGTCTGGGGGTGGGGCAAAATGAGATTCAAGCCGTAGATCTGTCAGCTTGTTGGCCAATACGTCTTTTTCTTGGGAATAAAAATTACACTGAAAGGGTTTAAGGGGCAGCAGAATTGGCTGGCAGGACGGCAGCTGTGGCGGGCAGATAGGGACCCCCTACCCCGCAAAGGGCCCCGGGAGTGGATTACGCTGATGCTGTGTAATAAGGCAGCGCTCCCAGTGACCTGGGCGCCCCCTTGGGGACTTGCCAGCCCTGTTCATGGAGTTCTGCTGAAAAAGACAATTATGGGCACATCCTAATATTCAGGCTTCTTGCTAGATCCAATTTATTTACCTTCTATTCAGCTTGTGGGAAAAAGGAATCTGGACTCCAGTGATTGAAACTAAGTTGCTTAAACACCTCTTGGTTTCCTATTCCCTAATGCAAAGTGGAAACAAAGTGTAGCTGAGATAGAGGACAAGCCGTTGTAGCTAGATGAAAGAGAATGATATTCAATACTTGATATAAACATGTACCAAAGACGTGGAGCCCGATGCGATCTAGGGAAAAATGATCAAGCAAAACGGCAATACACAGTTCCAAGAAGCAAGAGAAAGATTTGGGGAAAAAAATACATAACATGTTTCACATTCCATTTTGAAAAAAATATTTTAATGCCTCTGTCTTAGATGATCAAACCTCATCAATAAACAAGTGGAACATATGCTTGTAGGACAGCAATGCTTTTAAAATTTATCGTCAAATCTTATGGTAAAATTAATTATATTCTATGGCAAATGATGCTGCAGGCAGAAAAGCAGTTTTAGACTCAGAGGGTACCTAGTACCCTGCAAGACCCCCTTATCCACCCCTCCACCTCATTTTATAAATGAAACAACAGGCTCAGGGCATCTGTGGGAAAGCTAGGAGAAAGAGGCTTTCTCCCAAAGGCTCCTGCTGCCCAGAGGCCTCTGCTTTTGCCTACAGCCCTTTTGAAGTGGTCCTGAGATTACCAAGGCCATTCTATCACGACAAACACAGTCTGTCTCAGAAATGGATCCTCAGAGATCACATTAAGGTCGTGACACTGGCATTAAAAGTGAGGATGTTCTCTTCCAGAAACCTCATATTTACTCATTTAACGCACACTCAGCCCTCTCTTTTGAATGCCCTGCTCCCCACCTACATCCCTCCCCACACCCACCTGGGTTATCACAGGAGTAAGGATTCTACATCTGTCTGTGCTCAGTCACTCAGTTGTGTCCGACTCTTTGAGACCCCCACGGACTGTAGCCCACCAGGCTCCTCTGTCCATGGGATTCTCCAGGCCAGAATACTGGAGTGGGTTGCCATTTCCTACCCCTGGGGATCTTCCTGACCCAGGGATCGAACCCACATCTCCTGTGTCCCCTGCATTGACAGGCAGGTTCTTTACCATTGGGTCACCTGGGAAGCCCAGGAGTCTGTACACTGGGACCCTACTCCCTGGTCATCAGAGTTCTCTACTCCTTCCAAAGCTGCCCGTCCAGGGCTGGCCCCAGCCCCAGGCAGGTGCAATGAATCTTCTTTCCTGAGTTGGACTGGGGACCTTCACCCTGGCCTCTCCCCACAGCTGACTGATAGGATATAAAGGATGGAGGCCATCATCGTCCTCCATAATCCGGCCTAGAGGAGGCTGAAGCTGAAGATGAAACAGGTCCTCACAGCGAGGGCAGCGCTGGTCCCCACCATGCTGCAGGCTCTGGCCTCCAGAAAGCACCCTAGTATCCTGGTGACGGAGCCCTCTTTCTGCTCAGCTAGAACGGGGTAAGCTGGGTATAATATTTAGGGAAATCATTAACCCAGGTAAAATGCTTTTAATTTCATGATCAACTCCCCTCAGAAATCGGTAGCGCTGGCAGAGCACAGCAGATCAACAAACAGGACACGTCTGAAAGCCAGCTGTCCATAGGCACTATGAAGAAACTACTTCCCTGTTTTCTGCAGGCTGGCTCCTTGGTCACGAGGGCCCCCCCTCTGGGGTCATGACATTTCTCTCAGTGAAGACAGGGCCTGTCCCCAAATGTAGCTGGAGAAAGAGCCAAGAGCAGGGAGGGTTTAAGATTTTCTTGGAGTTCCAATTCTATTCTTATTTTTAAAATAATTCGACAAACAACAAGGTCCCACTGTAGAGCACAGGGAACTACATTCAATATCCTATGATAAACCATGATGGAAAAGGATAAGATAAAGAATATATATACGTGTGTGTGTGTGTGTGCATGTGTGTGTAACTGAGTCACTTTGCTGTACAGAGGAAATCAACACAACTTTGTAAATCTACTTCAATACAATTTTTTTTAATTAAAAAAAATAATTCAGATGGTCTGACACTGTGTTTTTTATTCTTCCACCTCACACAAAAGAACTTAACTAAGAACTGTATTTTGCTTGCATTTTGCTCCTAGGTATCCTTCATTCATTTAATAGGTGGTGGGTTAAGTACACACATTTTTCTTACAATCAGCTTCGGGCTCTGAGAAACAGGAAGCAGAGGAGTTTGGATGGCAGGAAATCAAGACCACCCTAACTTCTGCTGAGAATAATTGTTGGGAATGCCATCTGTTTATCGGAGTAAAAGCTACCCTCTCTACACTGAGTTTTTAATTAATGAGGGACAGGTTTTCCTCCCCTTTTGAACCCGGGGAGGGGTGGGAGCCAACGCAGTCTCCCTAGAAGAATCGCCAGGAAGCTACTCTTTAAAACCCACCCTGCAGAGTGAGGACCAATCCCAGGGTTAGATGCACACATCAAAGAAAGATGAGGATTATCTAGCAAGATCATTCTCAAGATATATTGGCTGATATATTCTTTAACTATTAACTTCAATGTATATAGACTGAGTCTCCTTACAGAAAAGAATCAGCAGGAACAAAAAAGGGGGGAGAGGTGAAAGTTGACCAGGTTGTCAACTCGGCTGACCCTCATAGATGTTTTCTCTCCTTAAAATAAATAAGCAATATTGTAATATTGTTAACTTACACTACAATGTTTTTTCAAACCAGGATCGAAACCCACTTTGTAAAAGAGGCTCTATGGCTCTCTGGCAAAAGCAGAATTACAAAAGAAAAAAAAAAAAATACAAGATTTGGGGAATTCCCTGATGGTCCAGTGGTTAGGACTCTAAGGTTTCACTGCTGAGGGCTCTGGTTCAATCCTTGGTCAGGAACTAATACTCCACAAACCTCCAGGCATGGCCAAAATAAATACATAAATAAATGAACATACACAAAACACAAGGCTTCATAACTCCCACCATCATTGTTCTTCTCACTGTTTCCCAAACTCTCCACTCAGCAGCACCCACAAGGAGGGAGAGTCACATTCTAAATAATTATCTAGATGATTATTCTATTCCAGATAATTCAGTGTCTAAACACTGCATGTATTTTCCTGTTTGATCATAAAGTAGAGGCGCCATTATACTGTACAAGGGTTTGGGATGGAGACAGAGGCAGGGACACAGACAAGAAAATGAAAGGAACATCAGGAGGTTTTCATTAGAGATAAACACGCACTCCTGAGAGTTCATGTTTGAGACATCCCCTCTAAAACCTCATCTGAGACCCACCTGATCTAGACAATGTGAAGGAAATAACAGAAACAAAAAAATGGCAAGTATTCAGTGTCTTCAACTATAGGGGGAAAAAAAAAATGAAGTGACTGGTGTGAGAATGGTTCTTCCCACAATCAGCCACTGCATCTGCGTTCCAAGTAACCAGGGAACTGCCCTGAAAGGTCATGGAGGACGGGATTGTGAAGACTTTCTGTGCATTGGGTCCCTGGAGGCAGGTGGCAAATTAAGCCCCAGTGAGTAAGCGTATGAAAATATGCCACTGACAACAAGTATATGTGGAGTGACCCTCTGGGATTTTGTGCAATAAATCCTCCACTGAGTAGTACGGCAAAGTCAGCCCTGGAAACGGAGGGCTGAGAACAACAAAACAAAAACAATGTGAGAAAAATAATTAAGAATTATTTATGCTCCAAGAAAAACATTTAGAAGGTAAAAATAAAATATCAAGGGGAACATTTCAACCATATCTTTTATTCATGGTGAATCATTTTTATCTAAAAACCCTCCCGAATCCCTTCCTACATTTACCCATCTTCCAAGGGTAGTCAAATTTGATCTCTTCCACCTCAGTGCCATCCTGGGATGTCCCAGTCTGACATCTACTGAGCCTCTGCAGGATATTAACAGACCCTTCTGTGTGTTTATAATACAGTTTTCTTTCTCTCTCTCTGCAAAGGCTGTATCTTAAAATAGACTGAGTAAAGAGAAAAAAAAATTAGGCAAAAAATAATGAGTGATAAATTTTCTATGTATAGAAAACACTCAGACAACACAACAACTAACACTCATTTAAATTAAGGGGTAATTCAACATAACGCAGTCATCCTGTCTGTATGCTGTTAGCCAACATTAAATGCCCCTTAGGTTATTTCTGGGCTTCCCAGGTGGCACTAGTGGTAAAGAACCCGCCTGCCAATGCAGGAGACATAAGAGACATGGGTTCGATCCCTGGGTCAGGAAGATCCCCTGGAGAAGGGCACGGCAACCCACTCCAGTATTCTTGCCTGGAGAATCCCATGGACAGAGGAGTGTGGTGGGCTACAGTTCCCAGGCTATGTGTCACAGGGTCGGACACGACTCAAGCAACCCGGCATGCATGCAAGCAGGCAGGTTATTACTGTATCAAAGAAGAGGAAGAGAAATACCACAGAAATTTCTTCCATGGAACAGCTTCTTTTCATTATTCCTCTCATTCAGATTTTTATGAATATCTTTGAAAATCTTTAACCACTTGTTCCAGACAATGAACTCTCTGCCTTTTCTAAGTATTTTCCCCACATATTGAAAAACACTCATTAATTTGGGTTGATTCTTTGCTTTCATACATCTCTCAGAGTTTATGGGAGGGGACCCTGAAACGCTTATCTGTTTGTTTTTTGTTTGTTTGTTTTGTTTTGTTTCCAGTACAGTTTATCTCCAGGAAGAACAGAAAACTGATTAACCACAATCAAACATTACAAAAATCTCTTGCTCTTTGTGGTCTGAAACAGGCGTGTTTTCTCCCCATGCTTCAAGGCAACAAATATAATTGAATGTAATGATTTAAACCTATTCCAAGACTAACTAGCAAGAAGTGCTTCTGCCAGACCACAATGTCTATGAGAGATGAATGTGGCCAATAAAAGCTGGAGATACGCATTCCTGAAATCAGAAAGCAGAGAGATGTTTCTGATCATGAGAATGTAGCCCAGAGATATTTGCTTGGGGGCAGCAAGCACATTTTTTATATTAATACCTTACCATCAAGAAGCACTCGATCTGACTTCCCTCAGAAGTCTCATTTTCACAAGTCAGAAAGCCCCGAATTTAAAAAGAAAAAACACTAACATAGGCACTGGAATATTTTCATTCATAGCACTAATTGGAGTTTAGCTTATATGTCATTCATTTTTTTTTTTTTTTCAGAAAATTTCTCCAGAAATTCTTGCAAATGCGAGATTGAGCATGCATGCATTTGTTTAATGGATTCTCTAGAAGGCTTTGCCAAATTCTAAATGTTCCGTCATGCATTTATTCACCAGTTATCAAGCAACTTATGAATAATTTAACATTTTCCCGTATTCTACTATCAGATGAATCTGTCTCTAAAGTTTCTTTCTCCTTTGACTATAATTTTTCGATTCAAGAAAAGTTTCTTTGTTAGGTCCACATTTTGAAAATATTAACTTGGCTCTCAAATGATTCATGCTCCACATAAAGAGGAAGTCACTGCTGAATGCGAGAAAATATTCTGAGCCAAAATACGAGCCAAATTGCCATTTCTTTTCTACGCAAGTGCCATGTTGCGTCTGGTACCCTGTCTGGCCCGGGACCCCATGGCTATACAACGGAACACAGAATTAACTTGATCAGAGGAACAAAACATGACCGCTTGTGCAGTGTAGGAGGGAGGGCTGGCCCAGAACAAAATGCTTAAGTAGATCTCTTCTTCAGCAAAGGACCACCAGTCTCTTCTTTTCTGTTTCCCTTAAGGTCATTTACACCACCCTCCGCTCCCACCTGGTCACAAAAGGTCCCCAGTATTGGCTTCAGGAAGTTGAAAAGAGCAGCCCTGGTCTCACTTTAAGTTATCTGTACTTTAAGTTATCACTTGGGGCCTTCTCAGGTGACAGACACCTGACCTGACGATCCAACAGAGGAATTTATTAGTGGGTGTCAGTGTTTGGCTGTCAGGTCACTCTTTTTTTTCCAGCCTTAGTTTTCTTAACTATAAAATGGAAATAGGCACCGTGATATATCATGACACACTCCAACAGTGATCTATCAGTGTGAGGCCATATTTTGTTGGATTTTGTTAATAATCTGGATTTCTGGCCTCAAAAGTATAGTCTCTCATTTAGGTATATGACTCATGGTATGCCATGAAAAAGAGAAAGATAAATACCATATGATATCACTTACATGTGGAATCTAAATATGGGATGAACAAACTTATCTGTGAAACAGAAAGAGACTCACAGACAGAGAGAACAGATTTGTGGTTGCCAAGGGGAAGGCAGGGTTAGGGAGGGATGGACTGGGAGTCTGGGGTTAGCAGATGCAAACTATTACACACAGAATGGATAAAGAACAAGGTCCTGCTGCAGAGCACAGGGCACTGTATTCAATATCCTTGATAAACCATAAAGGACAAGAATATGAAAAAGAATGTGCATATGTATGTATACACACACACACATATATAACTGAACCACTTTGCTGTACAGCAGAAATTAACACAACACTGTAAATCAACTATGCTTCAATAAAAATTTTGTTTCAGAAAAGAGAAAGTCAATTACTGTGTCTAAGTTCAGTCTGAACTCAGGTTATATGTATTATGTGCAGCACAGGGAAATGGAAAATGATATTTGGTTCAATGAACAATGAACAAATAATTCTCAGTGGAAAATGCTGCTCTGCGCCTTACTTCAATCCTGCTTTAAAATGTTGATGAGAAAGGCCATGCCTTGGGGTATGAATCTTACCGGATGTGAATGAAACTCAGGATGCCTCCAAGGATAAATTTGAGGAGGAAACTCAGATAAGAAGGTATGGAAAGGGAGGGGCATCCTCCCTCTAGCCTCAGACATGGGGGGAGAGGGAGGGGTAGGCGGGCAGATGATGTTCTGCAAAGCCAAGCCACTTCCTCTTTGTTCTCCCCACCCAGTCACAGTGAGGGGGTCCCCTGAGACCCTGAGCCAGGCTGATGGAGAAAACTGACTCTCAGACTTCTAACTCCTGTCTTCTCTGCACTGGCCAGGGTCACTGGGGAGGTGAGCTGTTAGCACCAATACACTCCAGGTTCCATCCACTGATCTTCACCTTTTCTCAGTGGCTCAGTTCAGCAGATAAACTGCACGCTGCCCTGAGACAGAGAGAAGAGGGGAAGATACTGCGTGCCCATCAGCAGCTCCTAACATCCAGTGGTCAGAGATGGGCCGAGGATAAACCTGCACGGACACCTCCATGGTCAGCTGAGAGTCCTGTTAGGAGGCAGTTCTCTGAGACTCCCACAGTCGCTCCAACAGATATCAGTGTGACACTCCCAAAGTTAGTGGAGACTTTGGTGAAAGTCTGCAATCCAAATAACTGGAGGTGAGAATGATATGTAGGTCAGTATTAATGCCAAGACCAATCAGCTGTAGCCTCTGAAGTGACTGTACATTCTGTAAAGGGAGGGTTTTTGGCAAGCGCATCAGTGTCTCTTCTTGCCAAGGGCCATAGATTTTAATAACGGGGAAGAAAGGAAATCCCCCAGCTAGGGGGTTCTGGAATGGTAAATGACTTTCTGCTGGGCAAAGATGCCCAAGGCCATCCCATTTCCAATTTAATTTTGGAAAACAGATGTTTCAGTAAATTTTTCAGGAAAATTTAATCTCATAATTATTTCCAGAAATGCCATGAAAACGTTTCTGAAGGATGAAAATGATTTTATTTCCTCAAGGTCAGCCGGTCAGTCACTCAGCACTTCTTGAACTTCCCCTAGGAGAAACATCAACCATTAAGGAAATGGAAAACACAGCCCTCCCTTTCCAAGAATTTACAGTGTGAAGGTAAGGGGAAAAAAATGGAGAAATGCAGAGCCTTAGAGTGGCCAAATGATTCCAATCACAAAGTATAAAAACTTACAAATTAGAGAATTCTATTAACAGCTACATAGGGCTTCTCTGATGGCTAAGTGGTAAAGAATCCACTGGCCAATGCAGGAGACTTGGGTTCAATTCCTGGGTGGAGAAGGAAATGGCAACCCACTCCAGTATTCTTGCCTGGGAAATCCCATGGATAGAAGAGTCTGGTGGGCAGGTCGTCAAACAGTCAGATGTGACTTAGCGACTAAACAAGTAACAACTACACCTGTGAAAGGCATTCTCGACATGGACTAAGATTTCAGAATTTAAAAGGTGGTGGTCACTTTGCTGTACAATAGAAACAACAGTGTAAAGCAACTGTACTCCAGTAAAATTTTTTTTAAAAATTAAATAGATTATATGAAAAAATGAAAAAAATTGGTACAACCTCTATGGAGGCAGTTGAGCAACATTTATGAAATTTATAAAAATTTTATGTGTACCAAGAGATCACATATGATTTTATTTACATGAAATGTCCAGAATGTCAAATCCATAGAGACAGAAAACAGAGTGGTTAGTTGTCAAGGGCTGAGGGAAATGATGGCTTACTGGATATAGTCTTATTTGGGGGTGATGAAAAAATTTTAGAACTAAATAGAGGTGCTGTTTGTATGACATTGTGAATACACCAAATGCCACTGAATTGTATACTTTGAAATGACTAATTTTATGTTTTGTGAATTTCATCTTAATAAAAAAATTTGATTTAACAAAAACAACAAGAACAAAACAATGGCGGGAGGGAAGATGGTTTAGCTAGACTGAACAGAGCTAGTTCAGCTGTCTCTGAGAAGCAAAGCCTTCAAAGAAAGTAAGTTATAAAGAGATGCAAGGGTGGGCATCATGTAATTTCCAGCAAAGAATCCGGTCCTGCTATTGGTGAGATGAAGGCATTCCCCAAAGTCTGAATCAGCCCAGTGTCACAGAAAGTAAAGTGATCTGGAGCCACATGACCTGCTTAGGTAATTCCAGGAGGGTGCAAACCCCTTGACCTTCTCCTCACACTTTGAAATAGGGGTTAGAACTCCATCCAGCTATTTCACAAAGTCTCTGACATGCTGTGTGAGAAAACTAGGAAAGGTTAAGCCTGTGACACTTCAAATTAAAGCCAAAGAGGAAGGATCTGGCAGGAGTAGGTCTGGAGCTTCACTGAGGAAAAGGCAGGGGGAAAAAAATGAGTGGATGAAAGAAAAAGTACCTCCTGAGAAGGAGGAGATGAGGCACATGCAAGGTAAGTGATGGAGGTCTTGGGGAACTACCAGGTGGAAAAATAATCAGACCCAACACTGAGGAAAAGACCTGATGCTGGGAAAGACTGAGGGCAGCGGAAGGGGACAACAGAGGATGAAATGGTTGGTTGGCATCACTGAGTCAATGGACATGAGTGAGCAAATTCCAGGAGATCGTGAAGGACAGGGAAGCCTGGCGTGCTGCAGTCCATGGGGTCGCAAAGAGTCGGACATGACTTGGTAACTGAACAACAACACAGAGGAAGCAGAGCTCCCTAAGTTTCTCAGGGAAGAGGAGTTCTTAAGCCAACGGGTCGGGCACTGTCCGCTAACACTGCACCTGTGTCTGCACACCTGGACGACATCCTCCAGGCTGGAGCCCCTCACAGGGTGGAGGGTCTGCCTGTGACCGCTGCCCTGAATTTCACAACCACGGTGGTTCCTGCTCTATCTCTGCAGAAGCCTGATGCTCCATTTTTTCAGACGCCACCACCGTCTCTTGCCTTAGCCTGTCAGTTCACAGCTGTGCAGTCTGTTTTATTTGTTTTGACGATACAGGGGGCTCTCAAGAACAGAGGCAACCACATACCTCTGTGATGGGTTTCTTCTAGGTTTTTTGGTTTCAGTCATTTGCAGATGGCTAAGCCCCTACAGTAAACCATTCTGCAGCCTACTTTTTCTCCTTTAAAAATTCTTTAAAATAGGGGACTTCCTTGGTGGTCCAGTGGTTAAGAATCCACCTTGCAATGCAGGGGATACGGGTCCAGGGAACTAAGATCCCACACGCCTTGGAGCAACTAAGCCTGTGTGCAGCAACTACTGGGCCCTTGAGACATAATTAGAGAGTCTGTGCACCACAAGGAAAAGATCCCCCATGCCACAACTAAGACCCAAGGTAGCCAAATTAAAAAAAGAAAAAAAATTCTTCAAAATATTTTGGGTGCATAGGTACTCAGCAACTATTTGCAGGTAAAGGTGTCTAGATGGCTAGAAAATATTCTAACATGCATCTGAACCATAACCCATTATTTTTTCCTTTCTCAAGAAAATACTGTTGATCCCTGTGTTTTGTCACACCCGTGCTTTGCTTAGCTGGAGGGTCTGGTTTCTCAGTCCGTTTATCAGGCTAAGGGCTGGGTTTGTTATGGAGTGTTGCCTGGTTCCACTGGAGACTCGCAAAGGACTGGCAGGGACACCATTAGTTCTGACAACATGAACATCCCTGCCATCGGCCTCATCAGAGTCTTGGGAGAGTCACACCAAGAATCCTGCCCGTCCTAAGGACCAAGTTCATGTGCATCTGCTCTAAGAAGCTCTCATGCACTCATCACGCTAGCCTCACTTTGTGCTGCTCTCAACTTCTATAGCACATTTAATGAAATAATGACAGGACCACCCCTAACTGTTCAATGTCATGTTATTTTTCTTTTCCTCTTGGATTAGTCCTGTCACACTTGCTGTTCTCGCCACTC
Organism: Bison bison bison; assembly: GCF_000754665.1. Taxonomy (NCBI): domain Eukaryota; kingdom Metazoa; phylum Chordata; class Mammalia; order Artiodactyla; family Bovidae; genus Bison; species Bison bison. The sequence continues at coordinate 6,190,784 of NW_011495023.1, forward strand.
AGCACCTATTCAGCTCTTGGTGACGACGTCTGGTGTCCTTACCTGGGGAAACCAGCACCTCTCTGATTCCCAGCCCAGCCTGGGAAGTGGAGCATGTGAACTCCATCAGGGTCAGAAACGGGACTCAGTCTGAACCAGTGACAGTCAGGCCCAAGACTTTTATTCAAACTTGTATTAAGGTAAGAGACACTTTCCTGCTGGATTCAATGATGAACAACGTAGAGCTGGAGTAATTCAAGCTATCTTGCCACCACGAGGGTGAAGATAAAGCAAATGCCAAGCGAGTGACATTGAGACAAAAAGGAAATGGCAGGGAATGGTAAACCCTGGGAGCCTTGAGGCTGAATGACACCTGGATTTTGTACATGTAGGTCAGTAAGTTCCCTTCTTGATCAAGCCAACTTGAGCTATTAAAACCAATCTTGAGTCCTAAATGATTTACCAATTGGATTTTAAACTCCCTGAGCCCAAATAAGTGCCCTTTGGTTACCAACAACATCGAGAATGGTGTTCGATGCTTAATGTACACATTAGGATCATGTTTTATTCTGCTTTGTTTCTGTCCCAGCACATAATACTGCGATGGGCACATCAAATATCTGTTTGTCACTTTTCAGAACGCAGGCTTCCGAATGGAATGAGACACTCTCCTAAGCATCATTCCCATTGCAGCGTGCTGGTGGAGACAATGCTGACGGTAATGCTGGGCTTCCTGTCCTCTGCCCACCCCTCTGGACATCCAGGAAGAACAGGTAAGAATAACCCCAAATCACTTAGGGCGATGAGTGATTTTTTAGGAACAAAGCAGCAGTCTTCCCCTACACCTCCAAATTTCAATGGACTATTTGCCTTTTCAAGGAATGTTTTTAATTTTCTTTTTTATTTTTGTGTGGCTATAACAAGTCCTCCAAGAGCAATTTCAGATTTCTCTCTTCACCTGAAGGATCCCAAAAGGATGTCTTTATTATTATTATTATTATTATTGGCCACTCCACTTTCAGGATCTTAGTTCCCTGAGCAAGGATTGAACCCACATCCTCGGCAGTGAGAGCATGGACTCCTAACCACTGGACCACCAAGACACTCCCCCAAAAGATTGACTTTGATCTCCACACTCCAAAGCAAAGAAAAAGGCCCATCACATCACTGAAAAGACTATTTTTACAGAAACAAAACCAAAAAAGGCTGAAAACTAAAACTAATTTAGAGTCCACAGTGCTAAACATTGTGTCCTTCTTCCTTTCTTTTTTTGTTGTGGAAGCAACACCTAACATGCGATCTACCCACTTTTTAAGTGTACAATACAGTATCATTAATTTACAGGCACAGTGGTGTAAAACAGATCTCTAGAACTAAATCATCCTGTTCTTTGCTCTTTACGTAAATGTGTTCTAACAGAATATACCCACCAAGGAAAAGAAGACTTGAATTTTGGAAATCTGTTCTTTACCACATTATGACTCTTTGAAAGGTATATAGCGTAGCTGGCCTGTCAACCTGCAGAGCTAAAAGCCTAGGCAAGAGACAGGAGACAGTAGATGGAAATATTACTATGTCTTTATTTTTCTTTTTTGGCCTGTGTCCAGTCTTAGTTGCAGCATGCAGGATCTTCAGACTCTCTAGTTATGGCTCTTAGGCCCAGCAATTTTGGCCTAAGTGTGAGCTTAGTTGTTCCAGAGCATGTAGAATCTTAGTTCCCTGACCAGGGATCAAACCTGCATCCTCTGCATGGCAAGGAGGACTCTTAACCCCTGGACCACCAGGGAAGGCCCACTATGACTTTTTAAATGGCTGCAATCATGCTAACTTTCAGAACCAGTATTTTTTCTTTTCTTTGATGGATATAAGCTGATGTGCATGCTAAGTCGCTTCAGTCGTGTCTGAATCTTTGCAACCCTATGGACCATAGCCCGCCAGGCTCCTCTGTCCATGGGATTCTCCAGGCAAGAATCCTGGAGTGAGTTGCCATGCCCTCCTCCAGGGAATCTTCCCGACCCGGGATTGGAACCCATATCTCTTATGTCTCCTCCATTGGCGGGTGGGGTTCTTTACCACTAGTGCCACCTGGGAAGTCCCATAAACTGGTACTACTGGGAAATCATTTTCAAATGGACTTACAAAAGGGATCAACCTATTTTGGGGGTTACAAACCATGCTGAGGTCAGTACTACAGAAATATGTGGCACCAAAAGTACAAACAGAAAAAGAAACATGTAATTGTTTTCTAAGCAACCATCTATGAGTGAAATGCAAAAATATCGATACTTGACTCACCCTAGAGGGAAACTGTTTTCTGTCAACCTTTGTTGATCTTTTCAGAATTAGACTTTCAAAGGTTTGCTCTAAGTTGAACACAAGGCAACAAAATGTCATGCCACAATAGAAATCATTTTTAGAAAAATAGTGCCAATTAGAAAATGCAACAAGTTCTGAAAAATGACTCCAATGTTGAATGTGACATTAAGTGCAAGGAAAGATTTTCTTTTTTCCCCAGAAGGAATTGCAACAAAATACCATCATTAACACTTGAAGTCCATACTCTGGTGGAGAAATCAGCCATGATACATTCACATTTTGCATACAAATAGAAATCTGAGAACTTCATAAAATTTATGTTGAATGGAAGAAAAACAAGGATAGTTGGTTCAAACCACAGAAAGGTCAAAATACAGTGAGACAGATAAAATAACTCAAATTCAAGAGCCACAATTAGAAGAAATTCCATACTTATCTGTTTAAAAAAAAATAAAATGAGAAGCTTCGTTCAGTAGATTTGTACCAACTCTCCTCTATCTCATCAACCCACAGGGGTTATAGAGTTGCTATGTAGCAAAAGATCTCAAAGGAATGCAAATGAGAATGTCTTCCTTTTTAATTAACTTTAAGCCGCTATCGTAAACCCAGTAATATCTTAGGCATTTTACATATATTATCTCATAATGTCTGCGGAACAATTCCATTAGATATGAATTTTTATCTCCATTTGAAAGAAGAGGAAATCCAGTTCAGAAAAGATAAATAACTCGCCCAAGATCACAAGGTCGTATTTAATCCTGCAACAAAACCCATAGCTCTTTGGGTCCCTTTGATAAGGGCTCCAGAAGGCCCCGGAGCAGCTCCCCAGGCTCCCGGAGGCTGCCTGGGGCAGCTCTGCACTGTGGAATGTGCACCAACCAGAATCTCAGAGATCTGGAGAGGGCCAGATCACCAGCCCTCAGGCCTCTGCTCCCAATAAGGCTGGGCTGGGTGAGTCCTGGCTCCTTCTCATGCTAATAGTTGAATTCAGTTTGAGAGCTCTAGCTTCAACCAGGTGTCCACGATTTCTTTTTCTTTTCTTAAGCATATGTCACCCAATATTGCATGCGTGCTAAGTCGCTTCAGTCATGTCCTACTCTTTGCGACCCCATGGACTGTAGCTGGCTAGGCTCCTTTGTCCATGGGATTCTCCAAGCAAGAATACTGGAGTGGGTTGCCATGCCCTTCTCCAGGGGATCTTCCTGACCCTGGGATCGAACCCATGTCTCCTGTGGCTTCTGCATTGCAATCGGATTCTTTACTGCTGAGCCACTGGGGAAGCCCATTACCCAATATACTCACATATAATACATGTCACTCTACACTTTTTAGCCACAAAATGATTCAATTATGGACAGAACTGGACAGAAAACCATAACAGACAGATCTATTGGGGATCCTTCTAGAAGCTGCTTTGTGATAGGCTGTGGTAGAGCTGGTGATCTCTTGCAGCTGAATCGTCCCATGTCTTCTGAAGCTCACCCTTCCAGCCCACACACTTCCCACCCACAGCAGAACTCAGCTCCTCCCAGCTGCAAAGTGCACATGCTGCGTCCTTATCACACCTCACAAACTTTGCTGTTTCCATGATTGTCTGCCCTGCAAGATGTGAGCTCCTTGATGGCATGAACACGGTTTCACTTATCCCTACATCCTCAGCATCCAATCCTTGCTACAATGCTGGGCACATAATCAGTGGTCAATAAATGTTCACCTGAACATTCAATTTTCTTTTTTAAGGCAGACTGGAAGGCAGATGAGAGAAAAGAATCTAGGTGATCTATATGCTTTATGACTCACAGGATCCCATTCAACCCACAGCAAATACAGGCCTGCCTCATTTTGTACAAAAGACCTATTCCTGAAAGTAAGGAGATTTAAACCTGGAACTCATCTTGCTAATGATTTCCAAGAATTTTAATCTTAATTTCAGACAGCATTTCCTTAACATTTTTCTTTAATAATCTGGACATCCTCCAATCTCCTGACAACAATAAATAATTAAACATACTTGACAACCTCTCTATAATTCAAGAAAATTTGCAGGATTTTTTTAAAGCAAAAAACATGCCATGGAATCTGGACACCAACGTCAGTTAATCTACACTGTTAATGACTTGAGTGTTTTATACAACTTAGACCCTTTGTTTAAAAATAAAAAAAGTTTCCCTGGTGGCTCAGAGGGTAAAGCATCTGCCTGCAATGCAGGAGACCTGGGTTTGATCCTTGGGTTGGGAAGATCCCATGGAGAAGGAAATGGCAACCCGCCCCAGTATTCTTGCCTGGAGAATTTCATGTATGGAGCAGTCTGGTAGGCTACAGTCCACAGAATTGCAAAGAGTCGGACACGACTGGGCAACTTCACAGACCCTTTATGTCTCCAGTTACAAACCACAACATGACAAAATCATTTGGTACGTGCTGCTGCTGCTGCTAAGTTGCTTCAGTCGTGTCCGACTCTGTGCGACCCCATAGATGGCAGCCCATCAGGCTCTGTCATCCCTGGGATTCTCCAGGCAAGAACACTGGAGTGGGTTGCCATTGCCTTCTCCATTGTGTGAAAGTGAAAAGTGAAAGTGAAGTCGCTCAGTCGCTACTGACTCTGAGCAACCCCATGGACTGCAGCCTACCAGGCTCCTCCATCCATGGGATTTTCTAGGCAAGAGTTCTGGAGTGGCTTGCCATTGCCTTCTCCGTTGGTATGTGCAAGCACCTAAAATGAATCAGATGGAGTTTTCCCATGGAAGATACCTAGTTTTTCTCCAAACTCATCTTGTTTTTAATTTCGATTTGTGTATATTAGGCTATACCTATCTGTATGGATGCTCTTAATACACGAGAACAAAGACAAGCAATGTCACCTGTTCTGAAGTGGGCTATGGAAGCCCATTATCAAGGTTGCCCTCCCCTCTCCAGACATGCCCCATCCCAGAGGCAGAACCAATCAAGACGCCTTTGGAAGAGGCCATTTTAAACCAAGTTTCAATCGGAAGGAAAGAGGGAGCAGACAGTGATGTGCCCTAATACTGGAAGAGCAGGGCTGATGAAACAAAGGAGGAAACAGAGAAGCAGTGTGCCTGGACAGGAAAGGGATTCCTTTGCAGAAAGGGAAAAACCCTACCAACAGGGTGAGGAGATCACAGCTGGACACAAGCTCAAGGCTCACAGAATGCCGTCAGACACTCAGCCCTCTCTCTCTCCCCAGCTGCCCCCTTGCTGGTTTGCAAGCAGCCAGCCCGCTGCCCTTCGTATTCTAGAACACTTTTCTTTGCACCTCATTATAATCATCTACATCAGAGGCCTAAATTGATGTGTGTTTTTTTTTAATTAAAAAAAAAGTTTAATTCTTTTACCTTTTTACTTCATATTGGAGTACAGTTGATGAACACTGTTGTGACAGTTTCAGGTGTGCAGCAAAGTGATTCAGATATACATACATATGTATCTATTCTTTTTCAAATTCCGTCCCATTTCAGTTCAGTTGCTCAGTCGTGTCCAACTCTTTGAGGCCCCATGGACTGCAGCACGCCAGGCTTCCCTGTCCATCACCAACTCCCAGAGCTTACTCAAACTCATGTCCATCAAGTAGGTGATGCCATCCAACCATCTCATCCTCTGTCATCCCCTTCTCCTCCTGCCTTCAATCTTCCCCAGCATCAGGATCTTTTCAAATGAGTCAGTTCTTCACATCGGGTGGCCAAAGTATTGGAGTTTCAGCTTCCCATTTAGGTTGCTATATAACATTGAGCAGAGTTGCCTGTGCTACACAGTAGGTCCTTGCTAGTTATCCATGTTAAATACAGCAGTGTGTATATGTCCATCCCAGACTCAATAACTATCCCTCCCTTCACCCTCTTTTAACTTAAACCTTTAAGTTAAATTAAACCATAAGCTTTTAAATTAAACCATAAGCTCCTTGAGGGCAAAGAACTTGCTTTTTAGTGCTATTTTCCCCTTCCTCAATATCTGGTAATAGGCAGTATGTACACAACAAGTGCTGTCTGAACGAATCAGTCAATAAACAAGTGTGTGTGTGTGTGTGTATGTGTGTATATATATTGGTATTTCTGAGCAGATACTTGAAGCAGAATCTAGAGTGAGGACCAGAAAGAAGAGGCTGAAATGACAGAACTAGTCAAAAGAGGAAAAGCACAGATGAACATTGGGGAAGATGAGGAAAGGGGATGGGATGTGGAAACACTCCTATGCAATTCAGTCAGAGGCCAGAATGGAGCTCATGGTGTATGAGAATAAAATTCCTAATAACTGGGCTCCCCTGGGGGCTCAGAGGTGAAGAGTCCACCTGCCAGTGCGTAGACACAGGTTCGATCCCTGGTCCAGGAGGACTGCACGTGCCGCTGAGCCCCTAAGCCTGTGCACCACAACTACTGAGCCCTGTGCTCTAGAACCTGGGAGCAGCAACTACTGAGCCCACGTGCCCCAACGACTGAAGCCCATGTGCCCTGGAGCCCGTGCTCTGCTACTAGAGAAGCCACAGCAATGAGAAGCCCGAGTACCGCAACTAGAGAGGAGCCTCTACTTGCCGCAAGTAGAGGAAAGGTCTCACATCAAAGAAGACCAGCAGTGCCAAAAAATACATAAATAAAATTATTTTTTTTTAAATTCTTTCATAGAAACGACAGCATCTGACTCTGAAAAGTTGGGCACGAAGCATGACAACAAGAAAACCCCAGTAAGTAACCATGTATTATACTGGAGGTAGCAGAAATGAAAATCTATCTAGTCTAGGCACCAGATCAACACTGGGTCAATATCAGGTCGGCACTACTTATCTCCTCTTTCACACTTTCATTTTTATACACAGATGAAATTGTTTGATCTGGTTTTTCTATTAGACTGCACTGTCCCATCAGTTCTATCTCCTCTCTTCCCACACTTCAAACCCTTCCTTTTTCCACTTCTCTAAATGTAACCCAGAGAACCAGGAGCCTTTGTAAGATCAGAAGGGTTCTCTCTGATTTGGGTTCAACATCTCAGTGAGATTCTGCCCAAGGCTGAAGAAGATTTCTGAAATGTTATGCCGCATGGTTTCCAAAAGGCAACCTCAACTTGTGAGAGTGCCAGGAGATGCAGTTGAAAACATTTTGCATGTAATTAAGGATTCTGGCCTCCAGTGTTCAGCTTTGCCCTTTAATATGCAAGGCACATCATTGTTTATCCAGGGGAAAAATAAACTCCTGAGCTAGATTAAAAGCTTATTTGACAAGATGTGAAGTCAAGTGATGTATAAGGAATCTTTGGTTGATCTGATGATCACTTGAAAGGCTTAGAAACGCACAGCGCCCCCACAAGAAATGGAGACATAATAGTAAGAGAGTAGGGGCTTCCCTGGTGGCTCAGACTGTAAAGAATTTGCCTGCACTGTGGGAGACCCAAGTCTGATTCCTGGATTGGGAAGATCTCCTAGAGAAGGGAATGGCAACCCACTTCAGTATTCTTGCCTGGAGAATTCCATGGACAGAGGAGCCTGGCAGGATGCAGTCCATGAGGCTGCAAAGAGTATGGACACAACTGAGTGACTAACACAACACATATCTGCACTCGGGCCGGGAGGTGGGGGAGGTTTAATGGCTAAAAGTCAGTGGCAGGGACGTCTAATGACAGTGATTCAAATCTGACCATCTGAAGATGCTAGGAATCTGCACACTTGGACATGGGTGGGATGCACATATGGAGGAAGGTCCAGCATGAGTAGTCAGCCCACATGCGGTTCTCCAACATCCAGAATATGTTGTTCAGGATAAGGAGAGGATGGGGGGAGCTGGTAAACTCCAATATTCTGGGATCAGCCTATAATTAGGATGCATATTCTGTTAGTCCTACCAAAAGTCCAGGATCACTGGTAGATTAACCATTCCAGATTTGGGTCAGCAGTAAATTGAGAGGATCCTGGCACTTCTAGTTGGATGTAAGTCCTTGGCTTTCCAGTTAACGAGCTGTGTGATCTCCAAGGATAAATTTTGGAGCCAGTTTCTGCAAAGAGGTCTGTTTGTTGTGACTGTAACACAATAGTAGGTGTTTAATATATATTTGCTAAGTTAGTAAATAAAAGAATACTTAACTGAAATAATGTATACAAAAAACTAGCACACATTTGGTGCTTAATAAATGTTTATTACTTTGACCTGCCTCTTCTCCTCTAACTTTGAACTCTGTTTATTTTCCATGGGGGTGGATTTCTGTTTGGTGTTTTCTTAATCTATCAAATGAACAAAGTCATTTTATTTTAATTATAAAAGTAATACATGTTCATTGTAGAAAGTGAACATATTATTTCATCAAAAGTTAGAGGTCATCTCAGAATGCTAAAAAAAAATACAGAGAAGAAGATAAAAAATTCCATCATTCCAGGAATGTCATTATGTTTTGACATATATTCCTCCAGACTTTTTTCCAGGCAATGCTCTCTCTATATATATATTATAAAAATGGAAATAGTACTATATATTATTTTGCAATATTTTTTTACTAATTTTCCATATAAATAGTTACATCATTAGTATTAATAAGACTTGATTGTATAGTCATATCATAATTTAACCATTCTTATTGTGCATTTATAATCTGCATAGTTGGCCATTATAAACAAAGCTGCCTAATAAATATCACTGGACACGATGTTTTTTGAAAGAAGTTTCTAATTAGCTACATAATGATGAATTCCTAGGAGTGGAATTACGGGGTCAGAGATATGCAGATTTGTGTGCATGTATACATTATATAAGTCTTTCACCTTCTGTTTTTGGTTTGGTGTCTGTGTTTTTAAATAAAAATTCTACAATTTAAAATTTTTTCCTTTTTAGTTTTTAGTACTAATAATGTCACAGATTTAAAACAAGAGGAAATAGCTTTACGATACACACAAATTACTATCCCAGGGCCACACATTATTTTCATTTGTAAAGAAATGTATTTCTGCATTTCTTTGAAAGGTAGCACATTTCATTAAAGGTTTGGGGTTTATATTGGTTCAGCGATATAAAGAATCTGCCTGTCAACGTAGGAGATGAGGGTTTGATCCCTGGGTCAGGAAGATCCCCTGGAGAAGGAAATGGCAACCCACTCCAGTATTCTTGCCTGGGAAATCCCATCAGCGGAGACTGGCAGGCTACAGTCACAGGGTCATAAAGAGTCGGACGCAACTTAGCAAATAAGCAACAACATACATGTCTACTTTTACTTAAACAATTGACTATGTATCTGTCTTATCAGAAAAGAAAAGAAAAGAAAAACTTCACTTTTTCCCCTTAACCTTCTGGCCCCTCCCAAACCTCACAGCCAATGCTGACAGCTTGGTTGGAAGATATGACAAAGCAAAGCAAAGCAGAGAAGAAAAAAAAAAAGAACTTTTTTTTTAAAGCAATCCAGAGAAATACTTTGTGTTTTTAAAATGCGGACTCTTATTATATACACTTTGCTGACACTTCCGTTCCCTAAAATAAATCACAGAGTTCACCCTACTGGGCTAACTCATTTTTAATAGCTGCCTAATATCCCAGAGTATGAATGTACTACAATTTATTTGGCCATTCCACGATTGAAGGTTATTCACTTTTTGTTTCCAATATTTTGACACAATATACAGTGATGCCAAAATGTATTTTATTTATAAAACCTTCCTATCCAGTGCTTTTATTTCTAGGGAAGGGATGATCGGGTCTAGGAGCGTGCCTTTGATCAATATACACTTTTAATGTTGATAGATATCTCTAGATCATTTTCCAGAAAGACTATAAACATGTAACGTTCTTTTATAATGTTTGAGACAGGTTTCTAATAAACCTGACCATGTGAAGACTGACATCATTTATATCCTGAGGAAGAAAACTAAATTCCCACTGACCGCATTTTAATCATTTTCCCCAAATCCTAATGATATTGTTTGTGCTATTTTTAATACTTTGCTTCCCGTTAATACTTATATCTAATTATTCATACTACTTAAGGAACACAGAAAATAATAAAACTTTCTACCATTGATTTAAAAATGAACATCTGAAAAATGTGGAGTACTAGAAAGACTTTAAAATACACTGAATAACTTACTGATTATCAACCAGTTTTTTATGCTGGCCATCTAAACTACAGGCAGGGAAAAAACTACATATATACCGAAGTCATAAAGGAAGCCAGGATCTTTCAAAGCTTCTTTCCCCAGTTCACCTAAGGGTAGCTTTTTTATGCAGCAGGGAAGCACTCATTGAGTAAATCTGTTTTGAAATTCTATCAGTCCAAAAAGATATCATCAAATACTGAGAGAGAGACAAGGAGCAGCTCTAAAATCCTACTCAGAAGGCAACTCCAAACCCAAAGGCCAACACAGCCTTCTGCCAACATCTTGCAGCTGGTTTATCATCAAACGCTTGCTTCAGCCACCACAGAACCCCAGCTGTGGTTCTTCTTAAGGACCTAAGGGCTTACTGCACTGTTTCCGAGCACTTACTTTTCTACAGGCCCTGACATGGAGTTTAAGCCCCAGCTGAAACAGAACTTCTCAAGTGGTCGCTTGCACTCCTTTGCTCCCCAGATACACGTTTTCCCATTAACTTTCAAAAAGGTTTTAAAAGTTCTATATTGATGGGTGGGTGATATGCCAGTACAGCATCAGAATAACCAGCATTCACCTCTCTACAAGAAAGTTCATCGTTGGCTGATGCCATTCTATGGGCCGTATGTAAAAAGGGCTGGAGTGGGTTGCCATTCCCTTCTCCAGGGGATCTTTCCAGACCCAGGAATCAAACCTGGGTCTCCCACATTGCAGGTGGACTCTTCACTGCCTGAGCCACCAAGGAAGCTTTTGTAAAAAGGGCAGGTGGATACAATTCACTACTTGTTTTAGGAAAACTTATTTTTTTTAAAAAAGTATAAGACTTTGACTCAGAGAAGGAATTTATGGTTGTGGGGAAGGGGTAGGATGGGGGGAAGGGATAGTTACGGAGTTCAGGATGGACATGTACACACTGCTGTATTTAAAATGGATAACCAACCAGGATTTACTGAATAGCACAGGGAACCCTGCTCAATGTTAAGTGGCAGCCTGGATGGGAGGGGAGTTTGGGGAAGAACGGATACATGTATACGTATGGCTGAGTCCTTTTGCTGTTCACCTGAAACTATCACCACGTCATTAATTGGCAGAAAGTGAAGAGGAGCTCAAAAGCCTCTTGATGAAAGTGAAAGTGGAGAGTGAAAAAGTTGACTTAAAGCTCAACATTCAGAAAACTGAGATCATGGCATCCGGTCCCATCACTTCATGGGAAATAGATGGGGAAACAGTGGAAACAGTGTCAGACTTTATTTTTCTGGGCTTCAAAATCACTGCAGATGGTGACTGCAGCCATGAAATTAAAAGACGCTTACTCCTTGGAAGGAAAGTTATGACCAACCTAGATAGCATATTCAAAAGCAGAGACATTACTTTGCCAACAAAGGTTCGTCTAGTCAAGGCTATGGTTTTTCCTGTGGTCATGTATGGATGTGAGAGTTGGACTGTGAAGAAGGCTGAGCACCAAAGAATTGATGCTTTTGAACTGTGGTGTTGGAGAAGACTCTTGAGAGTCCCTTGGACTGCAAGGAGATCCAACCAGTCCATTCTGAAGGA
>NW_011495023.1:6202800-6208648 GCF_000754665.1 Bison bison bison
AGAATTGATGCTTTTGAACTGTGGTGTTGGAGAAGACTCTTGAGAGTCCCTTGGACTGCAAGGAGATCCAACCAGTCCATTCTGAAGGAGATCAGCCCTGGCATTTCTTTGGAAGGAATGATGCTAAAGCTGAAACTCCAGTACTTTGGCCACCTCATGCGAAGAGTTGACTCATTGGAAAAGACTCTGATGCTGGGAGGGATTGGGGGCAGGAGGACAAGGGGACGACAGAGGATGAGATGGCTGGATGGCATCACTGACTCGATGGACGTGAGTTTGAGTGAATCCGGGAGTTGGCGATGGACAGGAAGGCCTGGCGTGCTGCGATTCATGGGGTCGCAAAGAGTCAGACATGACTGAGCGACTGAACTGAACTGACAATTAAAAACAAAGACTTTGACAATATTAATAATTATACTGAATAAAACGAGAAGAAAAAATACTAATTATTTCTAACCCTCAGACTGTAACTTTGTATTAATAAAAAAAATAATAATACTGTGTGATTGGTACAGAAATGCTTCATCAGATTCAGAATAATATTTTCCACATCATGTAAAACACCTTATTTTACCAAGTAAGAATGTGGGTACTAATGGTTTCAAACAATGCTTGAAAGAGCAAGATCTCCATCAAGTAGCAAGGAAAATAAAATAACTACAGAGTTCAATTTCATTCCATTAAATGGCCTTAAATTAAATTTCCCATACAGGAAAAAGATAATTTTGATGTGTGTATTCAAATACAGCACACTACTCTTGAAATACTGTGTGATTATTTCACAGAAAATGAAATTACAATTATGGTAGCAAATACCTTAAGATCTCAATATAAGCTCTTTGGCTTTGAATGTGCTGGCTTTCATCCAAAAGTTTTAAGTGAGAAAGTCACATCGATGTGATTTTAATCATTCTTCAACAAACAAAGGATCATTTATAAAAGTAATGGTCATAAAAACAATTAACACCTAACAAAGGAATGAATTCTCATGTTACATGTGTTTCCCTGAACACACATTTTCACACCAAAACATTAATATGAGTGGGTTATATGATTAAAACTCTCTTCTAAAAGCGAATCTTTTACTTGTATTTCTTAATTAGAAAATACATGTGTCTTTCAGACACTTCTCCTCACCTGTACAAAGAACACTGGGAAGAAAACTTTGAACACCAGTTTTAAAACCCCTCTGAAATATTTTAAAAGTAGGTCATGCTTTCACGAATGATATGACTCTTAGCCATGGAAAGTCCTCAAGTTGTCAGTGGACTTACATTAGTAATATTTTTAAATTGTTATTTTAAAATCTCTGCATTAAAATTTTTCAAAATTCCCTAAAAGTTTCTCGGTAGGTGTTTTTCATTAGCAAGTATCACTAATTAAAAGACAATCGGTTGATTTCAATGAAAATTAGTCTCTCCTGGCTAATTAGCAAAAAAAAAAGCTTTCCTTCTGCTAGAGGAACTAGATGTTTCTGGATTGCATACATCATGGTAGAAAGTGAAAGCCTTTTGTTGGTGTACAAGTTAGGTAGCTCCCAATTCAAAATACATTTTCTTTAAAATTTAATGTCACAAACAGAAGTTGGTTTTCTAAACTAGTCCACAAAAGTCTATGCAAATGAAATTCATCTTTAAATGAAATAATGTTATGTCAGTTTCAGGGCAGAAAAATATCAGAAAATAATTTCCTTTGCAATACCCATTCTATCATCAACACTCAACATTAAACAAAAACAAAACACTAATGGAAATTATGTAAGAAATTTTTACTCCTCTTGGTGTTTGAAGCAAAAACATAGTTTGGGCTGTTTTTATAAAACAAACGAATGAGATAATTTAATAGCAAAAATTTAATAGCATACTTTGGGGATGTATCTTCAAGTCTGCTGCTAAGCTGCTAAGTTGCTTCAGTCGTGTCCGACTCTGTGCAACCCCACAGACGGCGGCCCACCAGGCTCCCCCGTCCCTGGGATTCTCCAGGCAAGAACACTGGAGTCGGTTGCCATTTCCTTCTCCAAGTCTAGCTTCTGTTAACTCTATTATCTGTTCTATATATTTAATTTTTTAGTGAAGCATTCCTGGTTTCAATACCCACTCTTTTCTTGCTAGTTGATAATACACTAGTATTATATAGAAAATTATCAGTTTACATTTATTTAGGAAAAACATGTTTAACTGGAGAGAAAGACGATTTAAACATTTCTAGGGAGCTTTCAGGGCTTCCCATGTGGCTCAGTGGTAAAGAACCTGCCTGCCAATGCAGGAGATGTAAGAGACAAGGGTTCCATCCTAGGGTCAGGAAGATATCCTGGAGGAGGGCATGGCAACTTACTCCAGTATTCTTGCCTGGAGAATCCCATGGACAGAGGCGCCTGGCAGGCTACAGTCCATGGGGTCACGAAGAGTTGGACACGAGTGAGGCAACTTAGCATGCACGCATGCACTCATGCAGCTTTCAAGAGCTCTGAAGATAGAGGACTCTGCTTAAAACTCACTTTAGTTCAAAATGTATAGTTCTGAAATTCTCTGATGGGTATCAAAAGTGTTAACAAATGTTTTTCAGCTATAATTAAGGGAGATCTTTTTGGTACACAGAGAGAAAGAATAAAAAGGAAAAGAGGAGAGGTTGAAGATCAAAAAAAGAGGGAAGGGAAGGTATATTTGCATAAATGATTAAAAAAAACCCTTTCTAAAGTGGAAATTGTTATGAAAGAAGGAGAAAGGACAATTCTGGCTGGATAATCCATCTCCACTGAGTTAGAACAAGGTTAGTGGTGGAAAGAGGCAAAGCTCCTGCTGGAAAGGAGGTCATAGCTCAGAGAATAGCAATGGTATGGATGGTTTTCAACTTGAGAAGTCCTAGGCGTAGCTACCAGGGCAGAGCAAGACTGGAAGATCCTAGCCCAAATGCCCTACAGATCACTTGATCCCCCAGGGTGGAAACTTCAAATGAACTTAGACATCACCTCCTTCAGGAAGTTTTCCTCACTGCTCCCCATCAAGGATGGTTTGGGTTCCTTCCCTATGTCACAAAATAATAGTTCATACACATCATCACCATATTTATGTGGATGATCCTTCCACTAAACAGAGGTTTTAAGGGCAGGAACTGGGTTCCATTCCTTTGTTTTACAGAAAGTAATGCTGGAAAATGCAATCAGTGTTCATGAATTAACTAAAATGACCCACAAAAGTCAAAAGCAGACCTGGAACTAGAACCAGGTGTCCCAGTTCTGGTCTGGGGGTCTCGTTTCAAGTCGAGGGCATAGTAAACACAAAAGTAGCATGTAATACCCACAAAGAAATTTTAAAAGGTATACAAATCATTCTAACAGCGCAGAAACATACCAAAGACAATCCCAAAACAACCACAACTGCCTTTCCTGTTCCTGTAGCATCTCACACCAGACCCTTAAGAAAAGGCGGCTGGGGGGTGGGGAATCCCACTATTCACCTAATTGTGGACTATCATGTAATAGGGAGACAGAAGGCACTGTTCCCAAGCCAGCCAATAATAAACTAGACCCTTACGCAGGATGATTGACAGCCTTTGTAATTTTATCCCAAGGAGAACAATAATAGACACTATTTTTATTCATACCAGTATTTAATCCTTTTTCCTCAGTAATATACTGGATGGCACTAATTTCTATGGGTTAATTATATATTCCCTCAAACAGAATAGGTTTTTCTTTAGCTTTGTTTTATTGAATTCACAGAGCCATCCCAGAGGAATAGTACAGCCAAATGAAAAGTCATCTTACCAACCAAAAAACCAGCTTATTTTCTGCAGAAATGTGCTGTGCCAGCAAGCCTTCTCTACTCCACCCTCTTGGTTCAACACAGAATCTTTACTTCTGCTTCTTCCTGTGTCTAACGTGGTGTCGCGTCTCTTTCGTGCATGCTGACAGCCAAACATGTAACCACAGGGACGTGGACTTTCACTTTCCCTAACATCTTCGAGCAACTCAGATACTGTCTTGCTCATGGCGGGTATTTACAAAGTGTGAACTAGCCCTGACATCCGTATCAACACTAGTCTCCCTAGTAATCCCTTTCATCTCATACTGCTTTCTTTTGGTGAACTGTCCCTTTAAAAGTAGCTTCTGGGACTTCCCGGGCGGTCCTCTGCTTTCACAGACTCTGTGCTTTCACTGCAAGGGGTGCAGGCTCTAACCCTGGCTGGGGAACTGAGATCCAGGATGCCGCATCCAGGTGCAGCCAAAAAAGTTAGTTAATTAATTAAAGCAGTTTCCATGTTTCTCACACACCTCTACTCCTAAGAATCATGCTACAGCAAAGACAGACAGACAGGTAGACAGACCTGGAAGCAAAAGAAGGGGAAGTTAGTTGCTTCTGCTACTCAAATTCTGTTCCTCCAACATTCAGTTATGCATTCAATGAACACTTACTGAGCATCTGCTTTGTGCCAGTCACTAAGCTGGGTGCAGTTCTTACTCTAAGCCTCGGCTGACAATGGACG
This sequence comes from Bison bison bison, assembly GCF_000754665.1. Lineage (NCBI taxonomy): Eukaryota > Metazoa > Chordata > Mammalia > Artiodactyla > Bovidae > Bison > Bison bison. Next base: position 6,207,286 of record NW_011495023.1, read on the forward strand.
GATGTGAATATTTTCTGAAAATGTAATTTTGTAATTACAGATTCCTTGTAGCAGGACAAAATTTTATTGGGACAACCAACCAGCTTTATTTTATTAAGACGTTTTGTTTTATGCTTTACTTGGGCTGTTCAAAGACAGCCAAGGTTGTAACCATTAATCAAAGAGAACTTACTTCATTGCCTCAAGAGAACACAGCTCAGGATGGTCATCATTGGTATGAGATGTCTCTCTGGTCCTTCATTCTTACAATTTACACTGTATATTATTCATACAATGTTGATTAATACACTGGTTATTGGGAACATTAGTTCTAATACAAGAGTGGAGAAAATAACAGGCAAATGGACTTCTTATATAAGAGCCACAATGACAAGGAAGTATTTACCCGACACCTTTGCTTTAACTCTTAGAAGGAAAACAGTAAAGAAGGCAGGCCAATAAACAAGCCATCATAAGTAACAAGCAGGAGGGTTCCCTTAAAAGCTCACTGTAATACATTTCTTATGACACGAGAACTATAATTTCATAGATGGGCTGTCATGTCTATCCTACATGCTATCCAGAGAAGAGAGAGGCCAGCAATGTTAAAGTCTTGGTCATCATCCTTGAATGCTCTTTATTTCAAGACTTGGAAGAAGGAAACTGATTTCCATTTTGGTAAAATAACACAATTTATTTTACATGATCTTTTACTTAAATACTCTGAGAACGCTGGTCAGTATTCCCAACTACCACTCACAAGCACATGGGCAGACTGTGGCACCTCACGCCACCACTCCACCCCCACGCTCTGTGACACGCTCGTGTGCAGCTGGGCCCCTTCTCTTCTTCACACCTTTCCTTTTTCCTCCTGAGGTTCAGTGTACAGCACGTTCCCAATGTCTTGTTTCACTGACAGTATCGGCTCAAAGACTATGGTCCAGACAAAATGTGCTTTCATTTCACCAAAGTTTCTTCCACTTGATAAAATTCTTCACTAAGTGGCATTCAATAGCAAATAAAGGGACTTTCCTGGTGGTCCAGCGGTTAAAAATCCACCTGCCAATGCAGTGGACATGGGTTCGGTCCCTGGTCTGGGAAGACTCCACAAGCCACAGGGCATCTGAGCCCATGAACCACAATTACTGAAGCCTGTGTGCTCCAGAGCCCATGCTCTGTAACAAGAGAAACCACCGCACCGAGAAGCCTACACCACCACAACTGGAGAGTAGCCCACACTCCGCGCAACTAGAGAAATAAAGACGCAGTACAGACAAAAAAAAAGGCAAATAAAGGTTAAGTTCGCATCTACATTAATCAAAACATATCCCCCTCTTTCAGAAACTAGCACCAACAGAGCTTTCCACTAACAAGGCATTGTTCC
>NW_011495023.1:6208748-6225195 GCF_000754665.1 Bison bison bison
TCCTAGATGTCAAGGACCAGTCAGTCTGAATCAGAATCTACAGGTCAACCATCAAACTGATCACCTCTCAGCCATCTGGTTCACTTCCTCAATCAAAGGCACTGAATGCACACACTGCCACATCAAGAGAGGTATTCTATAAACATCTGAATGTGGCAGGAAAAATAGTGAGTGAGTCTCCATCTGATACATCATTTCACTTTGAAAGAGACTTCCCAGTGTCCAGGACAAAGAGGAGACGTTAGCCAGAGGGCTCAAAAATGGGCTGATAAGGGGCACATTGTTTCTCGACAGTTGCCCACAGTCCAGCTATTCACAGTCCCTTCTTGCTGAAAAATCACAGAGCAAGAAGGAAAGGACTCATCTGTTCAATGAAAATGGCCTGAGCACCTACTATATTGCAGGGCACTGTCTTACTTGCTGGGGGTATACGGTGAACAAGAGAGAAAAACCTCTTGCCTTCATGGAGCTTCTCAGTTGAGGAGACAGACAATAAAATTTAAAAATTTAAAAAGAGAATGTCAGATGGTACTAAGTGACAGGGAAAAAGCTGAGGTAAGAGGGTAGGGCAGATGAGGGTTATGCTTTTGTATAAGGAACTCAGACATGACGGGACTCTGGTAACTCTTTCAGGGAGACCGCAAGTAACTGAGGAATCAAGCAGTTCAGGAACTGTCATTACTGTATGTATGCGTGCATATGTATAGTATAAGGACATTAACCAGAGTTCAGAACTATATCTGGCAGAGGGTTAGTCTGATACAAGTCACACTGCCAATATCAAAAACAGAAAAAGAAAAGTACCTTATTTTATTACAAATCACTCACATTTCTCTTTGACATTCTAGTTAGGGTATTCTGTTCATTGTTAAAAATAATTGTGTGTGTTGACAGTTTCTATAATCTGTGAATTTTACACCAAGATAGTAAAGGAGATGACGATTATGTTTTGCAAAATAGGAGGTGTGGGAGCCACCTGGGTTGCACATTCCTGCCGTGGTGGGTGTGCTCACTCACCAGGTAGTCACTGGCGAGTCACCAGCGAGTCCATGCCAGGCCCGCCTCTCCTGGGACTTACATTGTCGTGGAAAATCAGACTGAAACTTAACCAGGCAAGCAAATAATTAACTAATGACCAGTTGTAAAGTTTTGGTTATAAAGGAAACAAACAAGGGGTTTACAGGGAACAGGGTTGGGGGGATGTTTATTCAGATATGGGGGTGGGGAAGGATTCCCTGAGGAGCCCCAAGAAGGGAGGGCAGAATGTCCAAAGGGGCTGTAAGTGGTGTTTTGCACACCAGTGCTTCTCACCTTGGACTTGCCATGGTTCACGCGTTCAGTCCTCAGGGCTGCCACGTGGGATGAACTGCACAGAACAGTAAGACAGAACTGGGTCTGAGATGCTAAATGCTAAAGATGAGGAACAGATTCATGGGGTTTCAGTACACTGTTCTCTTTACTTTGGAAAAGTCTTAAAGTTTCCTTTAATAGAAAGTTTTTTAAAAAATACCTTCAAAATCACCTCTACTTGCCAGTTGACTACAAAGTACTTACTTAAACTCATATGTAACAGGGAATAACAGATCCTAAAACCATCAGAAAAAACTTTTAATGAAGCGAGAATATAACTTTCAATCAGTCACTAAGGTGTCAAAGTGGCCCTCTCATGGGAGTCTAAACAAGAGCAATGATATGAAGATTAGTAAAAGGAGGCCGAGTGTGTTCCATCATACAATCAAATATGATGGACCACTAAGGACTGTTGAAAGAATCTAAAAACACTAAAACATGCCCTGCCACTCTAGTTCTTTAAAATGAAAAGCTGACCAGTAATTATGTTAAAATAGATTTTACAGGGCTAGAACGTCAGTTCAGACTCCTCCAGGTTTTTCATTCCTTTTAAACTGGTAGGAATAAATGATGCCAAAAACTTATAATTGACTTTAAATGCTTGACTTTCATTTTTAAAATATCTTCATTTTGTCACAAGTGCCTGAAAAACATCAGGTACATCCTTCTTAGCTCTGCCAACCCCCTTTTCAACAATACAGAAGAACTTAAATACCAGTTATGGAACCTCAGCAAAGAAGCCGTGTGGGCTCCACTTTCCCAGGGCACTCCCATCAGTTTATTCATGGACATACTCTGGTGTGCATGTATCTTTATGTGATCTCCCCAAATAAATCCAAATGGAAGATGGGGCACACAGTGGCTATTTCCAAACCTTTTTGCATTAATTTCATTCTCTTGCTTTATGGAAAATAGTCTATTCACCCTCCATAGAATATTATGCAGCAATTAAAAAGAATGTGCTTCATATGTATTGCTCTGAAAGGGGTAAGCATTAAAAACAAAAGTCTTGGCAGTACTAGCTGTAAGTTGAAAATAAATGGATAAAATTCTCTGAAATCTGTGTAACCTTGGTTTAGGCAATCATTTCTTAGAAGGCAATCATTTCTTAGATATGACACCAAAGACAGAAGCAACAACAAAAAACAGGTAAGTCAGACTAACATCAAAATTGAAAACATTAATGTTGCAAACAATGCTATCAAGAAAAGGAAAGAAAACCCATAAAATTCGAGATAAGATTGCAAAGTACATCTCTGATAAGGGACTTATTCAGAAGAATTGTTACAACTTAGTAATAAAAAGACAACCTAATTGAAAGATGGGCAAAATGTCTGAATAGAGATTTCTTAAAAAAAAGATATAAAAATGGCCAACAACCTTATCAAAAGATGCTCAACATCATTAGCCATTAGGAAAGTATGAATCAAAATCCCAATGATACCACTGCACACCCATTAGGATGGCTGTAATCAAAGATATGGTATTAAGTGTTGGGAAAGGGGTAGTGAAATCAGAAAACTCATACGTTGGCGGCAAGAATGCAAAATGATACAACTGCCTTGGAAAACAGTTTGGCAATTCCTCAGAAAGTTAGACAGTTACAATCATGACCCAAAAATTCCACTCCTGGATTAATACCTGAAAACAGAAACATATGTTCACACATCAATTTGTATATGACTGTTCATAGCAGTGTTACTCATAATAGCCCCAAAGTGGAAACAATCCAAATACCATCAATTGATGAATGGATAAATAAAATGTGATGTATCTACACAAAGTTATATTATTTGACCAGAAGAAGGAACAGGCTACAACAAAGATGAAGCTTGAAAACATTATGCTAAATGAAAGAAGCCAGTCACAAAAGGCTATATAAATGTATAGACAGGAAAGAGATTCCTGGTTGCCTAGGGCTGGGGAAGAAGACTGAGCACCGAAGAATGGGTGTTTCTGAATTGTAGTGCTAGAGAAGACTCTTGAGAGTCCCTTGGACTGCAAAGTCATCAAAGCAGTCAATCCTAAAGGGAATCCACCCTGTATATTCATTGGAAGGACTGTTGCTGAAGCTGAAGCTCCAATACTTTGGACACCAGATGTGAAGAGCCAACTCACTGGAAAAGACCCTGATGCTGGGAAAGACTGAGGACAGGAGGAGATGGGGATGACAGAGGATGAGATGCTTAGATAGCATCACTGACTCAGCGGACATGAATCTGAGCAAACTCTGGGAGATAGTGTTGGGCAGCAGAACCTGGTGCACTACATGCCATGGGGTTGCAAAGAGTCAGACATGACTTAGCAACTGAACAACAAGGGCTAGGGATGGGGGGTGGGGAGGGTGATGAGGTTGTGTTTCTTTCAGGGGAGATAAAAAGTTCTAAATTTAGATGGTGATAATGATTACAGAATCCTGTGAATATCCTAAAGACACTGAACTGTACATTTTAAATGGTATTTAGGTTGTACATTTGTATGGTATGGGAATTATAGCTCAGTAAAGCTGAAACTCCAGTACTTTGGCCACCTCATGTGAAGAGTTGACTCATTGGAAAAGACTCTGATGCTGGGAGGGATTGGGGGCAGGAGGACAAGGGGACGACAGAGGATGAGATGGCTGGATGGCATCACCGACTCGATGGACGTGAGTCTGAGTGAACTCCAGGAGCTGGTGATGGACAGGGAGGCCTGGCGTGCTGCAATTCATGGGGTCGTAAAGAGTTGGACATGACTGAGTGACTGAACTGAATGAACTGAACTGATAGCTGTTTAAGAAAAAAATTCTCTAGCAAATCTAGAAAAGAAAATGAAGATATTATAGTAAATACCTTTGAATTATGTGAATTTTTCATAATCTATTTAAACAGGCCGCTGTGGTCATTAAAAGTCATGTTTTTGAAGTACTTTAATGGTAGTATAATATTACAGAAATAGAGCAGAGTACAAAACAACACGTAATTTTATAAAATAAGAATATATTGTAAAAAAAAAAAAAAAAAAGCTGAATAGGGATTTTCTCTCTAGATGGCAGAATGGTGAGTAATTTAATTATCATGCTTTAGGATTTTCTATCCTTTTTCTAAATTTTCTCCAACAAGTATACATTATTTTTACAGCCATAAAACAGTTACTTTTTCAGACGAACCCACATGTACCAGGAACTCAAGCATGCAATTGTAGTTAACTGCAGAGCCTTTATTAGCATCTTATATTAGAGAATATTTTTTTCCTTTCATCTTTCATAGTAAAAAGCCTACATATATGCCCCGACTTTTTCCATGGGCTAATACTGCATAACAAAGCACTCCAAAGCACAGTGGCCTAAAAGCACCAGTTTCGTCAGCTCACAATTCAAGGAGGGCTCTTCTCAGTACCCTAAGATGACCCCACTCTGCTTCCGGGTCTTGGTGGCGGCTGTCAGCTAGAGGGCCTTCCTTCACCATGTCCCTCTTCATCATGGGAGAAGTCCAGCCAAGACCTCTTTTCCTGGCAGCTGATAGTCAAGAGGGCGAAACTGGGCTGCAGGTGCCCGGCATCACAAACCCCGTATTCCACTGGTCACAGCAAGTCAGAGGGAAGAGCGGCAGACCCTGGATTGCAAGGACAGCAGCAGCGACGCAAGAAGGGGAGAGACCTGGGGGACCCGCCTTATAGGCAGCCTGGAGACACGCCCAGAAGAAACCCATTTCTAAAAGAGTCAGCCCTCGACTGCTGAGCAAGAAACACGACAGGCAAACTTTGTGTTTGGTGAAAGGCTGCTATTCGGTTCCTGTTTTCTGCTGTTCTTATAAGAGATGCACTCTATTGAAAACATGTTGACCCCTTCATCTGATAAAAATCACATTGCTTGCTGAAACTTAACTATTCCAAAAAAAAATCACAGGAAAAAAAAAAAAGAGGAAAAAACTCTACTTTCTGACCTTACTAATATTTGGCTAGAATGGGGACATATAGTATTCTAGGCTGGTTAGGTCATACAGTCTCTGTTTTCACTAACTTGGCCTAATCCTAACACAACAGCAGTTACAGGGAGCACACAAACAAAACGAGTGTACCTGTGTTCCAGTAGAACTTCTACGGACAACTGGAATTTGAATGTCATACCATTTTCACCTATCATGAAATATTCTTTTTTTTTTTTTAAACCATTCTTAGGTTTTATGTAGAAACCATGCTTGGCTCAAGGGCCATACAAAACAGGAATGGGGCCAGATTTGGCCCACAGGCTGTACTTTGCCAATCCCTGGGCTAGAGTTAATTCAAAAGATGTAATAAAAATGCCCAGAGAGGAAATGTTCTGCTGAGTACCTCACACACACAGCCACATGCGTTTCCTGTGTAGAACATTCAACCTGCAGCTACCAAATTTCTCTCTGCCCTCAAACTGCTCTACGGAAGCACCACTTTACCTTCTGTCTGACTTTTCGGATTACTTCAATTTTGTTTTGTTACCGACAACAGAAAGTGCTGTTTGTTTCCTTTGCCAGCCTTCCAGCCTCAAGTAAGCCCACATACTAGAAAATGCCAGCTACCTAAGAATTAGAAAACTACATATTCTGGTCGTTTTATTCCTAGTGTAGTGTTTTATTCAATTGGAAAAAAATGTTGATGATCACATTAACAGTATCCAGGAACCTTAAAAAAAGTGCAGGCAACAAGACACTTCTCAGTTTAGCTAAAAACATACAAAAGGAACAGAAAACGCTATTGGTGGTGGTGGTGGTGGCGGCTGCACCAAGCTGATAAGGACAGAGAGAAAGACAGCCTCTACGAAACGAAGGGTATCTGCTCTCATGTTAAGCCTAATTTGCAAACTCCTCATATTTGAATTTGGCTCTTAGTCTTTATTCAGTGATGACTCTAACTTGATGTTCGCTGGGGTCAACGGACCACATTAACCCTTGTTCGGAACACTTGGTCCTCTCCCCAGGCATCTGAAGAGGCACAGATGGTCTGATAATCTTTAAATATGCATGATCTGCCTCTGAAAACACTGGTACCACCCCCGCCCCAGGAAACACGCAGCATCTCATCATCTCCCCGTTACCTGTGGTCCTTTTTTCACACAAGACTGATCTTTTGGATCCTTCAGCTTTTTTGGGGGGGCCTAGCAAAGGCCATCTGTGATATCAAGGTGGGCAGGGGGGTTGGAGGGGAAGCTTATTTTACATGATAGTACAGTACAAATAAAAATGAGGAGACTTTATATTGGAACAAGTCAGTAACCTTATTCTATTCAGTCCCCAGCCTCTCACCTGGGAGAGGTGAGCTAAGAGATGACAGGTTACTGTCTACGCCCTGGACTTTCCAAAGTGATGCTAATACCAGCACAGTCAAGGCTCTCCTTTAGGATCTTAATACAAGTCATGTTTTACACGTACACTTCATTACCTAGAGTTTGCTGTCCCATTTTAAGTCGCTGAAGAGACAGACTTCACACAGGGGGCATATTGACAGAGTTTTTCAAACACAGAGGCGGGACCAGTGCCTGGGGCCTGAGTCAGAGCCGGGTTTGCTCCTGACTCACCCCAACAGGGTCACTCAGCCAACTGGCTCTCTGGGCTGTTTTCTCAACCATCAAACATGAATGATGACCCATGCCCTGACCTCTCAGGGCTGTGTAAAGGTCAAAGCAGTGACAAAGGTACAGCTGCTTTGTAAATGTTAAAACAGAAGTTATTATCTTTTATCATAAACCTTCTTCCTCAAGTATCAACAAGTGAAGTTTTGTTCATTTCTGCAGGGGCTGGGAAAGAAGTCAGTTGAGCCTAGGTTTTTGTTTTGGTTTGCAAACACAGCTTTGTCTTTCCAGACTGAAGAGTACTTTTTGATTTTACTTTCTTCTCCTGTCTTTGAGTTGTTCCTCTTAACCCCTTCCAGTTCTCTGTAGCTCTCTACCAAACGGTGCACACGCACACACATGTAAGTGTGCTTATGGTTCAAAGCATAAGATCTTCAAGTATTTACAACTGTCCTAGAATCACCCCGTATTTCCTGTAGCTGTCATCAGCTACAACAGGCAGCACATCACCCAAACGCCCGCTAGAAACAGTATGAATAATCCTGAACTGTAAGTGTGGAGCCCGGTAACTTGCTTTTATAATGTAGACTCTTTCTTTGTGCTGGTTCTAAATGCACTACTCCACAATTTTCTGTACACGCATGCGGTAGCAGACTGGCTTGCCCACTCCTTCAGTTTCAGATCTGGGGCAGATCATCTTTTGCTTCATCTTGCCCATTAATCTACTGTTTCCCTATCTGTAAATGCTTAATCTCAAAACGTACATTCAGGCAATCTCTAAGAGAGCACAGACCGGGTCTTCTTTTGGTAAAAACCAGCATCAACATATGTGGTCTTAACAGTCGACACTGAGTATCCTTTGTCCCGCCCCTTGTTCCATCTCTCACAGCCAGACCCTTCACATCTTTTGCCAGAGAAAGTTGTTGAAATTTTTTTTCCTTTTAAATTAAACACTATGTCCCCATTTTCCCTCCCCCCACACCCCGACCCCTGACTCCTGGTATCTACTGATGTACTTTCTGACTATGAATTTGACTACTCTAGGTACCTCGTATAAATGGAATCAAAGACTATTTTCAAAACTTTTAAAGTCTCTCTCTCTGGCCTACCCCCCTGCCCCAGCTTACATCCAGTGTGTTTACGATTATTCTTTGAACAATACTTGCTTGGGTCATTAAACTCTTCTGTGTGCATACGCTTACAATAATATATATTATAATCATATATATATATATGTTTATATATATATCTACCAGCTCTCCTTATCCCTTTAAAGGTATTTCCTACCTCAAAAGGAAACCATATTAGTGAAACACCATTTATAGCTGTCAGAAAACCAGAAGCTCCCTCCTAATATATACTACCAGCTCAAGCTCCCTGGTCCACAGACACCACAGTCCCCTGGGGCATCGTCCTGGGAAGCAGAGACACCTGCTGAAAACTGTTATGATGTCTCAGGCGGACGGCCAAGGGACCACTTGTAAAGTCCCCTCAACTTCTTGGAAAAAGTCTGGGGAAAAGCCCAGTCTATTACTGCTGTTTCCTAGCATTTCACCGCCCGGCCAAATCATTTCAAGTTGTACTCTGGTGGGTCCTTCGAGCATTTCTTACACCCGTCTTGCTCGCAGCTGTTTCTTTTTAGCCCAGCATGTACAGCTGCTTGACTGCTCGTATTGTCGGCTGTTTCGGCAAGTGTCCAGCCTAGTAAAACACTGGGTTAGGATGGATTACTTTCATGCTTGTGTGACAGATGCCGAGAAAAAAGCCCTCATTACTGGTGACATTCTTGTCATATCATGTCAACTATGGCAGATCAGCCATGGGTATGTTTTTTTCTGGAATACTAAGGTTTACATTTTCCATAGGATTTTGATTCTTAAGGTTCTGCTTTCATTTGAAAGTGTTAAAAGATGTAGAATGAAAATGAAAAAGTATAATTACACAGCATAAGAGATTTTATGCCTGTAATTTTTAAGAGGGCTTTAACAGAGAATCTGTGCATATCCTTCAATTGACTTTATTTACCCAGTGATTTTATACTTAATATTGGGTCAAGTATTTACTGCTTTACAGGTAAACAGGCGGAATGGGTGAGGACATCAGTCTACCTCTCTGAATCATAATGTCAACTGTAATAAATTTCAGAAGACAAGTGAGTCATTAAAATAAAATTTTCCTTGTGAATTTTTGGTCATGAAACAGAATTGAAGCCTCAGGGTCAAGAAAGCTAAAAGTTGTACAAATAACGATATATAAAATTAGACACAAGGACAGATTGTTAGAGAACAGGGAATAGAGCCAATATTTTATATTAACTTGAAATGGAGTATAATCTTGAAAAATATTGAGTCACTATGTTGTACACCTGAAACTAATGTAATAATGTAAATCAACGATACATTAATGAAAAAGAAAAACAGAAAGAAAGTTAAAAGCTACCTAATCCTATCCCCCACCTGGTGCTGGCATTCCTGGATAAAGACAGACCTTGGGGGTAGCCATTGTCAGCTCCAACGCTGGTAACTGGACAGTATTCAGTCAGCAACTGTGTTCTTGCTCATCTGACACCAACAATAATTTTGTAACATGGTTTTGTAATAAATTAATTTTTATATATGAACGTAAGTAGGCTCAAGACCACTGTATCTCTCTGCCTCATTCTTGACTGAGGGGTGAGGGGTAGGCTTAAAGCTAGGGAATCAGGAAGGCTGCCCAAGCCCAGTCTGCCCGTGGGAGTTGCTCTGGGTGTGAATGTTTACACATCTTGTCTACCACCATGGGTAAAACTTTGAAATGTGCTGATCCAGCAGAGAGTCAGAGAATTTCAGGAATAAGAAACTCATTATTTCCCAGACAGCTGACTGCATCATCCTTGGACAATTTGAACTCCTAGACAGTTGTTCTTATCTACTGCAGGAAATCTAATCAGCTCCGAGTATTGCATCTTTTTTTGAAAATTAATTTTTATTGGAGTATAGTTACCTTACAATATTGTGTTATTTTCTACTGTACAGCAAAATGAATCAGCCATACATGTACATACACATATACATGGGCTTCCCTGGTGGCTCAGATGGTAAAGAATCTGCCTGCAATGTGGGAGATGTGGGTTCGATCCCTGAGTCAGAAAGATCCCCTGGAAAAGGGAATGGCTACCCACTCCAGTATTCTTGCCTGGAGAATTCCAAGGACAGAGGAGCCTGGTGGGCTACAGGCCATGGGGTTGCAGAGAGTCAAATAAGACTAAGCGACTTTCACTTTCATATATATACATACACATATGCAAACACACATGCATGTGACTCCCTTTTGGACTTCCTTCCCATTCACGTCACCACAGAGCATTAAGTAAAGTTCCCAGTATGTTCTTATTAGTTACCTATTTTATACATAGTTTTATATCTTAATCAAACCCCACAAAGGAATGGAGGGAAAGGACACTGAACTCCTGGGTTCCTTTCAGAGACTTGAAAAGTGATATTAACAGGTGTAAAAAAGGACTATTTTCTTCCTGGCAGTTATCCCAGAGTAAAGAGCCAATCAATAATTGAAGCCAGCAGCTCTTCTTTCTGTTGTAATCCATGAATAAAGGTCAGTGTGGTAATGAGTAGGTTTATACCATTTTAATATTTTAAATCTGAAAATGAATACAGTTCACATCTTATTAGAGACGAGTAAATGGGCCCACCAAAATTAAAATAATATGAAATATTCTTAAAGAAGAAAATTTTCTGACTACATTAAGGAAGCAATTTGAATAGAAAAATTTGAAATTGATCACATAACACAAAAGAGTTAAAACGTGCCATCAATAGGGAATAGGATTCTGTACATACTTAAGATGAAGGACTGCACCAAATCAACCTATACACAGTCTCAAATATCATGCACAAAGTTAAAAACCACCTTACAGCATTTATATATATATGTTTTCTGTTGTAGGGCTGGCATATGATGGGAAAACTGCACAGTCACAAAAAGCAGAAAGTGTTTTACTCACAAAAGCTATTTCCTATTTCCATTCAGTTCCTTACATATGTGCATGCCCAGAATCCAGAGCAAAAGATCTGGGCTTGTTATAATTTATCATACATCTCCAAATAATTAATTACAATCAAGACTTAGAATCAATAAAGGAATCACTTGAGGATTCATGTATTTATCTGTCTATATCTGTCTACAGCCTCTTCTCCTTTCTGGGCAAGGTTTTCCTTCTAGGAGAGTTCACAAAGCTGGGCTTGCAGGAACCTTTCAGGGGACTGCTGGGATGGGGATCCCCTGAGCTCCGGGTCCTTCCTTCCCCCTCCCTTCCCCCACTTGCTTCAGGCCTCTCCACCTAGAAATGTCAACAAGCCAATTGGTCTGCAATGTCACTGATCCCTCAGATGAAACACACACAGGCATTCCTCTGTGAATACCATGAAAAGTGCTTTGTGTCTGTGCCCAGGTGACTGCAGCTGTCCACACTGCCCACAACACTGTTCACTGGCAGCATTCAGGATGGTGGCTATGATTCAGCTTAGCCACCATCCTGGCCAACCTGCCCTCAGCCCGGTGACATGAAGCTTGTGCCCTCCTGCGTCCTTGTCATCTTCCCTCCTGCACTGTCTCCCAGGAGCTTAGAGGTCAAGAACTGGGAGTGCTTTTCTAGACCCGTTACTTTTTTCGTCACATCTATATGTGATGGAACCCCAGGTTTCTTTTTCTTCTTTTCTAATAGGATTTTGAAAAATATTTTTATTTATTTATTTTTGGCTATGCTAGGTCTTTGTTGCTCCACGTGGGCTTTCTCTGGTTGTGGTGAGCTGGGGTGGGGGACTACTACCCGAGCTCAGGGGTCCCCACCCTAGCAGTCCCCGGAAGGGTTCCAGCAAGCCCAGCCTTGTGAACTCTCCTAGAAGGAAAACCTTGCCCAGAAAGCAGAAGAGGGGGAGGCGGTTGTAGACAGACATATGGATAAACCCTTAAGTGATTCTTTCACTGAATCTCTAAGTTTAGGTTTTAGGCACGTGGGCTCAGTAGTTGTGGTGCACAGGCTTAGCTGCCTCGTGGCATGAGGGATCTTCCTAGACCAGGGATCGAACCCATTCCCCTGTGTTGGCAGGCAGATTCTTAACCACTGCACCAGCAGGAAAGTCCTGTCCTCCCTGCCCCAAGTTTCTCCTTATTTTCTCACACATTCTCCTCCTTCTCAGGATGACTGATTTCTGTCTCAGTGTATTTCTGTGTAGATGCATCGTCACAAGAGAAAGATGGTGCTGGGCTTCTATTTCCTCCAGAAGGACTTACAGAAATTTTTGGATACTGAGTTTTTAAAATTGTTTCACTCCCTACTTTTCACCATCAAATATGTCCCTACACCATCATTTGTGCAAAATACAAGTAGTCTAATACAGTATAGTGTATGCTAAACTGCTTCAGTCATGTCCGACTCTTTGCAGCCCTATGGATGGTAGCACCAGGCCCCTCTGTCCATGGAATTCTCCAGGCAAGAATATTGGAGTGGGTTGCCATTCCTTCTCCAGGGGATCTTCCCGACCCAGGGATTGAACACACACCTCTTATGGCTTCTGCTTGGCAGGCAGGTTCTTTACCACTGGTGCCACCTGGGACTTAGAACTGTTCCTTACTGATGTGTGCCCCACTCAGTGCTACAAAGGGTGAGGGGGCTTGTCCATGACTTGACTGTTGGATGTTATTTCCTGTGTTTTCAGCTGTGCGCTCCTGACAGAAGGGAAACCCAGTTCTCAGCAAATACTGGACCCACAGGGCTTTCGTAAGTGACTTGAGAACACACTTCAAAGCAGCACATCTCTAATGTCTCAGAAATGAGTGAGCTTTCTTTGTCACATTTCTAATAATTACTGGAAAGGAAGAGCTGCTGAAAGCATTTCAGAACTGGAGTCAAGACTAAATTCCTTGTAACTAGGGGGAAAAAAGTCACAAGTTCTATCTGGTTCTAACATTTTATGATTTTTGAGATGGAACCTAAGAAATGAAAAGAAGCTAATGAAAGAGGAGTATATCTGGAGTACCCCTCCATTCTTTCATTCACATAAGGGACTCTAAGACTCTCCTAAGACATGTGTATGGGGAAGGAGTGAGCAGACAATCTACTGGTGCAAGGAAAAAAAAAAAGACCAGAGCATCAGTTTATGGTTCTTTTTACCTTAAAAGGAAAGAAATGCATCTTATATCAACATCAGCACCCTCATTTGGGTTTGCATGTTAGAGGGCCCTATGTTAGGCGTTTGGTTTATTTACAGTAGGATGTCATCTTTGTGGTTTTATTAAAAAAAAAAAGCAAAAACCTTTAAGCAATGATGTGAAGAGTGACCACAAAAACATTTTGTACAAAATAGAGGTGTTATAGTTACTTTGTGGCAAAATACATAGAAGAATTTGTCCTAAATTTATTGACCTATTCTATGATCACAAGTGGGCTGGCAGATTTTTCTTTATTAGTGAGGTTACTAAATCAATCCCTTCAAGATAAAGATGAGGCTTTTAACCAGTGCAAGAAAATAGCTGCCTTTTGGAAAGAAACAACCATGCTATAGGGAAAACATTTTGAAAAGAGATGTGCTTCTGTATCTACAGAAAACTTAGAAATACTCTCTAATCTCTTTTAACGTTTTCAATAAATACAAAAAGGTTTTTTATTTTGAACCCCCCATCTTTATTAATATAAACTCTAATACCTATGACCATAGAAATTTATCAGATAGGTTTTAACCAAAACTCTTGTATAGCTGGTAGATGGTTTGAAAATGAGAATCACTAGATAATAAAATTTTTCAATAATGTTTTTCATCCATTTGGATCAATAAATTTTTGTAAACTAACCTTTTTTTTTTTTTTCAGCTATTCTAAGTTTTAAAAACAAACAGCAAAATAAGTTGAATGTAGGAAAAGACTTTCAAATTGCTTTACTGCAAAGTATTCACCACGATTTTTAAAAACAATAATATAAATTCATCCATAGTACCTTCATTAAAAAAAACAAACAAATACAACATGTTAATTTTATTTTTAACTGGAGCAAGTTCTTATCTGTTAAAATTTATTTTATCTTTAGTGCAGCCTTTTAAAACATTTGCATACTATAAAACATAAAATAATATAGTAGTACACATATGAAATGTGTAAATAAAAATTCAAACATGAAGGGCATATGCTCAGATTTTTTTCACTGATGTGGTCCAGAATAAAAACTTGGACACCTATTAAGTATGTAGTAACCATGCCAGATTATCTTTGTTTATTCTAAGCTCACAAAAAGTAACAACTTTTAGAATCATTATTTATTTAATCATTTCTTCAATATAGTCACTAAGACCTTTAATCAAAGGGTTTCCTGAGATAGCTATCCAAAGAAAATAATCTCTTGTATCAAGGAAGTATATCTATTTCATAAACAAAAATTTACAAGTTATTTCTGCCTTACCAAATTCAAGATGTAAAATTTTTTTTCCACCCATCACATCTTAGTACATGTCTGGTTTTCCTAACCATGAAAGTACTGCAATGCATGGTGGGGGTGGGGAAATCAAGCTATAAAAAGATATAAGTAATCACAGACACAAAAAGATTAAGTTCAAACTAAGATCAAACATGCTGGACAGTGCGGCTAAAAAAGTTAAAAAAAAAGAAAAGGACAGAAATGGTATGGACCTAACAGAAGCAGAAGAGATTAAGAAGAGGTGGCAAGAATACACAGAAGAACTGTACAAAAAAGAGCTTCATGACCCAGATAATCACGATGGTGTAATCACTAACCTAGAGCCAGACATCCTGGAATGCCAAGTCAAGTGGGCCTTAGGAAGCATCACTACAAACAAAACTAGTGGAGGTGATGGGATTCCAGTTGAGCTATTTCAAATCCTAAAAGATGATGCTGTGAAAGTGCTGCACTCAATTTGTCAGCAAATTTGGAAAACTCAGCAGTGGCTGGAAAACTCACAGGACTGGAAAAGGTCAGTTTTCATTCCAATCGCAAAGAAAGGCAATGCCAAAGAATGCTCAAACTACCGCACAACTGCACTCATCTCACACGCTAGTAAAGTAATGCTCAAAATTCTCCAAGCCAGGCTTCAGCAATACATGAACTGTGAACTTCCAGATATTCAGGCTGGTTTTAGAAAAGGCAGAGGAACCAGAGACCAAATTGCCAACATCTGCTGGATCATTGAAAAAGCAAGAGAGTTCCAGAAAAACATCTATTTCTGCTTTATTGACTATGCCTGTGTCGATCACAATAAACTGGAAAATTATCAAAGAGATGAGAATACCAGACCACCTGACCTGCCTCTTGAGAAACCTATATGCAGGTCAGGAAGCAACAGTTAGAACTGGACATGGACAACAGACTGGTTCCAAACAGGAAAAGGAGTACATCAAGGCTGTATATTGTCACCCTGCTTATTTAACTTATATGCAGAGTACATCATGAGAAACACTGGGCTGGATGAAGCACAAGCTGGAATCAAGACTGCCAGGAGAAATATCAATAACCTCAGATATGCAGATGACACCACCCTTATGGCAGAAAGTGAAGAACTAAAGAGCCTCTTGATGAAAGTGAAAGAGGAGAGTGAAAAAGTTGGCTTAAAACTCAACATTCAGAAAACTAAGATCATAGCATCTGGTCCCATCACTTCATGGGAAATAGATGGGGAAACAGTGGAAAGAGTGTCAGACTTTATTTTTGGGGGCTCCAAAATCACTGCAGATGGTGATTGCAGCCATGAAATTAAAAGATGCTTACTCCTTGGAAGGAAAGTTATAACCAACCTAGATATCATATTAAAAAGCAGAGATATTACTTTGCCAAACAAGGTCCATCTAGTCAAGGCTATGGTTTTTCCAGTAGTCATGTATGGATGTGAGAGTTGGACTATAAAGAAAACTGAGTGCCCAATTGATGCTTTTGAACTGTGATGTTAGAGAAGACTCTTGAGAGTCCCTTGGACTGCAAGGAGATCCAACCAGTCCATCCTAAAGGAGATCAGTCCTGGGTGTTCATTGGAAGGACTGTTGTTGAAGCTGAAGCTCCAATATTTTGGACACCTGATGCGAAGAGATGACTCTTTTGAAAAGACCCTGATGCTGGGAAAGATTGAGGGCAGGATGAGAAGGGGACGACAGAGGATGAGATGGTTGGATGGCATCACCGATTCAATGGATGTAAGTCTGAGTAAACTCCAGGAGTTGGTGATGGACAGGGAGGCCTGGTGTGCTGCGGTTCATGGGGTTGCAAAGAGTCGGACACAACTGAGCAACTGAACTGACCTGAACTGAATATTTTTAAAACTCACTGGCTACTTTCTTACTCAATATGCACTTCTCCATAGCACTTCATTCATCTCCATAAACATATTTAAGAATTACAACATATTTCAACATGCATATACATCTTACTTCATTTAACCCAAGTTTCACACTAATGAATAGTCATATTATTTCCAATTTGTGTCTTACTATGAAAGATCTTTGTCTTGTTTTTTTTTTTAAAGGAAACACAGGCTAGATCTCTTCTCAGTATATCCAATAGTTTTAAATAAATATTTCTAG
>NW_011495023.1:6225295-6228050 GCF_000754665.1 Bison bison bison
CTAGCTTGTAACTTGTTATTTAGGACTATTCTACATACCATAAGAAAAGTTTTTTCTTCTTATAAATAACCAAGTTGAAATGAATTCTTAAATGTTCTTTTGCTTTGGAGATTCAGAAATGGGAATGAATTTGTTCTACAATAGTATTTTTGGCCACTCTGGCTAAGTGGAAGATAACAATTCCATTCAAAATATTACTGTGCACTAAAACTTTTTCGAACTCTTACAGAAAATTTTCACATGAGGAAACAATGTATTTTCTTTAGAACAGAAGGGGTATAAAAGATTTATATTCATAATTCTAAAAGTTCCCATTTTGAATTAATGAAAAATTGATATTGTTTATTTAACTGAAGTCACAGTGACTAGGTTCTCATTCAACACACGTCCCGAAGCCTATTCAGAAGAGTCTGTGACCCCTAACACATGAATTAAAGAGATTTCTTTAGTAAGATAGAATATCTTATGCTTTTTGTGTCAAGCATTTAATATTTTAAAATAGTAATAGGACAGAAATATTTCTCTTAGGTAATTGATCACTCAAGTTAAATATATATTACCATCTCTTATAAAAAGCCCTTAATTTTCTACTTAATTCAAGCTTTTAAAAAAATTCAATTAAGGTTCAATTTTTAAACAAATGTATTCTCCAGGGGCTAATTTTAAAGCCTGCATCCATCTGAAATAGTAATTTAGGCAGCCTGAAAATTGGCAACTGTAGCTGCTACTGTCACCATAAAACACATCCACAGGAAGTGGAAATCACGGTGATCTGGGTGGCTCTGGCTTCGAAGCTTCTCTTTCTTTCTATGAGTTCTGCCTTTGTTTCTTCAGTTTTCTTCAAAGTTCTCAGGAATTCTCCTTCAGCAAAAGGGAAGTGTTAGTTTTTCTATTGTGTAAAAGAGTTAGTTAAAACAGGAAATTTTATTATGTTATGAAAATACACAGTATACTCACTTACTTCTGCTGAAAGGAAAAACTACCTTGCTTTCTCCTTTCTAAATCCCAGTTATCTAAACAGAAGGGAGCTGGATGCTCACAGTTTAAACCGAGTGAAGCTTCAACCTCCCCTCCCCGGCCTAGCCAGGCGGCAGGTTGGCTGGAAGGTCAGCACAGGTGACTGATGTGTTTACATCAGATAAAGTGGGTCAGAGCTGAGCGGTGCACACAGACCCAAGCTGCGAGCCAATGACAGGACTACAGATGGGTGATACACACACACACACACACACACACACACACACACACACACACTGATTGTGGACTCTGGTGGACATCCATGATATCTTCTGGACAGATGCATCTGAATCAGCCATAGGTCAAGTCTGACATGAAGCAACAAGTTTAAACAACAACAAATTCCTGACTAGGATACTTGGAGGCAAAGCGTTTTGTATGCCAATAAATGCCATTGGACTGGGCATGGCGTGCTGCAGTCCATAGGGTCACAAAGAGTTGGACACAACTGAGCAACTGAACTGAACTGAACTGAAGTGTGGTGCTGGAGAAGACTCTTGAAAGTCCCTTGGGCTGCAAGGAGATCCAACTAGTAAATACTAAAGGAAATCAACCCTGAATATCCATTGAAAGGACTGATTGTGAAGCTGAAGCTCCAATACTTTGGCCACCTGATGCGAAGAGCTGACTCTTTTGAAAAGACCCTGATGCTGGGAAAGGGCAGGAGGAGAAGGGGAAGACAGAGGATGAGGTGGTTGGATGGCATCACCGACTCAATGGACATGAGTTTGAGCAAGCTCCGGGGGATAGTGAAGGACAGGGAAACCTGGTGTGCCTGCAGTCCATGGGTTGCAAAGAGTCAGACATGACTAAGCAGCTGAACAACAACAACACTCCTCTAAGCAGAGCTTGAAATGAATTTAAAGCATGCTCTTAAAATGACACATGTAAGGAAAATGGTATCATTTTACTCCAGTCTTTTTCTGCTCAACTTAGAAATACTCAGAGCAGGAGATGTGGGAAAGGGCTCTCATCCACACTGCTGGGACTATAAACTGGGTCAGGCTTCACAGGACGCACCCTGGCAAAATGGACCAAGAGCTTTAATGTATTCGTACCCTTTCATCAACTCCCTCAAAGGGGAATCTAAGGAGATCATCCAATATAAGGAGTTTTATATAAAGAAATGTTGATTGCAGCATTATTTATGGTAAAGAACTGGAACCAATATATAGACTATTAAAATTTCATTAGGCAATAATTAAAAATTGTCACCGTGAAGAACACAGTGATATGAGGAAATATATAGACAGTATAATCTCAGAGATTTTTCAAAAAGATATACAATGATTGCTTTTCGATAAAATGATCATGTTAATTCTTCACTATATTTGTCAGTATTTTTCAAACAGAAGATATAACATACATACACAAACATACATACATACACACATCTCTCCTCTTATTAGAATTTAAGTTTCACTGAAACCGTGAACGCATTTAGTGTGGGCGGCTGCGACCGGCGCACTTAGCACAGCCGAGAGGAGCTACCCCACGTCTGAGGTCAAGGGCAGAAGCCAGGAGGACCCCATGCCCGAGGGTCTGTACAAAAAAGAACTTCACGACCTAGATAATCACGATGGTGTGATCACTGACCTAGAGCCAGACATCCTGGAATGTGAAGTCAAGTGGGCCCTAGAAAGCATCACTACAAACAAAGCTAGTGGAGGTGATGGAATTCCAGTTGAGCTATTTCAAATCCTGAAAGATGATGCTGTGAAAGTGCTGCACTCAATAT
>NW_011495023.1:6229146-6231578 GCF_000754665.1 Bison bison bison
ATCACTGCAGATGGTGACTGCAGCCATGAAATTAAAAGACGCTTACTCCTTGGAAGAAAAGTTATGACCAACCTAGATAGCATATTCAAAAGCAGAGACATTACTTTGCCAACAAAAGTCCGTCTAGTCAAGGCTATGGTTTTTCCTGTGGTCATGTATGCATGTGAGAGATGGACTGTGAAGAAACCTGAGCGCTGAAGAATTGATGCTTTTGAACTGTGGTGTTGGAGAAGACTCTTGAGAGTCCCTTGGACTGCAAGGAGATCCAACCAGTCCATTCTGAAGGAGATCAGCCCTGGGATTTCTTTGGAAGGACTGATGCTAAAGCTGAAACTCCAGTACTTTGGCCACCTCATGCGAAGAGCTGACTCATTGGAAAAGACTCTGATGCTGGGCGGGATTGGGGGCAGGAGGAGAAGGGGACGACAGAGGATGAGATGGCTGGATGGCATCACTGACTCGATGGACGTGAGTCTGAGTGAATCCGGGAATTGGTGATGGACAGGGAGGCCTGGCGTGCTGCAATTCATGGGGTCGCACAGAGTCAGAAAGAAATGAGCGAATGAACTGAACTGAACTGAAACCATGAACAACTCTAGTTCACCTAAACAGACATAGGAAAAAAAAAGTTCCATATAACACAAAACAAAAATATTCACCATGGCCTATTTACTGGATCAAATCTTTACTGACATGTTTTAAATTTGTGAATATCTGATGCCAAAATTACAAAAGAAAAGTGAATAAGTCAAAGGGATATACTAGCTTATCCTAACCTATATTCTTCATTTAAAATGTCCCTTAAATTTTCTCCTATCCTCCTAATTTGGCTCAAGGTGCTCAAGAAAAAAAAAGTGCCTTCTGGATTTATCATAATTGTTCTGAACAGTTCTTTCTATGCCAGAGCATTTGAACTTTTCATCTGTGTGCAAGCAGAATACTTTACGAATGGGTTGAGTTTCAATGTTCCAAGCATTCATTTGGAAGGTGGCTGGCTGGCTGTTTTGATGTGGAAATATATTTCAATTCCTAATGGAGTAAAAGCCTGGGGTCTTGGTTCTATGAGGGAGGGGGTCAGTTGGAAAGAAAGTTTCTTCTCAGGCTCCGGGGCACAGAAAAAAGGTAGAGCGTATTTTCTAAAAGGTAAAGCTGATTAGCAGCACAGTGGAACCAGTCCTTTGGGAGCATGGAAACATCAGGAGTCAGGGCAGATTTGTGAAAGATGCATGAACACCCCAGACATCTGGGGCCATGACAGACGGAGGGGGCAACGTGGTGGGGCTGGAGGAGAATTACTCAGGGAAATTCAAGAGTAAAGACATTGAGTTTCCGCTTATTTGGATTGGTGTCTTGAAGTTTTTTAAGACTAGGAATAACTTGGTCTGCAAGGCTTCTGATACCATCCACACCTGGTTATCCCCGGAAATGAAACAATGACAGTGATGGTGTTTGTGTTTGGGAGTCGGGGGATTCCAATCTGGGCATGCAGGTGTGCAAGATAAACTGTAAGGACAAATCTTTCTATTTATACTGTGATAGATGTGTTCCTGAAAAACTTTATATTCTATTTACACACTTAATATAGATTTTAGGAAGGCCACTCAAAACCTGCAGAACGTGTCAAAAAATAAACTGCTAAAAGCCTTTCATACCCACCTTCAGAAGTGCTTAATTTCTAAGAAATACAGAAAGGACTTTATCTTTAAAAATCTTTCGCCTTTTACTACAGATTTCCGTGGAGAGAAACAATTTTGAGTCTTAAACCAATTTTTTGTAAGCCTTGCTTAATGCGAGGCTGAAAAAAAAAAAAAATTCAACTGTGAAGATCACGTGATGGAAAGAATGTAAGGAACCACTGAGTCTATACAGACTAGAACCAAATGCACAAAAAATGGACAGAACCATGAAATTCATTCTTCCAACACTGAGGATCTAGCCACCTGAGTCAAGCAAAGAGCAAGGACCAGGCGACAGAGTGTCTCTGGCCTGCTGCCTTTGGTCATGTCAGGTAATTTTGCATCCTATTACCTGGAGGCATTAAACAGTAATGTGCCCAAAGAACAACTGGGTATGGACCAATTTCTGCCTCAAAGGCCATCACTCACCATCGTCCAAACTTGTGCAAACTACTTTGCACAATGCAAGCTTGCACATAGCAGAAAATCCTGCGTAATTATGCGTTTTCTGGAGTAGATTTAAATCTGTAAAGGAAACCCTGCTTTCTTTTCTTCTGTCCAGCCTAATCTCCACCTGAAGGCTTCCTCCAGGAATTCCTTAGGAATTCGACATGAAATTTGGGATGCCTGACCTGAGAAAAGCAGGAAGGCTGATGGCACACAGGCCACCTCTGTGTACATCAGAAGATGAGCTTTTTCTGTGAAGGCAAATTACAAAAAGTGAGCCTGGCTCTGACTGCTGCAGCCCTTGGCTGG
>NW_011495023.1:6231678-6235774 GCF_000754665.1 Bison bison bison
CATGTGGGCAGCTGTACTGCCCCTCCCATGTGGGCATCTCTGTGCGGGTTATGTGATGAGTGCCATCCAGGCTTCTCATCCTTGGGTCCATTAGTACAATACATACTGCTTTTCTCAATGTGCAGGTGGAAACAAAAACAAAGTATGTTTTTACAATTACTAACAGCACTAAGCTCTGATTGTTAGGGTGTCCAGCAACTTGCAGGCAGGATCTGAATATAACCAAGCTCAAAAGAATCAATGCAAACAGTAAGGAATTTAAACAGGAACACATGCGAGAGAATGGAAACCAAACTGTAAAACTAGAAGATGGGAAGCATAACAGCTCCTGAAGAAAGGTTCAGCAGGTCCCTAAAATGACACAGATGCTTTATGCTCTTGTACACGCTTCTCAGACAGTAAAGAATCTGCCTGCAATATAGGAAACCCCATTCGATCCCTGGGTCAGGAAGATCCCCTGGAGAGGGGAATGGCAACTCACTTCAGTATTCTTGCCTGGAGAATCCCATGAACAGAGGAGCCTCATCCATGGGGTCGCAAACAGTCAAATACGACTTAAAGATTAAACAGCAACAGCAACAACACACTTCTTACTCTGCCTGTAACCGTCCCCTCCAGCCTCTCTACCAGGTGAACTCCAATACATTTTTCAAAATCCAACTCACGTAGCACTAACTCTCCAGGGGCAGTTTATGAAGCCTTTGTCATCTGTAGATCTGTGCACACAGCCAGGGGAGAGGGGTCCCTCGCCCAGAAAGACTCCAAGGTTTGAGAATTGTCACTGTCCCTCCACCTAGGCACCAAACCTGCACTGTGGGAGACCCCATGGCCCCAGCTGGCTGCTCTGATGGCCACTGACTCTCTTCTTTGTCACTCCCCCTTTTTTTCACTGTTAAGAAATCTGAAATTAGGTGCAGGGAGACTAAAAGCCATCTGAATGGACTTGCACCTAGGGGCAAATAAGCATAGCTGCAAATAAGCATAGCAAATAAGCAAAGCAGCTGAGAAAAGACAATGTTGTTGGAGAAAAGATTCAGGAAAAGTCTTGCAAAGATTCAAGAGAAAGTGAGGAAGCAGACACTTTGGATCCTTGTCTACATGTGGCTCTCGGGGCCCTATGGTTCCAGGAGCTACCCCATCACCCCTCCCTGTTTTTTCCTCTAGCTAAGCTGATTTTCATGACTGTCATTTACAACCAAATAAACCTTGAAGGCAGTTTCATTAATTCACCAACTTAGCACCTTGTTTACATAATTACATGCCTATCTTCCCAGTAGGTCTATGAACTCCTTACAAGCAAAAAACCTGTCTTTTTCATACTTCTTCCTCTAAGGCCTTAAAGAAAACCCCCCCCCCCCCCCCCAAAAAAAAGTACCCTGGACTAATTACAGGTTATTAACAGAAGAACTTTAGATATGAAAATGACACTTTTTACAAAATAAAGTGTATATTAGTTAAAACTAGACCATGAACCCACATCTCCTAGTTGTGGGGGTGGAATTTATTAAGGTTGAAGATGTCAAATGCTGGATTATCTGTCAAATGCTGGATTTACCTATAAACTGTAAAGGTTTATGTAAACATCAAAATTGCAAATATAATCATTTCTACAAAAGAGCAATTTAAGTGCAGATAATATGGCTTCTTTTTGGCTAATAGCCCAGAAGGTAACCATTAATGTAATGCAGCATGAATGAAAGGGAATGATTTAGGTGCCCAAACTAGAAAACCCAGGGTCACCCTCAACGCCTTCCTATCCATTCCCTCATGCAGTTACCAAATCCAGCCAAGTCAACCTCCCAAACATCTCTGGAGACACCCTCTCTCGGCCACCAGGGAACTGCCCTGGTTCAGACTCTGGTTGCCTCTTACCTGGAGGACAACAATGACTTTCTCAGGGTCTCCTCTGGTGGCACTGAGTTACTGACCGATCCCTGGGGTGGACAGAGAAGCACCCAAGCACCCTGGGGTCTCTGACTTGACCCTCGCTTGTACCCTGGCCTTCCCTCTCTTTAGAAACTTTGATGCTGATTTCCATATCTGCTGATAAGGTGGAACTATCTGCCACTGAAAACAACTAAATATCCTGAATAAAATATACATTTTAAAAACATCTTCTTAAAGGCATCAAAGCACTGAGGAGGCAGGAGTTACCTTGCCAAAATCTGAGCGAATGAACATGGGATGCGAGAGCTGTCAGCTCCATGGGAGCCACTGCACTCTGAAGGCTTTGAGGGTCCCGTGGGTGAAGAGGAACAGAGGTCGGCGCCTAGAGCCCACCCAACGTGGGGATCTTACAGGAAACTCTCTCTCCATAAGGCCAGGATCCAAAAGGGTTACAGCCTCAGGGGAAAGGTGATCCCCAAATAAACCCATTCTACCCCCATGGGACTACAGCCCAAACATATATCACTGCTGCTGCTGCTGCTAAGTCGCTTCAGTCGTGTCCGACTCTGTGCAACCCCATAGACGGCAGCCCACCAGGCTCCCCCGTCCCTGGGATTCTCCAGGCAAGAACACTGGGGTGGGTTGCCATTTCCTTCTCCAGTGCATGAAAGTGAAAAGTGAAAGTGAAGTCGCTCAGTCATGTCTGACTCTTAGCGACTCCATGGACTGCAGCCCACCAGGCTCCTCGGTCCATGGGATTTTCCAGGCAAGAATACTGGAGTGGGGTGCCATTGCCTTCTCCGTATATCACTAGCAAGTCCAAAGAATCCCAAGCTCTGAGTTTAGTTTAAAATGGACTTGGTCCAGAGTGCTCCTAGCCACCTGACAACAAGAACAATCCTCATTAGAGGGACACCCTTTCACCCTAAGACTCAAAAATCCTCCCCAAATATTGTCCAAATGAGCAGCTCATGGCGAAAATTACCAAGCGAACATGGGAAGGAGGCACCGTGACTAAGAACCAGCAGAAACGTAATACTGTAGAAAGATACCCAGGAAGATCCGAGACACTGGGATCATCACTGATTTCACAACGTTTGTAGAATCTTCAGTTTCACTTATGGATGGCATGCTTCTGAATGCTAGACCTTTTAGAGGCATATCGGAAGACATTAACAGAGTAGCCCCCAAGCTTTTTGGGACCAAGGATAGGTTTCGTCAAAGACAATTTTTTCCATGAGGTGGGCAGGATGGGGTGGCGAGGGGGTGGTTTCAGGATGATTCAAGCATATTACATTTATTGTGCACTTTATTTCTATTATTATATTAGCTCCACCTCAGATCATCAGGCACTATTAACGATCCTGGAGGCTGGGGACTCCTGCATTAACAGACTCCCACCACATGGGCTAGACCAGACATGACCTTGAAGTGCACTCTTCTACACATCGGGGTCTCAGACTGTTCAGCAGTGCTTTCGTGGTCTTCAGCACAGTTGAGTTGGTGATGTTCTGGGAGAGGCTGTTGACTCAGAACATTCTCCGGCATGTTCACAAGGCAAAGTTCTCCCCAGCAGCTGTGGACACAGGCTCCTTGATTTGTCATCAGCTTGTGGTTACCCCACATCTCTTATCAGCAGCTTGCAGGCAGGCCTCCCCCATGCCCCCGGGCATTGCTTAACACACTCAGCAAACTGCTCTAAACACTCTGCTCAGTCCTAGCAAAAATGGAGCTTGTGTGCTGATGAAAATCCATCGCGGAAGGGCTCCTGATACCCCTGTGGAGCACTCAGTGGCTCCACTCTTCATTCCACAGTACTTATTGGGCGCCTACTGCATACGAGCACCGTTCTGGATGTGGAAAGCAGCAGTGACAAGATCAAGTCTCAGATGCTGGAGAACTGAAGTTAACAGCTTCACAGTCCAGTCGGGGGAGAGAAATAATCAACATGTAAACAACTCCACTTCCCACAGTGTCAAGTGTCACGGAGAGACTAAGAGCCGTGTGAGAGCGGAGAGACTTCTCTAGATAAGGTCACAGACGCTCTAGGAGAGGGCAAGCCTTTAGCTGAGAAAGTAAAATGAGGAGCAGAGGCCCGCCATTCAGAGACTCAGGGAAGAACATTCCAGATGAAGAAGAAACACAGTGTGGAAGCTGAGGGGTGGGCTGCTCTGGGCTTGGTTTATTTAAGGAACAGAAAAAGACCAGT
>NW_011495023.1:6235874-6242538 GCF_000754665.1 Bison bison bison
AGGGGAAAGTTGGGACAAGGCGGGTAAGATCTCCAAGCCACTTGAAAAGTGTTCAGTTTTCTTTTCCTCTTCAAGTTTGTTTTTATTTTTTATTGAAGTATAACTGCTTTATAATGTTTTGTAAGTTTCAGGTGTGCAGCAAAGTGATCCAGTTAAATGTGCATAGGGCGGCCTCTGGAAGGTTTTCAGTGAAGAAGCGACAGGACACTGTTGACGTCTCAGAAAGATGAGCGACCTGCCATTGCTGTTGAGAACCTGATGCAGACAGGGCAGGGTGGCCAGAGGCAGACCTAAAGCCTCCCGTGTGTTCTAGAGGAAGAGAATTCAACTGGGGAGAGACAAATATGCAGAGTCAGGACTTGGAGCTGGGAGTCGCGAAGGTGGGGGTGAGGCAGAGAGAAGGATGGAGGTTGGTTCCTGGGTTTGGGGCTTGAGCACCTGGGTAGATGGTGTCTGTTGACTGAGATGAGGAAGAAACTGGATCAGGGCAGGTAGGACAGGGCAGGGGGAGGAAACGAAGAGTCCTAGTGGGGACGCATCTGAAGTGCCCATTGGGCATTCGAGTGAAGATATCGAATAAGACACTGAAGATGGAGCTGGCAGGGAGGTCAGAAGGGAAGATACACATTCCTCAGTTATCAGCATGGGAAGTCACAGGGCCAAATAAGGTCACACAGATGAAACACATTCTGAAGTTCTAGAAGCAGACACTGAGATCCTAGGGCATCTCAACATGGAGAGACTGCACGGGGAGAGGAGGAGCTCCATGAGGCACCTAGGGAGTGAAGGAAAACAATAAAAAAAAACAAAAGAAGATGGCCCCAAGAAGGAGCACCCCAGAGTAGGGAGCATTGTCCAATACAAAGTGAGACAACGATGGCAAAACAAGTCTTTCTCCAACTCAGTGGCCACCATCCATAGGTGGCTCTGGAGCACTTGATAGGCAAACCTGTTTTAAAACTTCCTATAAGATTTTTCATGAATAAATTTTACATATGCTATCTTCTTAGATGCTTTGAATAAAAGTAATGACTTTCTTTCTATTAAAGAAAAATTGTTTTCCTCCTTATGACTAGCCAATACCTAGTCAAAGCCTTTCGGAGAAGGCAATGGCACCCCACTCCAGTACTCTTGCCTGGAAAATCCCACGGACAGAGGAGCCTGGTGGGCTGCCATTTATGGGGTTGCACAGAGTCGGACACGACTGAAGCGACTTAGCAGCAGCAGTAGCAGTCAAAGCCTTTAAGGCTAAAGAAGGAAAGAAAAGATCACTAAAGAGGGCAAGAAATTATTAGTTCTGGCCCCGGCCCAGCAGCACAGCTCCATGGTTAAGTGTACAGGGCTGAATCCCACCACCTCCTAGCACTATGATCTCAGCAGGGAATCATTCATACATGCCTGTTCCTACCATGTATGATTCTTCCCGCCTGCTCCATGCTCTCCTGGCTTTCCACCCCACACCACCTTCAACTTACTCTTGGAATGGTTCTTAACTGGGTTCTCCAAACCCCTGAAGTTGTCCATGGATAGAATTCAGCAGATCTGTGAAGGGTAGGATGTACCCTATCCATTTTCATTCATTTGTTCAAAAACATTAATCTGAGAAGGGATCCATAGCCTTCATTGGACTGCCATGGTGGGGGGGTGGGGGCGGTCCATGGCACACGCGCACGCACACACACACACACACACACACACACACACACAAAAGGAAACGTGAATAAAAGTATATACGGGGAAATAAGCTAGGAGGTAGTTTTTAAATGTCCTCAGATGATTCAAACACACAACAAATTTTTGAGAAGCACTTGTCTAATGCTGATTAATATGCTACCAGCCTAATGGCATCTGAATTTGTTCATTTTTAAGGTACAATTACTGCCAATTATAGTGCTCGTCTTTAAATACATTATCTTACTTGACCCCAAATAATCCTGTGAGATAGCCATCATCATCTCCATTGTAAGAATGAGTAAACTGAGGCGCAAGTGGAGAAACATTGATGGAGGCAGGACTTGAACCTAATCTGTCTGAGCACAAGACATTTGGCCAAATTGTCCCAATTCTCTTAAATTCCAAAATTTGTATTTCCAAAGGTATGTTGGCAGAATTAACTACTCTGGTTGACCACATTTTCTAATCAACATAAGGCAGGTTTTGTTTGTTTATTACAATTCTTGCTGTAGCAAAAATGTAGCAGACAATCCTGTCATAGAAAGAGAAATCCCTGTCTTGCCAAGGGCATCATTCTGAATATTCAAGTTCACTCTGAGGTAGTCAATGAACAGAGAAGAAAATGTATTCTGTCCTCAGGATATAATCCCAAGTTTTAGAGGGTATAAAAATATTTCCCTAATAATACATTTTGCATGTGTGTGCCTGGCATTATTCTTTTCTCTATAAAGTAAAGAGAAGAAAAAAAA
Organism: Bison bison bison; assembly: GCF_000754665.1. Taxonomy (NCBI): domain Eukaryota; kingdom Metazoa; phylum Chordata; class Mammalia; order Artiodactyla; family Bovidae; genus Bison; species Bison bison. The sequence goes on from NW_011495023.1 coordinate 6,238,298, forward strand.
ATTGTCTGAGACTAGTTCTTCAATGAATGGTTATTTGGGTTCCATTCACGTTTGATCTATTGTCTAGCTCATTATGGTTTTCATTTAACTGCCTCATTCCATTCCATTTAGTCAACATTTCACAGTTACTCGTTTCACTTTTAAACCCGTTTCCTTCTTTTATCTTTTTCAGTGCCCAAATAGAAACCCGTGAACCTAAAAGGCATCACTATTTCGCAATACCATTGCAAGTCTAGGATCTTGATGAGAACATAACAAAGGCTACAGCGCTCAGCTCAGATAACGGCGTATTTGCCAAAACACACAAACATGGGGCCTGGGCACCAAGACACTCACTCAGCTCCAGTACCAGGGTGCACGCCTGCCTGATGCTGCCTGCCCATTCTGTGGGGAACTGTTCTTCCTCAACTCCAATGAGCAAGAGCCGTCACCTTTTCACAACGGCTCGATCCAAGAAATGCCTCCACTGATGGAAGCTGGACCAGTCAGAATCCTTCCATGGGATGTTTATGAACAGAATCAGAGACAGAAAACCCCTTTGTGGGGAGTGGAGGATTACAAACAGTGAAATTCAAGAAGCATTAGTTCTCTGCTCATGGAGGAAACCTGACAGCTATGAGTAAGAACAAAACCAAAACAGACAGAAAAGTCCCAAGAGCACCCAAGCACTGGCTCCAGTTATTCATGATGCCCAGCCTAGCCCTGCTCTCCTGGTTTGCTTACCAATTCATCCTTCCACTGTGACTTCCAAAACCCCCCTAATATTTCAGAATTTGGCCTGTTGTTCATCCACATTTCCATGGCTCGCAACCAAAAAAAAGAAAAAAAAAAATCTAAACATTAACATTAATGTTGATTACTTCTAAACACTACATTTGTTTTAAGCAAGTTTTACATCCTTTAAACTTTTTCTGTCCAAAAGGTCTTCCTATAGATATTTAAACAGGCTTTTAAATACTCATTTCTAAAAAGCTATTTCACTCCCATAAAAATCTTTCAGAATATCTATTTAAAACAAGCCCTGGCTCCTATCATTCTATATGTTCCACACACTATTAAAAATACTGTAAGAAGCTAACTGCCTGATCATTTTTAGTTTAATTCCAAATGTAACAAGACAAAATTGCCTTCTTAAGTCATCTTTTCCTTTTATGTATTCAATTATATTCTCCACTTAAAATACTTAAAATAAAAATTGGCAGTGGTCCATTCACTGATGGGTATTCTAAGTCAGAAAGCAGTAACATATCAAATTAACCACATAAAGTCAAGCTTTTTCTTGTCACTGAGAATTATCACCACAATGGACGACTTGAAATTTTCCACCTTAATTACAAGTTTCTACATTTCGATCAAATAGACTTGGACATAACAGACTGCAGTGCAGTCCAACTACATACAATCAATCCCACAAACTCTTAGTTCACACGTCTCTTGCCATCACCACAGATTTCCTAGCCTCTAGCCATGGCCTTGAAAATTCCCTGAGAGTGGCTGCATTTGCAAGGTTATAATAGTCATGTAACTGTTGTTATGTACTATTACTTTTCTATAATAGTCCAACTCTATCATTATTCTTTCTTTTGTCATGCATTATTACTCTTTCTAGTCTGGGGACCCTAAGTCAATGCTAGGAACCTAATTGACTGTAAAAGTAGTTGAATCCTAAAGTTAGGGGGAAAAGTTGGAAATCATCCAGTCCAATAACCTTACTTCACAGAACAAATATCGATGCAAAAATAGTTAATAGGCCCAAGGTCAACAGAGTTAGAAAAAGAATGGGAACACAGATCCAATGAGCATTTTACTGTGGTGTATAGATATTCCCAACATTATAAGATGCCTACATGATCCTCAGTGTAGCAAATGACTACAGAGTAGTAGTTTCCCCTTTAGTGGTCCAAATACAAATTGTAAAAGCAAGAAATTGCAATCTTCATGACATCTTTTCCCATTAATTTTGATTACATTATAAATGTACAGAAGGGGACTTCCCTGGTGCAGCGGATAAGATACCACCTGCCAATGCAGGGGACATGGGGTTTGACCACTAGTCTGGGAAGATTCCAGATGCCAGGAGCAACTAAACCCATGTGCCACAACTACTGAGCCAGTGCTCTAGGGTGTACAAGCTGGAACTACTGAGCCCAAATGCCTAGAGCCTGTGCTTTGTGAGAAGAGAAGCCACTACAATGAGAAGCGCACTCACCCCAGTGAAGAGTAACTCTCACTCAACGCAACCAGAGAAAGCCCGCACAAAGCAATGAAGACTCAGCACAGCCAAAAATAAAATTAAATAAATGAATAAAATTATATAAAAAGAAGAAGAAGAAGAAATATAGAGAAGGACTGATTTGAATGATCTCTTTCTGCTCCACCAGGCTTTCCCAAAAGTCTCAATTCATACACAACACAACTGACAAATTCATTCTTATACTATACTGTAGACTTTGGTGCACACAAGGTCATATGAAAACATTTATCTAAGACTTTGTTACCTAAAATGAAATCAACCAGAAACACATGGCATCTGAGCGCTTAGATTTCATCTTTATATATACGTCCTTTCTTAAAAAAAAAAAAGAAAAAAAGTAAACATTTTTAAAAAGAAGGCTGTGAAATAGACCTTTCTTATGTCAACTCAGAACCCTCAAAAAAAAAGATACCTGGACAAAAACATGAGGAGCATTTTTAGCAGTCCTTTGTACAGAAGCTACCATAATATGTCTGATGATATATATTTGTTGAATGAATAACATGGTTATATTTCATACTATGGAAACTTGACTTCTCTGGATGACTACACTTAGACTTGCAAACTTTTCTTGAAAGCAAAAGAAAATGCACTATCTACAAATCACACATTATTTTTACAAACTTTACATAGTTTCAAAATATTTCCAATTAGCAAGAAATTCTAAAACAGATGTAGCAATTAAAAAATACAAAGTACCAACAGAAGTGGTTACAGTAACACACACAGGATTACAAGGTTTCTAAAGTAAACTGGCGTTGGGACTAAATTCCCAGAGAGCAGGCTCTTCCAGTGGCATGTTATGGCTACTAGTTTAGTAAGTTAAACTCTCAGACACAAACACTCTCCTGACCAAAACACCAGCACTTCAAAGGAGATAAAAGCATCCATACATACAGAACTAACATTAATTTTTTTAAAAAAGCAACTAACAACAAGATAATTTTAAGAAGCTTAACAAATTTAAAACATAACTCTGAACTGTGCATGTATTACATAAGAAAAAATAACATTTTATTTACTGTAATAAAATGGGGGGGAGGTGGAGGATGATGTAGTAGTGTCTGCTGTTGCAAAAGCCTGCTAAACAAGTTGTGAGGAAGTTAAACTTCAGTGGATCAGGCATTAGGCTTGATAGAAATAATCATGTTTCAACCTTCTTAAAAACAGTCACACCACGCAAACACAATCAATTCTAATACAGTTTCACCTTTCCCCCAGCTCAGCTAGGGAAAGAAAAATACAAATACGATGGTTTTGAACCATTTCAACTAAGTTCATTACATTGAGAATGTTCTTTTAAAAGACCAGCATGGTTTTCCGTCATTTCCATTATGCTGTAAAGGGCCCATAGACATCCATCGAAATCAAAAGTACGGAAGACAAGCCTACATACACTTATCCCCAGACGCCGACTGACTGCAGTGGGTAGGTCATGGTCAAAATTCACAGGCTCATTTAAACTTTCACGGCTCAGCCAACAGCTCCTATCGGGTTTCCTGATCCTAAGGTGATTAAAACTGCAAGAGTTTCTCGCTGTTAAGATCAGCAGGAGGCTATTTCGGACCCCCAGACCGCAGTCCGCATAGCCCGCAGCCGCGCATCTTCAGCACCTTGGCTTGTGTGTTAGGCTAGCCTTTCCAAGCCAACCTTCCCAGGCCGTCTCCTCCAGCTTTTGAAATAAACCCCCGAAACGGGTGCAGTCAACTCAAGATCGCCTTCCACCGCGCCCGCCGAGACCCCCCCTTCTGCGGTCATCCCCAGGCCGCCCTTCCGCAGGCGGCGACTTCGGCCTGGCTCCCCAAAGTGGGGGAGGAGATGTGCGGAGCAAGACGCCCCGCCAAGCAGCTCTTCAGCAGGCACAGCGGCAGGGCGAGACGGGAGGAGAGTAGGGAAAGATGCTAAACGCCAGTGCCATATATACATTGCCTTTTTCTTCGCCAGAAAGATTCCTTGTGTCCAAGAATAACGCCTTTAAAGGGGAGGG
>NW_011495023.1:6242781-6243262 GCF_000754665.1 Bison bison bison
TGCGGGGACAGATCGGCCAGAGGGCGGACGGACGGACTGAGGAGCGATACCGGTACTCGCCGCAGGGTTCAAATGCAAATTGGACCCTCCCGTCCCGCATCCGGCCCTAGGGTCCCAAGGGGATCCCGGAGGCGCGCCCGGGTGGCCCCGAGGGGCGGGAGCGAAGCGCGCGGGTCTGGGGGCACCCAAGCGCCGCGGCGAACGAGCAGCCCCGGAGGGCTAGCAGCCGGAGGGCCGGGGCCCGGCTCGGGCTCCCCGCCCCGCAGCAGCTGCAGCGAGAGGGGGAGGGGAGCGAGGAGGAAGAGGAGGAGGAAAGGGACTGCGCGCCGCAGCCCGAGTCCTTACCGAGTGGTTTACCCCCCACATCAGGACGCTGAGCAGCGGATCGCTGGCCCGAAAGAGCTTCACTTTCTGCGCGACGAAATGCTTCTTCTTGGTCTTGGTCTTGCTCGCCAGGACGGAGGACCCCAGGTTGCTGGGG
>NW_011495023.1:6243677-6266768 GCF_000754665.1 Bison bison bison
CGGTAGTTCCCCGCGGGCCGAGGAGGCAGCGGGGTGGGCGTGCGACGCGGGAAGGGTGAGGACCCCCCCCGCGGCGTCCTGGAGAAAAAGAGGGAAGGGTGGGGAGAGTGGGGAGGTCAGAGGACAGGAGCCCCCAAGAGGCGGTGGTCAGGCGAAGAAAGGAGGCTCCGTGCAGCGCCGCTTACCCGTGCCAGGAATGGGGAGAGCTAGTGAGACCTGGAACGCTGTGGAGACCAGGGCTTCCCTAGCACCGAGGGAAAGAGCACAGCGTTGGCCGCCTCCCAAAGTGGCCCCGCAGTGACCTTATTGATCCTTCTGTGCCTTTACCCATCGGGCCTTTTGGACCCCGAACTTGGGCCTTCCCACGAGGCTGCAGAAGTGAGACTCCCGTCTAAGCTGCTGCGCTGTCATTGCCACCACCACTAACACCCTCCCTTAGACAGGACCCAGCATTCCTCATCCAGAGCCCTGGGTTTGACCAGGAGAATCACACCCTGAATATCACCTTCTACCTCAAATCCTCTGCAGTGTTTCCTATACCCCTTCCTTTTATCCATTCCACTCATTCAAAAAACTAAGATCATGGCATCCGGCCCCATCACTTCATGGCAAATCGGTGGGGAAACAATGGAAACAGTGACGGACTTGACTTTCTTGGGCTCCAAAATCACTGCAAAATGGTGACTGCAGCCATGAAATTAAAAGACACCTGCTACTTGGAAGAAAGGCTAGGACCAACCTAGACAGCATATTAAAAAGCAGAGACATTATTTTTCCGAAAAAGGTCTGTCTAGTCAAAGCTATGTTTTTTCCAGTAGTCATGTATGGATGTGAGAGTTGGACCATAAAGAAGGCTTTGTGTGGAAGAATTGATGCTTTTGAACTGTGGTATTGGAGAAGACCCTTGAGAGTCCCTTGGACTGTAAGGAGATCAAACCAGTCAATCCTAAAGGAAATCAATCCTGAATATTCATTAGAAGGACTGATGCTGAAGCTCCAACACTTTGGCCACCTGATGCGAAGAGCCAACCCATTAGGAAATACCCTGATGCCATGGAGGAGGAGGAGAAGGGGGCAACAGAGGATGAGATGGCATCACTGACTCAATGGACATGAGTTTGAGCAAGCTCGGGGAGATGGTGAAGGACAGGGAAGACTGGCTTGCTGTAGTCCGTGGGGTCACAAAGAGTTGGACACAACTGAGGGATTGAACACCACCACCTTCCAAGAAATCTTTTCATTGTCTTCACCCACGTATACCTAAATTTAACCCTTCTTAATGACCCACCCTCAGGAAGCTGCCATTCCAAGCATGTCTAAAAACCTGCTGTCCCTACATCTTCCCCAATTATCATACTGTTCTAGGCACTTACCCTACTCGGCCCACTTGGAGAGTCGTTATATGTCAACTGTCATTATTACTCCTCTCGAGTATAGTGGTTTCCACTATGCACTCTCGTAACCTGCTTTCAGGGAAAGAAAGGATGACAGACCCCATCCCTTAAGGAGCTTGTTGAGCCTCGTGGGGTAGGAAGTGACAGGTCACGTGGTCGCCTTCATCTGCTCCTTTTTTCTTTGACTGTTCCTTCAACATAAGGGCTGCCCTAAAGTCCTTTTATTCTTTCTCTCTTGTTTCATGCTACTGTCCAAAATGTAATCTGCTTCCTCAGCCTCAACCCTCATCTCTCTTAGTGGTTAAACAAACAAACAAATCCTAAATTTGCAGTGAGAAGAGGTAGTGTTGCTCATTCTCCCACCAGTTGAGCAAAACAGTTATCCTCTCTGAGCCGCTAAGACAGTGGAAAGCACTCTTTGTTAATACAGCACTGTATACAACCAAGAGGGAACAGAGAGTTCCTGTGAATAACCCATAAACTCTCCCCTGGCCTCAGAGAAGTACTTGGTTGAATATCTCTACGTCGATTGCCCACAGACACCTAAAAAATTGTCTCAAACCAAGTCAAACATTGTCCTCCATCTCATATATTGGTTCATTTTTCTATTGTATTGAAAATGGCATTCATGTCACTGAGTTACTCCAGCTAGAAGTTCATTTGTTTAACAAATTATCATCGACCCAGTCATGAAAGCTTAGAATCATCATTGATTATTACCTCTCATCACCACTCCACATTAACCCCTTTACCAAATCCTATTCATGAAACAACTGCGCTCTAATATTATCTCTTCCCTGGTGCCTCACAGTCGTCCCAGTTGAAATTAATCCATTCGACCTCAGTGCTTCCACAGCACTTTGTTCTATGATGGGTCTATTGGATTTAACTGTATATTAATAATGCAAGATGATAGGCTCACTGTGAAGGCTTAAAAGCTGAATTTAGTGATGACAAAGTGTTGAATGAACCTATAAAAAGGAAAGATGGATACTTGTGACCACTGTCAGCTGAGGTCTCACTCAAGAGGGCAGCAAGGTCTGGATGGGTGCACAGGGGTCATCCCTGTTGGGGGCACACAGTGGCATAGTATGGAGACGTACGTCCACGTGATATTTTCAGGTAGCATAATGAGGAAAGTGTTAGTCGCTTAGGTGAGTCCGACTCTTTGTGACCCCATGGACTATAGCCCACCAGGCTCCTCTGTCCACAAAATTCTCCAAGCAAGAATACTGGAGTGGGTAGCCATTCCCTTCTCCAAAGGACCTTCCAGATCCAGGGATTGAATCATGGTCTCCTGCTTTGCAGGCAGATTCTTTACCTCCCGAGCCACTCCGTATAGCACAATGAGGAGGCTTGTAGCTTTTAAAGGACAGAATTTCCCCCCTAACTTTATTAAGATATAATTGACATATAACATGGCATAAGTTTAAGGTGAACAACTCAATGATTTGATACCCATCTATACTGTGAAATGACTACCATCATATATTTAGTTAACACATACATCACACATAATTACCACTTGTGTATGGGGGTGTGTAAGTGTGTTATGAGAACCTTTAAGATTTACTGTCTTAGAAACTTTTAAGTTTTAATATAGTATCATTAAGGAACAGAGTTTTTGGTAACTTAACTCACCTTGAATGGCATTTAAGGTAATGCCATTTGTAAATAGGTCATGAGATGACTTTTGCCAATGACCTTTCACACGACCTTTTTACTCCACGGAGGATGTGTGTGGTGTCAGAGTTCTCAAGTCACGGAAATGACCTCAGAAAGTACCTACCCCAGTTCTCAAATTATCTACATTAGACAATGGAGATCTAGACAGGTTTAAGTGATTTCCTGACTTGTGGGGGAGACAACAGACTCTTTGAAGGCAGGATCCATGTTATACTCACCCTGGAATCTTCCTAATGAACCTAACATACTTGCTTTTTCATGGCACCTATGGCTAAGTTTTGGTGAATCAATGAAAAAGAAATTTTCATCTCTCACATAAAAGTTATAAGAGTCTATACCCACAAAGGGTGTATGGAGTGTTGCACTTAGAAATACTTCATTGGGGACTTCCCTGGTAATCCTGTGGTTGAGACTCTGCTCCCAGTGTGGGGGGCACAGGTTCCATCCCTGTGGATGGAATTAGGGTCCTGCAGGCCGCAGGGTGCAACCAAAACAAAAACGAAACAAAACTCATCTAAACTAAATACAGTTTATTACAGGAAGAAAGAAAGAAAGAACCTATTAGGAAATTAGGTTAGACATAGTATTTAAACTTGAGGGTTAAATACTACTGTACGTGAACTTAGTTGCTGTTCAGTCACCCAGTTGTGTCCAACTCTTTGTGACCCTATGGACTGCAGCACACCAGACCTCTCTGTCCCTTACCATCTCCCAAAGTTCACCCAAGTTCATGTCCATGGCATTAGTGATGCCATCCAACCATCTCACCTTCTGATGCCCTCTTCTCCTTCTGCCCTCAGTCTTTCCAGAATCAGGGACTTTTCCAATGAGTCAGCTGTTTGCATCAGGTGACCAAAATACTGGAGGGAAAGGTACACCCAACTAAATGCAGAGGTCCAAAGATTAGCAAGGAGAGACAAGAAGGACTTCTTCAATAAGCAATGCATAAAAATAGAGGAAAGCAACAGAAGGGGAAAGACTAGAGATCTCTTCAGGACAACTGAAAATATCAAGGGACCATTTTGTCCAAAGGATGGGCACTATAAATGACAGAAACATAGAGACCTAGTAGAAGTAGAAGAGATCAAGAAGAGATGGAAAAAAATACACAGAAAAACTGTACAAAAAAAAAAGATCTTAATGAAACGGATAACCACGATGGTGTGGTCAGTCACCCAGAGCCAGACATTGTGGAGTGTGAAGTCAAGTAGGCCTTAGGAAGCATTGCGGTCAATAAAGCTAGTGGATGTGATGGAATTCCAGTAGAGCTATTCAAAGCCCTAAAAGATGATGCTATCAAAATCTGGAAAAACCCATAAGTGGCCACAGGACTGGAAAAGGTTAGTCCTCATCCCAATTCACAGGAAGGGCAGGACTAAAGAATGTTCTAACCATTGGACAATTGCACTCATCTCCGATAATAGTAAAGTCACATGAACTTAACAACCTAGCAGTTTGATCACTGTTTTCCTTTGGAGTTTGGGTGATAATGAGACAATAATATGTCTTTGGTTCAGCACCTAATTCAGTCTGCTTTTATAGTCAAGGAGGGAAGCACCTAACCATCAGCATTCCACAATGGTCTTAATGAGGGGCGGGGCTAGAGAAAGAAGAGGAAGGAAGTTCTATTTTGGATGGGCATGTGGTCATGTCAGTCAAGGGGGAGGCTGTTTCCATCTCCTTGCATTTGGCCTGTTGGGCTGTTGGTGCCAGAAATGCTCCAGCAGCCAAGTTCATGGAGAAGAAGGAAGGAAATGTTGGGAAGATGGAAAGTTTCTCAATACTGACTTGCTTCTGATTGCTGTTCTTTAAAAAAAAACAAAAACTTTCTTTTACTGTAACCAAGTTTATTTACTATCCTAGAAGAGTATAGTGAAAATGTTAGGTTGACTAAAGTATGCAATAGAAACAGTGACAGACTTTATTTTCTTGGGCTCCAAAATCACTGCAGATGGTGCCTGCAGTCATGAAGTTAAAAGATGCTTGCTTCTTGGAAGAAAAGCTATGACAAACCTAGACAGCATATTAAAAAGCAGAGACATTACTCTGCCAACAAAGGTCTGTCTAGTCAAAGCTATGGTTTTTCCAATAGTCATGTATGGATGTGAGAGCTGGACCATAAAGAAGGCTTTGTGTGGAAGAATTGATGGTTTTGAACTATGCTATTGGAGAAGACCCTTGAGAGTCCCCTGGACTGCCAGGAGATCCAACCAGTCAATCCTAAAGGAAATCAGTCCTAAATATTCATTAGAAGGACTGATGCTGAAGCTGAAGCTCCAATACTTTGGCCACCTTATGCAAAGAACTGACCCATTGGAAAAGACCCTGATGCTGGGAAAGAATGAAGGCAGGAGGAGAAGGGGATGACGGAAGATGAGATGGTCGGATGGCATCACCAACTTGATAGACATGAGTTTGAGCAAGCTCCGGGAGTTGGTGATGGACAGGGAAGCCTGGCGTGCTGCAGTCCTTGGGGTCACAAAGAGTCCAACACAACTGAGTGAACTGACTGAAAGTATGCAATACCAGAAATGGAAGCTGAAATAGTGTAGGTGCTCTGATTTTTTTTATTACCTTTTTCATCAAAATATACTTCCTCAGTTGAATAATTCCAATTAGAATTCTTCCTTGAGAAAAGGAATTCATTACCTTCTTTAGTGCTATTTGGAAGCTGTTATGCATTCCACTGCTCTATGAAGAGATCAGAGCAGAATGTGGGACAATGCCCTTTGATCTTCTGTAGTGATATCCAGAGTCTTGCCATTCAAAATGGTGTTATTTTGGAAGACTATTATTAAAGTGCATATACAGTCAAACCCAGCCAAAATGCCAGCTGGCCAAATGAGATCCAAGAATTCAACTGCAACATATGAATTACTTTTCGGGGGGAGGGTGTTGACATGATGTGGCACAGCTTGCCATCTGGGAGTTCTAGGGGTCTGGCTGTGGCATCCAAACCCCTCTTTGGCTGCCTGTGGTTTGGCACCAGCTGGCAGGGGTTGTCCACCCATTTAAAATATTAATGGTGATTCTTCTGGCTTCTGCAGCTGGCTGGAACTTCCAGGACAGGGGCAGCAATTCCAGGAATCTTCCTCTTGGTTGGCAGCTCTTCTGTTGGCCTGACTTGGGCAGACTGAACTGGGAGAAGACAGGATATAAAGAAGCCAACACTAAGGTGACCACTTCTCAGCCTGGCTCACCTTCCCCTCCACTCCCCAAGCAGAAGATGAGGACGGTAGTCAGGAACAGGAAGTGGAGTAGAGGAGAGTAATCAACCTCTGATAGCATCATATCTTTACTGTGTACACATTTATAACAGAAATAGTAATTTCCAACGTTGACAGAGCAATGAAATGAATTAGAGCAGATCCATATGGCAGACTACGGTGCAACCAATAAAAATGATAATTTCACAGAAAATGTAATGATATAAAATAATTATATTAAAATAAGTGAAAAGTGGAGTGGAAATTGTTTATAGATATGGTTTTAATATTATAAAATGAGTTTGTATATTTATACATGTAAAATACTAGAAGCAACTAAGAGTTTGCATGCCACAAATAAGACCCAGCACAACCAAATACATAAATATTTTTTTTAAATAATAGAAGAAAATACATCATACTGTGTGTGTGTGTGTGTGTGTGTGGTGCAGTTTGGATGATTTTTAAAATATGTCTGCATTCTCTAAAATTTGCATGTCTTTATAATAATTTTAAAAGATGCAACCATCTTCCCTCATTAAATAAATAACACAGTAAAGGCATTTAACATAGTAGCCTAAATTCTGTAAGAGAACAGCTTTGTAAGTTACTCCTTGTTATTTATTACAGTTTTTGTTAAAATAAGTCTTAGTGGAACAGGCCATCTTTCTACATGTAGGGGGAAGGGAAGCTCCTCTCTGAGTTCATGAAGACTCCTTAAGAGAAAAGAAGGCTACAAATATGAGGAAAATAGTATAGTGTTGTTTCTATGTATTAGACATCCAATTCCCAATGTGGAAAAGGCAATGGCACCCCACTCCAGTACTCTTGCCTGGAAAATCTCATGGGCCGAGAAGCCTGGTAGGCTGCAATCCATGGGGTTGCGAAGAGTCGGAGTCGACTGAGCGACTTCACTTTCACTTTTCACTTTCATGCATTGGAGAAGGAAATGGCAACCCACTCCAGTGTTCTTGCCTGGAGAATCCCAGGGATGGGGGAGCCTGGTGGGCTGCCATCTATGGGGTCGCACAGAGTCGGATACGACTGAAGCGACTTAGCAGCAGCAGCAGCAGGGTCAATGAATTTTTATCCTTTTTAAGAATCTGGACTTCCCTAGTAGTCCAGTGGTTAAGAATCCTCCTGCCAATGCAGAGGACACAAGTTTGGTCCCTGGCCTAGAAACATCCCACAAGCCATGGGTCAACTAAGCCAGTGTGCCTCAAGTACTGAGCCTGTGCACCGTAGAACCCATGCTCTGCAACAAGAGAAACCACTGCAATGAGAAACCTGCTCACTGCAACGAAGAGTAGCCTGTGACACTGTAGCTAGAAAAAGCCTGCCCACAGTAGTGAAGCCCCAGCACAGCCTGAAATAAAATAAATTTTAAAATTAATTAAAAAGGAAGTTTGAAACCAGGAAAAAATATGGACTCCGAAAGGAAACTGCAAAATTAATATTCTAATAAGGATTTTATTAACTGTGTACCATGCATAACATAATACTATCAAGTTTATTAGATTTTATATAAAAATGACATGATAGAAGCTATTTGTCAGTTTGGTTTCATGTTACAAGTATACATACGGTTGATTCAAAAGATACTAAATAGCCAGTCAAATATGTCAGTCATAGCCCAAAATTCTAAGAGCAAAATTATAAATATTTTTCCAACATATTTTACAGCAAGAGTATCGTATTAGTATTGTATTAAATGTAAGATATGAGTTCATTTTAGTATGCTTGATACAGTGAGCGGGTAGAGCCTCCAAAAATAAGAATGCCTGACACTTAATGTTTGGGATAGCAGGGAGGTTCCATTCTTTGTTGATTAACTCTGGGCCACACAATCAGTGTGACCTTCAGGAGTCAAGGCTGAATGAAAAGACCAGAAGAATCAGATTTTAGCCTGAGTTTTCGGTCCTGGCTAAGGGAAAAGTCCACGGTGTCCAGAGGCAGAAAGCAAGGAGACCCCAGCTATGGGGGGGCCGGCAAGGACCCTACTATGAAGGGAGCAAACCCTGGAGGCCTGTCCCAGTCCCTTATGGCTGGGCACCAGATAAGTCTGACCATTGTTAAAGACGGTTGGTATTCTCATTTACTTTTTCACTGACACTTCAGAAAAAATGCATTCATGAAACTACTATCTATTGATTGTACTACTAAATGCCGGGTACCATTGTAGGGACTACATATGACTTCTTCCCTCATAGAGTTTACAGTCCAAGGGGATAGAGTAGACACAAGTAAACAGAAAACCTGACAATTACAGATTGTGGTGAGGGGTCTGAAGGTAATAAATCCAGCACCTTTATAGAACATAGGCAGAGTGTCAGGGGATCCTCTCCAAGGAAAAGATACTTAAACCTGAAAGATGAGGAAACAGTGGGGTGAAAAGCAACCTGGACAGAGGGGCCATCAGCCTGAGAACCCCTGTTCTAGGATGAAAAGCAGGCCTGGCAAGGCTGGCAGGGCTCCCCAACACTGAGATCCTGGCAATGATTTGAATTCTATTCTCAGCGTAACGGGAGCCCTTGGGAAGCTGAGGATTTGTTTATAAAAAAGATTTCCGTGGCTCCAATAGATTGAAGGATCATAAATGTCAAAGTAGGGAGACAAGTGAGATAACTATTATAGGAAAACCCAGGGAACAGTTGACAGGGGCTTGGACTAACATCTTTAAAAAAAGAAAACAAAACACTTTATTGAGGTATGATTGTTTGTTGTACACTTTAATGTATCTGACTTGAAGAGTTTCACAATATCTTTTTAATGTTGGCAGCATCTTTAGGCTTGTTCCATTTTCCAGCCCTGATGTTTCTACTTTCATTAGGATTTGGATTTAGTTAACTAACTTTTGACTTGTTGATCCTCTCTATTGAATGTTTATTTTATACTTCAATCTACTCATGTATATAAGTATGCTGCTGCTAAGTCGCTTTAGTCGTGTCCAACTCTGTGCGACCCCATAGACGGCAGCCCACCAGCCTCCCCTGTCCCTGGGATTCTCCAGGCAAGAACACTGGAGTGGGTTGCCATTTCCTTCTCCAATGCATGAAAGTGAAAAGTCAAAGTGAAGTCGCTCAGTCGTGTCTGACTCTTCGCGACCCCATGGACTGCAGCCCACCAGGCTCCTCCGCCCATGGGATTTTCCAGGCAAGAGTACTGGAGTGGGGTGCCATCACCTTCTCCAATGTATATAAGTATATGTATATGTGTATTTTTGGCCGTACATGTGGCCTGTGGGATCTCAGTTCCCCAACCAGGGATGGAACCCATGCCCCTGCAGTGGAAGTGTGGAGTCTTCCACTGGACCACCAGGGAAGTCCCTGGACTAATGTCTTGACAATAAAGATAAGGGAAAACTGGGCAAATCATCAAAGAGGGGCAGTTGTGCTTTAGCGTCGGTGAGTATGCAGAAAGTGCTGACTTGGCCTCGCTGCTTAAAGGGGATCTCAGTCACTGCCTCATTTTTTTTTAATATTCCTACAACCATAGGGCACCCTGGCTTGAGTGATTGCTGCTCTTCATGAAAAGGCACCTAAAGAGAAATCTCCCCTAAAGTCTGCTTTAATGAACGTATTTTTAATTCTCACATCTAATATCTACTGTATTGATGCTACACTAAAGAAAATCTAGAGAAAGAGTTGATGTGTATGTCTGAAACTCAGCCAAAGAAATGCGATCCGAAATCAGCATAAGGGAAATGATCACAGCTGCCTTCGTGCCGCTGTATCCAAGAGTCAGAGATAGGATGCTTCCCATGGTCTTTGCTGCTCTTGAGGACCGAACAGAAGATAGAAAACAGTAGCCTTGAGAGTCAACAGAGGACAAAAGCCTTCCTACCCTGGGTCTGAGCTGGTTAACCCCAGGCAGGTCTAGTCCTCCAGCCCCCGTGGGGAAGAACTGAAGTGGGGAAGAGGAACAAGGGGCTCCTAAGAGATTCCCAAGTCCTGCCCAGGCTGTTTCCACTTCCTCCTCGCCACTCTCAGTTCCTGAACTTAGCTGTTCCCGCTTCCTGCATAAGCAGAAGCAGGCCAAGAGCACTGAGTTGGGAGGTGCACTGTATGGGCATTCCTTAGACACATCTACGTTCTCACATCCCTTCTCCCAAACCCAGGAGCCTCCATTTCCACACCCGATTGTGCCCCTGAGAGTTATAGAGAAGTCTGCAAATCTGTTGAAACTTCTCTGTCACCTGTATAAAGATTCAGAATTCTATGCCTGAGTTTTCTCACTGTTTCGGTTTTAGGTGCCTATACAGTGCTGGTTAATTTCTGTCATCAAAATCTAGTGTCCATTCTGTCACCACCAGCGGGCCTTAGTCATGTCTCCTAAATTTGAGAGAGATGGGGTTGGACTTCCTGGGTTGCTTAGACGCAGAAGAGTAGTACCTTTTAATTCCCCTAAATATTTTTGTGCCAGCTAACATTTAAACATTGTACTAAAATAAGGCTATAGATGAAATCATTATTATAAAATTCTAGGCTTGAATTTTAAAGATAGGAGAGTGATGATCAATCATAATATCTATGCCCTTTATTCATGCTTTTATCTTAAATATGACATGGCTTGTACTTAGAGAGTTGGCAGAGAACTAACTTTCAATAAAGATTCCTGCTTTTCCAGTCTTCATTTAGGTTTTTTCTGCTTTGACTTTAACATTCAAATTTTAAGATCATAATAGTAGTATTTTAAAACTTGATGAAATAAAACTCAAGGACGTAATCTGAAGTCAGAAATAGGTCTGTGATCATTTTTTTCCTCATTCATACATCACATATGTGTTGAGGTCCTAGAAAATTCTGGGAACAAACGGATCTAAGATGCATCCTTGTCTTGAGGAGCTCAGAGCTTAGTAGAGAAGATAATTCCATGAACCAATCATTTCCAACACCATACATGCACTATAGCAAGACTATAGAGGTACAAAGAGGAAGACCATTGGATCAGACTGTGCAGGTAGAGGAAGGAGAGGAAATTGGGTGGTCAGAGTCAGAAAGGGTGGTCCTGAAATTATGGTACTTGAGTAAAACAGAAAAAAAAAAAAGCAACATAATCACTGCATCTTTTCATTTCATTGTTGTAGTTAAACAAAAAGTAGTTAAGTTCAGTCCTGTAAAAAGTTTAAGATATACAGAAAGTCATGAACTAAAAGGAGAAAGTCCCTCTCCCACCCCTCTACCCCATCTCCCCTTCTCTCTCCTTCTCCATCCTTCCCTCATGCCCTTCCCCCTCCCACTTCCTTCTGCTCTCATCTGTTTACAGTGATGTGTTCTCATGCTGGGGGGTGTGTTCCAGAACCCCCAGAGGATGCTCAAATTCTCGGTGACTACTGAACCCTGTATATGCTATGCTTTTTCCTACACATACATCCCAATGATGAAGTTTGATTTATAAATCAACCACAGTAAGGGATTAGGAACAATAACTAATAGTACAATAGAAATTTTAGTTGCAAAATAAATATGTCACAGATTTGAAATGTACAGTGTAGGGAATGTGGTAACTGTAATTTCTTTGTACAGTGACAGATTGAATCTAGACTTATTATGGTGATCAATTTGGAATGTATAGAATTATCAAATCAAATAGATAATTATCAAGTTATCAAATCACTGGAACACAATTATGAAATTGTGTACCAGGAACTAACATAATTTCGTAAGCCAACTATACTTCAACAAACAAATAAACTCATAGAAAAAGGAGATGAGATTTGTGGTTACCAGAGGTGGGGGGTGGTGGGAGAAGGGAGAATTGGATGAAAGTGGCTAAAAGGTACAAATTTCCAGTTATAAGTACTGGAGATGTAAGGTACAACAAGATAAATATAATTGATGCTGCTGTATGAACTTGGGCAAACTCTAGGAGATAGAAAGGGACAAGGAAGCCTGGCGTGCTGCAGTCCATGGGATTGCAAAGAGTCACACATGACTTAGCAACTAAACAACAGTGTTTTATAGGACCATTAAGAGTAAATCCTAAGAGTTCTCATCACAAAGAAAAAAACTTTTTCTATTTCTTTAATTTTGTGTCTATATGAGATGATAGATGTTCACTAAACTTACTGTGGTCATCAGTTCATGATATACATAAGCCAAATCGTAATCCTGTACATCTTAAACTTTTACAATGCTGTATGTCGCTATATCTCAACAAACCTGGAGAGAAAATATTTGCAAATGGCACATTTGATAAAAGACTGTTACCCAATTACATAAAGAAGTCTTAAAACTCAACAATATGAAAATAGACACCCAAGTTGAAAATGGGCCAAAGGCCTTAACAGACACCTTACCAAAGAAGATATACAGATGGCAATTAAGCATATAAAAAGATGCCTCCTAGCAAATCTCATCAGGGAAATGCACATTAAAACAATAATAAGATACCACTGCACACCTATTAGAATGGCCAAAATTTGGGACCACTGACAGACAATGCTGGTGAGGATGTGGAGCAATAGGAACTTGAAATAAATCAATAGGTAAATAAATACATAAAAATGAAATAGAACAATTATAACCATATACTGTAATAAAAGTTATGTGGCGGTGCTTTCTCTCAAAAAATATTATTGTACAAATATAATGCCTTTCCCACCTTAACTAAGCACTTACCACCCACTGAGTCCTTACTTAAAGTCTGATGTGCAACAGCAAAGCTAGCATGAATTTCTTTTTTCTTCTTCACAATTTCACGGGTAGATTTGTTCTTACTGTAGGTTGTAGCAACCTGGTCATATGACATTTTTTCTTTTCTTATTAAGTTGAGAACGATCATCTTCTCACTTACAGGAAGCTACTTAGCAGCTTCTCCTTGGCATAATCCGAATCCTGCTCTTTGGGCCACGATGAAGTGAAATATGGGTCCTTGAACAGAAGCACTGCTATGTGCAACAGTCCATCTGATAATCGGGACGGCTAGATATGCTGGACAAAGGGATAATTCATGTCCTGGGCTGGACAGAGTGGGATGGCGCAAGATTTCATCATGATACTCAGAACAGCGCATGATTTCAAACATATGAATTGTTTATTTCTGGAATTTTCCATTTAACATTTTTGGACCCAGGTTGACCATAAGCAACTGAAACAGCAAGAAACAAAACTGAGGATAAGGGTGGGGGAGACTAAGTAAAGGAGACTATTCCTTACATATTGTTTTATGACTTGCTTCCTTTCTACTTGACACAATGCCTTGGAGATCTTTCCTTATGTGAGTAACAGGCTCATCTCATTATCACAAATCTCATGGATACAAAACTGCCTTTTTTTTTTAGTCCATTGTGTACTTCATTAAGCTTTTAGCTCAGTTCTTAGCTGAACAGCAGAGAACTTGGTCAAATCCCTTCTAGATAAACTTGATCAACTCTGAGTTATTCTCAGTCTCTGATAGGTAAATCCTCAGTGAAAGTTGATGGCCCTCTGCCTAGGAGTGACCTGGGATGGGGACAGGGGGCTTGTGTGTTGTGGCCTGGCGATAGAGACCACTGATGGATTGTGGGCGGCCCCTTCTCCTAGTATCCACCAGGATGACCTCTACAAGACCACAGGTCTACTCAGGCCTTTGGGTTCAGGAAACTTCCCAGCTTGACTCCAGTTCCCTTTGCTTCTGCCCTTCTCCCCTTAGCCACCCAGCCTCCCCAAGAGAATCCCTGGGGCTTTGGGCTTCCTGGTCCTTCCCCCTGGAGCCTCAATTGGTCAGCACTGCTCCATGCCTAGGGCCCTTTATGGTTGCTCTCTGTGAGGCTCTCAGCCTCCCAGGACACACCCAGTCATTAAAGCCTAGATCTTCTCTGATATGGGACTTCTGGCCCATAGCAGGACTGATTCTGCTGCTCTCCTACTCTGAGAAAATCTCCCAGCTGCACCAAAAGGGTTTTTTTCCCATCTCTTTCTAAAAGGCATGTGTTCATCCCAAGCTATCAATGTTTCAAAGAAACATTTACATATATATCTTTTTATATGAATGTACTAGAATTTCTCTAAGATAGGTACCTACAAGGTAGAATTAACAGGTTATAGCAAATTGCTTTACAAAGATAATTTACTTTCTGATAGTGTATGAAATGCCTTTTCTCCCATACCCTCATTGACCCTGGATACTGTGTTTTTAAAAATGTTACTAATCTAATGAGCAAAATAGGATTTTTGATTTAATTTTTTTTCATGTCTTGAATGAATTAGAACTGGAGCAAGACATCTTTCCATGTACATTGACTGATGCAGGTTGAGGCCTAGGAAGCTAATGCTGAGATGGAGATCCGGGAGCAGGAAGTTATTAGGGAGTGCTCTTTTGATCACCCTCCATGGGGGAATATCCACTCCAGTATTCTTGCCTGGAGAATTCTGTGGACAGAGGAGCCTGGTGGGCTACAGTCCATGGGGTCACAAAGAGTCGGACACGACTGAGTGACGTGGCACTGGTGCGTGGGGGAAGGGAGGAAGGCGGTACGAGGCAGAGGGACAAGTTGGGCTGTACAACCTCAGCTGACCTCTTGGTGATCTCTGACGCCGGGATGGCCCTTTGAAATTGTCCTGAGTTAGCGCACAGTGGCCAGCCCTGTGCCCCCAGTCCTTGAACAGAGGCTGCCCTGGGAAGGCACATGCCCTTCCATGAGACCACTCTTTTTCACTGAGGCTCATTCCCAGATAGACTGACAGCTGAGGGCAGTCAGCCAGCAGCCCTCTCAGCAGCTGGGGAAATAAATCCTTCAGGACTAGAACATAGCACTGCACACATTACACTGACTATATTTATTAATTTTTGAATTGCCTGTTCATAGTCTTTCTGTTTGTTTTTTTTTTTAATTGATTTGTAGTGGTACTTTATTCTGGACATTAATCCTTTGAATAGTACATGTGTTGTAAATATTTTATCTCAGTCCCCTGCTGGTTTTCAACATTAAGGGGTCATTTATTTTGAAGACCTATTACACTTTTAGATAATCAAATTTGTCCATTTCTCTTCTCCAAGATTATAGAAATATTTACATTTTCTTTGAATTGTTCAGTCAATAAGTCGTATCTGACTCCTGTGACCCCATGGACTGCAGCATTCCAGGCTTCTCTGTCCTTCACTATCTCCCTTAACTTGCTCAAATTCATGTCCATTGAGTCAGTGATGCCATCCAACTGTCTTATCCTTAGTTGCCTTCTTCTCCACTTGCCCTCAATCTTTTCCAGTATCAGAGTCTTTTCCAGTGAGTCAGTTTTCCTATCAGGTGACCACATTATTGGAGCTTCAGCTTCAGCATCAGTCCTTCCGATGAATATTCAGAATTTATTTTCTTTAGGATTGACTGGTTTGATCTTCTTGTTGTCCAAGGGACTCTCAAGTCTTCTCCAGCACCACAGTTCAAAAGCATCAATTCTTTGACACTCATCCTCCTTTATGGTCCAACTTTCACATCCATACATGTCTATAGAAATATTTATATTTTCTTTGAATAGTTCTATGTTTTTTAAAGAAATGTCTACAGCTCTTTAATTCCTCTGGATTTATGTTCATGGTAAGAGGTGATGTCCAACATCATATATAATATTTAGTAGACTCTTCTTTATAGACTGATGTAAATGGACATACATCCTAGGATTAAAATTTTCACTTAAATGGGAATATTTTTTGATTCTGCAATTCCAGTAATCTGATATCTGTACTTAAGCATTTTCTCTTTCTCATGAACTTGAGAATAAACTTGTCTTATTGATTACATTAAATGTATAGACTAAACTGAAATATTACAACTTTATTTATTTTTTTTTCTTTCTGCAAATTCTTGGAAAACTCCATACTATCAGTTCAGTTGCATGATGTCAGTATGTATCAAAATTAAATGTATAGAAATTTTGTAATGTGGTATTAATCGGAAATGTTTATTGTGCTTTGTTTAGTCTAATCGAGAGCTTTCCACCTATTTTCACATCAAGGCACACTTAGGAAATGGTTCCCTGATGGCTCAGATGGTAAAGAATCCACCTGCAGTGTGGGAGATCTGGTTTTTTTTTTTTTTTTATCTCTACCCACTGTTTCTAATTCTTTATTAAATACTAATTTCCTTTTATATCCTGCTAGGGTTTCAAAAATAGTAATCAAATGGGAAAGCCTATTTAAAATTTTTTTTTCAGTTATTTCCCATGATGATTTTCTAAATTACTATATTTTTCATATTCACATTTTTTTTCATGAAATATTAAATCTTTATTTTTTTTATTTATTTTTATATGGTTTCAGCACAATTTCAATCAATATTTTTTTTTCAACCGCTGAAATTATATTTAAAGAACCAAATAATGTTTTCTCTTTTCAGTTCTATGTATAAATGTCTTGTGATTTCTTGCTGCGATTTCTTATGATAAAACAAATGAACTTTGAATCCAATAGGATTATTTTTAAGTCGATTATTTCCAAATAATGAGAAGTCCTAATGTACATTTTTTTTTTTTTCTGTTTTTTTGGTTTTTTTTTTTTTCCATGTGCGCTTGAGAAAAAGGTGAAATTCATTGTTTTGGGATGAAATGTCCTATAGCTATCAATTAGGTCTAACTGGTCTATTGTATCGTTTAAAGTTTGTGTTTCCTTGTTAATTTTCTATTTAGTTGATCTATCCATAGGTGTGAGTGGGGTATTAAAGTCTCCCACTTTTATTGTGTTGTTGTTAATTTCTCCTTTCATACTTGTTAGCATTTGTCTTACATACTGCGGTGCTCCCATGTTGGGTGCATATATATTTATAATTGTTATATCTTCTTCTTGGATTGATCCTTTGATCATTATGTAGTGACCTTCTTTGTCTCCTTTCACAGCCTTTGTTTTAAAGTCTAATTTATCTGATACGAGTACTGTGACTCCTGCTTTCTTTTGGTCCCTATTTGCATGGAAAATCTTTTTCCAGCCCTTCACTTTCAGTCTGTATGTGTCCCCTGTTTTGAGGTGGGTCTCTTGTAGACAACATATGTAGGGGTCTTGTTTTTGTATCCATTCAGCCAGTCTTTGTCTTTTGGTTGGGGCATTCAACCCATTTACGTTTAAGGTAATTACTGATAAGTATGATCCCGTTGCCATTTACTTTATTGTTTTGGATTCGAGTTTATACACCATTTTTGTGTTTCCTGTCTAGAGAATATCCTTTAGTATTTGTTGGAGAGCTGGTTTGGTGGTGCAGAATTCTCTCAGCTTTTGCTTGTCTGAAAAGCTTTTGATTTCTCCTTCATACTTAAATGAGATCCTTGCTGCGTACAATAATCTGGGCTGTAGGTTATTTTCTTTCATCATTTTAAGTATGTCTTGCCATTCCCTCCTGGCTTGAAGGGTTTCTATTGAAAGATCAGCTGTTATCCTTATGGGAATTCCCTTGTGTGTTATTTGTTGTTTTTCCCTTGCTGCTTTTAATATTTGTTCTTTGTGTTTGATCTTTGTTAATTTGATTAATATGTGTCTTGGGGTGTTTCTCCTTGGGTTTATCCTGTTTGGGACTCTCTGGGTTTCTGAAATATTACAACTTTAAAACACTGAGACTTCACACTGAAGAACACCTCTCTCTCTCTTTCTTTTTAAGATTTAAAAACAATTACATTTAGGAACTTCCCTGGTCATCCAGTGACTAAGACTTCATGCTCCCAAGACAGGGGGCCTGAGTTTAATCCCTGATCAGGGAACTAGATACCACATTCTATAACTAAGATCTGGCACAACCAAATAAACATAGGACTTATACATTTCTTGTTAGGTTTACTTCTAAGTATTTCGCTTATTTCCCTCCCTTTTGTCAATGCAATCCATTTTTTTTTCTTTCAGTGATATATTATATTATGCATGTAACAATCTGCTTGTTTAGTTACTAGCAATTTATTATACCTATGTTCATAAGTGAAATTGCTTGTGATAATATTCTAACAATAAATCTTACATAGTTTTGGTAATAGACACATTTGAAACTTTACTTGTTTTTCCCATAATATTTATATAAATAAAAATAAAATATAAGCCATCTGTTCATTTATGGTATAGCAGAAGCCACTCAAAACCCTTTTATCCTAAGTGTCTATTTCAGGGTTTTGGGGTAGTTATTTATTTTCCTGTTCAGGTTTCTATCTTTTGGGCTCAATTTTGATAATATACATGTTTCTAGAAAATTAACCACTTAGTTTTTATATTTTATTGCTATAAATTTCTACATAGTAATCTGTTATGACAATTTCAAGCTATATTTTTGCTTTCTTTTTTTTTTTTTTACCTTATTTGACAAAATTCCAGGTGCTTTTATTCTTCCTTTCAAAAAAAAGTTTTATTGGTTTTATTGATTAAGCTAATCTTATAATTTTAATTTTAGTTTTTAAATTTCTTACTTTCTGTGGATTATTTTATTCTCTTTTCTAGATCTTAAATTGAATGATTGATATGTTTTATTGATTTCTAATCTTTCTTCCTTTCTAAAATATACCTTTATGTCCATAAATTTTTTTCAGAAGTTCCCTGGTGGGTCAGTGGTTGGGACTCCACGTGCTCACTGCCAAGGGTCTAGGTTCAATCCCTGGTTGGGGAACTTAAATCCCACAAGCTGAGTGGTGCGGCCAAAAAAAAATTGTACATAACATTTTTTCTAATCACCACTCGCCTACATCTCACAGGTTTACAGTTTCCTCATTTTTGCTCTTTTCTAAAAAGTTGGTAATTTTATTTTGCATGTCCTTTTGATTTAATATTATTTGGAAATGTAATAACAAAAATATTTTTAGTAAATAACTCAGCAGAAATAAAAAAGAGATCTGAAGATGCCAGAAATAAAGAATGAAGTGCTATAAGTCAATGGGAATGATGACCCGTTGGCCCTGTTTCCTAAGGCTGATGGTCTCTTTTCCCCATCAGATCTGCTAAGGCAGCGGTTCCCAACCTTTTTGGCTCCAAGGACTGGCTTAGTGGATGACAGTTTTCCCACAGGTTGGGGGTGGGGGAAGAATGGTTCATAGTGATGCAGCAGATGAAGCTCTGTTCACCCAGCCCACCACTCACCTCCTGCTGTGCAGCCAGTTTCCTAACAGGCAGCAGACAGGTACCGTTCCGTGGGTTGGTGACCCCTGTGCTAAGGTTTGCAAATCTGAGGGCTCATGATCTGGGTACTGCACAGGTTTGAAAACTAGAACTGAGTTGTGTGCATAAACCTGAGCTCAAACATCAGCCCCACTTGTAGAAAGGACATTAGAAAGAACTGGGCCCCTCTGCCTGGTTAAGGAAGGAGCAAAGAAGTTTGCCATGCATCTCAGTAAGTACTGGGCAGGCTTTTTTCTGCACACCTACAGTACTGTGTCCATGGGAAAACTTAAGGCTTTTTGCCAGGCTTTTAGTTTCCTGTTGATGCTGTGCAAATTACAGTAAATCGGACAGAACACTGTGACATGTCAGGGGGCTAATTCATCCCACCCCCAAACCCGGGAACCCTCCAAGAGAGCTTGGGTTAGGCATGTAAGGTGCATAACAAATGTGGCTTAAAATAACAAAATTTATTATCTTATGATTATGGTGGTCAGAAGACTGAAATGGATTTCACTGGGCTAAACTCAAGGTGTTAGCAGAACTGTGTGTTTGAAACCTAGTATTAATATTTTGGCATTCCTTGGGACCTACATTTAAAGTATGTTTCTCTAGACAGGATGCAACTTGGACCTTTCTTGCCTTACAAATAATGGGACTCTGGCTCCCCAAGCTGGGTGAGTACACAGTGTGGATATAATGCTACAGACTTGTCAGTCCTCTCTTAATACCTCACCTAGAGTCAAGATCAACACAGACAAATACTCTTTTTTTTCCAAGGTATATCTTTTCTAGTTCATCCACTTACAAAATCCTTTTTTGGTGAAGGTTCTGACTTTTATGGGCATCTTCGACTCCACCTGCTTGGCCTTTGCTCTGCTTGGCCTTCAGATTCTGGGCCATCAGGGATCTGCACATGCCCTCAGGTTAAATGCTGGTTTGAGTGATTTGAAATAGTGCTTTCAAGTGCTTTACAGCCTGATTGTTTTCCCTTACTTTCTCCACAGCAGAGATACATCTTTTTGAAATATATTTTTTTCTATATTTTATCCAACACTTTAAAAAGGATTCTGGCACTTCCATGGTGGTCCAGGGGCTAAGACTCTATGCTCCCAACACAGGGGGCCCAGGTTCGATTCCTAGTCAGGGAACTAGATCCCACCTGCTTAACAAAGATCCTGAGTGCTGCAACTAAGACCCAAAGCAATCAAATAAATAAAGAAATTAATTATTTTTTAAAAAAGCGTTTGGTACCTGGATGATTCCACCAAATTTTACCAAATTTCTGGAAACAGAAACCAGAAGACAATCTTTTAAAAGATAATGATTGAGTATTTTCAATCATGATAAGTTATAAAGGCTCTAATGTAAGAAGGACACCTAGTCTAGACTAGAATGAATTAAAACATCAGCACCTAAGCATGTGATAGTGAACTGCCTAATGTCAAAGACAAAGACAAAGACAAAGATTAAAGGTAGAGAAATGTCACCTAAAAAAGGATGACAGTTAAGCTGATATCTGTCTCTCAGTTGCAACATCAGCTGCCATATGACAACAGGTTACTGAGTAAAAGTTAACTATCAACCTAGAAATCTGTTCTGAACTTCAGTGTTCTATATTTCATCCATCAGATTGGCACTGATTTTTAAAAATCTAATTATGCAAAGAATTAGTCACGATGTAAGGAAATCGGAAATCTTATACACTGCATTCCTGTCAATGTAAATCGGTGGAATGTAAATTAGGGTAACTTCTTAGCACAATTTGACAATGTCTAGGGAAGCTGATGACCTAAATTTCCTGTGCCTCAGCATTTGAACTTCTCTGGCAAATGCTATTACGTATTCCTTCCCTGGTTACTCAGCTGGTAAAGAATCCACCTGCAATGCAGGAGACCTGGGTTTGATCCCTGGGTCAGAAAGATCCCCTGGAGAAGGGAAAAGCTATCCACTCCAGTATTCTGGCCTGGAGAAATCCATGGACTGTATAGTCTATGGGGTCGAAAACAGCTGGACACTTCTGAGTGACTTTCACTTTCATAGAAGTGCACACAACGGTGTACACTGAACAATTACTGTAATGGCAAGAAGCTAGAAGCAATGTAAATTTTATCAGTAAGAAAATGGATCACTGAACTGAAGACTTCACAGTAGCTAAACTGAATGAGCTTGTCTTATGTATTTAGATGGATATATCCCTTGTAAAATATAGCTCAGTAAAGCTGGAAAAAAATAAAGGGATATAGCTTCACTGCTTTTTGAATTTAGAAAATATCACAGAAAGATACACATTTAAATAAATTAAGAAACAGTTGGGCTTTCCTGGTGGTCCAGTGGTTTAGAATCAGCCTGTCAATGCAGGTGACATGGGTTCAAATCCTGGTCGGAGAAGATCCCACATGCCTCGGAGCAAGCAAACCCGGGCACCGCAACTAGGGAGCCTGAACTCTAGAGCCCCTCAAACCGCAGCTACTGAAGCCCACGTGCCTAGAGCCAGTGCTCTGTAACAAGAGAAGCCACCGCAACAAAAAACCTGTACATCGCAATCAAGAGTAGCCACCATTCACCACAACTATAGAAAGCCCTCGCAGCAATGAAGACTCAGCACAGCCAAAAAATAAAATAAATATATAAATCTTTAAAAAAAAAAAAAGGAAGAAAGAAATGGCAAACATAGACGGGGGAAAAAAGGCTATTTGCCCTCCCCGTGTCTGCTAAAAGCAGGGCATACGCTTCTGTTTGTAGAGGAGTCTCTCTCTCTTTCCAGTACCAGGAAGAGGAAAACTCTTTGGTTGCTAGTTTATTATTCTGAGCAACTTCTTATTTCATTGAGATACAATTGACATATAACATTCTATTAGTTTAAGGAGTGTATGGAACAACAAAGGTTTCTAACGTTGTGCTAATCGGAAGCACAACTGTTCAGCAACTTGTTTTAAAAAAAGGCTTTTTAGAAGTTTTATCAAAAGGTTTTCAGATGGGACTTCCCTGGTGATCCAGTGGCTAAGACTCCGTGCTCCCATTGCAGGGGGCCCGGGTTTGATCCCTGGTCAGGGAACTAGACCCCACATGCCACAACTAAGACCCGGTGCAGCCAAATAAACAAATAAATAAAAAGGTTTTCAGATCTATTATTTCATTTTATTATATTTTTAAGTAGTATTGAGCTGTAACAAAATGAGACATGTAGTGAAAGGAAAATAGCCGGACCTCCATCTGCGATCGGGTAGCTACACAAAAATTTTTCCAGTCGTTGAGCCTCTAACCAAAGACTTTGCTATTTCTACTCTTAGAGAGACCTGGGTTTTGGTTTTGGCATAAATTTATTCCTGAAAAAAAATTTTAATTTCACTGTTGAAATAAAACAGTGATTTTGTTCCCCAGAACATCTATTCTATAAAGAAACTGAGCCTTCACAGGATTAAGTGATTTGTCTAAAATTGCAAAGAGTACAGACAAAACTAAGATTAGCCCCAAGTCTTCTACCTCCTGGTTTCCACACTCACCATATAAGGATTTATGCATGCATGCATGCTCAGGCATGTCTGACTCTTTGCAACCCCATGGACTGTAACCTGCCAGGCTCCTCTGTCCATGGGATTTTCCAGGCAAGAAACTGGAGTGGGTTGCCATTTCTTCTTCCAGGGGATCTTCCCGACCCAGGGATCCAGTTCAGGCCTTCTGTGTCTCCTGCATAGCAGACAGATTCTTTACTGCTGAGCCGCTGGGGGAGCCCCATAAGTATTTATAGTAATATGTAAATAAATTTAATA
>NW_011495023.1:6268919-6270308 GCF_000754665.1 Bison bison bison
AACTCCAGTACTTTGGCCACCTCATGTGAAGAGTTGACTCATTGGAAAAGAGTCTGATGCTGGGAGGGATTGGGGGCAGGAGGAGAAGGGGACGACAGAGGATGAGATGGCTGGATGGCATCACCGACTCGATGGACGTGAGTCTCAGTGAACTCCGGGAGTTGGTGATGGACAGGGAGGCCTGGCATGCTGCAATTCATGGGGTCGCAAAGAGTCGGACATGACTGAGAGACTGATCTGTTCTGATCTGAACATAATGATTTGATATATGTATATATAGTGAAATGACTAAAGTTTAATTAATATCTTTCATTCCACCTAGATATAATTTTTTTTCTGGTATAAGAATGTTTAAGATTTACACTCTTAGCAACTTTCAAATAAACGCTGCGCTCTGCTGTCCTCAGTTGCCTCAGTCGTGTCAGACTCTTTGTGACCCTGTGGATGGTAGCCCACCAGGCCAGGCTCCTCTGTCCATGGGATTCTCCAGGCCGGAATACTGGAGTGGGAAGCCTATCCCTTCTCCAGTGGATCTTTCCAACCCAGGGATTGAACCAGGGTCTCCTGAATTTCAGGCAGATTCTTTACCAACTGAGCCACCAGGGAAGCCCTGTCTTCTGTTAGTTTCCCCATATATTTACATTCCCAAAGTTTTCCAGGCCTAAAAGCCTAAACTTCTTTTCCTTTGTCTTCTCAATTTTCTCCACAAATGTATTATTATTTGTTAAGATGCTATATAAACCCCATGTTCTAATAGCACTTCGAATTTCTCATCACTAAATTTCTACCATGAGTGTTAGTTAATTGTTTTTTCTCTTGCTGATCTATTTTTGTCAGTTTAATTTGCTAGGATCCAGTCAAAACCTAGGAAGACAGAGGAAACTTTTTTCTTTCCTCTCTCCTATAGTGTATATATTAAAAAAATACATATCAAATAATCCTATATATTATTTATGGAGACATATATATGTAAATAAAAATATAAAAAGAGGGATATTCACTATTGTAGTAAGGACGATTGTTAAGATAAATGGTTGTTACCAAGCCCCTGTTTGGGTTCTCTGAGTCATACAGGAACAGAGATAAATAGGATAAGAAAAAGTTGCTGTACTTGTAGCATTTTATTTCTCAAAAACATAAGTAAGAACTGCTTTAATATAAAAAGAAACTTGACAAAACATTTTAGAAGTAAATAGATTAGAAAATAAGTTAAAATGTAGGGAATTAAATTTACATAATCAATACACTTAATAGAAGAAATACTGGAGGTGGTCTGAAACAATTACAGAATAGTAATGGGAACACAGCTGGTATATAAGCTATTTTGATTTTTTTGTTCCATAATCTTTATTATAAACTTTATCAAGCCAGGCTTCAACAGTATGTGAA
>NW_011495023.1:6270408-6271201 GCF_000754665.1 Bison bison bison
CTGGTTGGATCTCCTTGCAGACCAAGGGACTCTCAAGAGTCTTCTCCAACACCACAGTTCAAAAGCATCAATTCTTCAGTGCTCAACTTTCTTTATAGTCCAACTCTCACATTCATACATGATTACTGAAAAAACCATAGCTTTGACTAGATGGACCGTTGTTGGCAAAGTAATGTCTCTGCTTTTTAATATGTTATCTAGGTTGGTTGTAACTTTTCTTCCAAGGAGCAAGGGTCTTTTAATTCCATGGCTGCAGTCACCATCTGCAGTGATTTGGAGTCCCCCAAAATAAAGTCTCTCACTGTCTCCATTGTTTCCCCATCTTGCTATGAAGTGATGGAACCAGATGCCATTATCTTAGTTTTTTGAATACTGAGTTTTAAGCCAACTTTTTCATTCTCCTCTTTCACTTTCATCAAGAGGCTCTTTAGTTCTTCTTTGCTTTCTGTCATGAGAGTGGTGTCATCTGCATATCTGAGGTTATTGATATTTCTCCTGGCAATCTTGATTCCAGCTTGTGCTTCATCCAGCCTGGCATTTCTCATGAAAGTTAAATAAACAGGGTGACAATATACAGCCTTCATGTACTCCTTTCCCGATTTGGAACCAGTCTGTTGTACCATGTCTGGTTCTAACTGTTGCTTCTTGACCTGCATACAGATTTCTCAGGAGGCAGGTAAGGTGGTCTGGTATTCCCATCTTCTGCAGAATTTTCCACAGTTTGTTGTGATCCACACAGTCAAAGGCTTTGGCATAGTCAATAAAGCAGAAATAGATGTTTTTCTGGAACTCT
>NW_011495023.1:6271301-6272712 GCF_000754665.1 Bison bison bison
CTCCAATACTTTGACCACCTGATGCAAAGAACTGACTCGTTTGAAAAGACCCTGATGCTGGGAAAGATTGAAGGCAGGAGGAGAAGGGGACGACAGAGGATGAAATGTTTGGATGGTATCACTAACTGGATGGAGACGAGTTTGAGCAAGTTCCGGGAGTTGGTAATGGACAGGGAGGCCTGGCGTGTGGCAGTCTATGGAGGCCGCAAAAAGTCGGAAAGGACTGAGTGACTGAACTGAACTGAGTCTTTATTATATTAAAAATGCAGGGACTTCTCTGCTGGTCCACTGGTCAGTACTCTGTGCTTCCAGTGTAGGGGTCACAGGTGTGATCCCTGGTTGGAGAACTAAGACTCCACATGCTGTACAGGGTGAGAAAATAAATAAATAAATAAAACCTTTGAGAAAGTTGTAG
The DNA here is from genome assembly GCF_000754665.1 of Bison bison bison. Taxonomy (NCBI): domain Eukaryota; kingdom Metazoa; phylum Chordata; class Mammalia; order Artiodactyla; family Bovidae; genus Bison; species Bison bison. The sequence goes on from NW_011495023.1 coordinate 6,271,717, forward strand.
GACTTCATTGTGCTTTAATTTCCTGTTTCATATAAAAAGTAGAAAATGCTTTTCTTTCCAATTTAGCTTTGTTTACCAAGCATTAATTTATCTCTGATGATTTCTGTTCTCTTTCCCTGTATGAGTTAGGTTTTGCTGGGTAACAAATCATACCACAACTTAGTGGCTTCAATTAGTTCACAGGTCTGTTGATTAGTAATTTGCACTGAGCTCAGTTCTACTGGTCTTGGCTGGACTCACCCATGGATCTGTGGTCAGTATCCCCGTATGCTGGGAGCTCGGTAGTCTTGGAGGCTCATCTCTTAGCTGGGAGTCACACCACCTAGTATCTCATTCACCAGGATAATATCCCAGGCTTTTCCACATGGTTGTGGAGCCTCCAGGAACTGAAAGAGAGCTGAATCTAAGGTACAAGTGCTTTTCAAGTCTCCACTTGGATCACGTTAGTTGATGCTACATTGCCCAGAGCAAGTCACATGGCCAAGCCCAGAGTCAAAGAGTGGAGAAACAGACTTCATCGCCCCAGCTGGAGAATCTATAAAGTCACTTCACAAGGGCATGCATGCAGGGAGGGAAGAATCCATGGCTATTTTCACAATCTATTCGTTCTCTAAAGATTCATATTACATTGATCAGATCAGAACAGATCAGTCTCTCATTCGTGTCCAACTCTTTGCGACCCCATGAATCGCAGCACGCCAGGCCTCCCTGTCCATCACCAACTCCCGGAGTTCACTGAGACTCACGTCCATCGAGTCGGTGATGCCATCCAGCCATCTCATCCTCTGTCGTCCCCTTCTCCTCCTGCCCCCAATCCCTCCCAGCATCAGACTCTTTCCCAATGAGTCAACTCTTCACATGAGGTGGCCAAAGTACTGGAGTTTCAGCTTTAGCATCATGCCTTCCAAAGAAATCCCAGGGCTGATCTCCTTCAGAATGGACTGGTTGGATCTCCTTGCAGTCCAAGGGACTCTCAAGAGTCTTCTCCAACACTAC
>NW_011495023.1:6274199-6278044 GCF_000754665.1 Bison bison bison
TCTTGAAGAGGTCTCTAGTCTTTCCCATTCTGTTTTTTCCTCTATTTCTTTGCATTGATCGCTGAAGAAGGCTCTCTTATCTCTTCTTGCTATTCTTTGGAACTCTGCATTCAGATGCTTATATCTTTCCTTTCCTCCTTTGCTTTTCGCTTCTCTTCTTTTCACAGCTATTTGTAAGGCCTCCCCAGACAGCCATTTTGCTTTTTTACATTTCTTTTCCATGGGGATGGTCTTGATCCCTGTCTCCTGTACAATGTCACGAACCTCATTCCATAGTTCATCAGGCACTCTATCTATCAGATCTAGGCCCTTAAATCTATTTCTCACCTCCACTGTATACTCATAAGGGATTTGATTTAGGTCATACGTGAATGGTCTAGTGGTTTTCCCTACTTTCTTTAATTTAAGTCTGAATTTAGGAAGTATTATTTACCATAGTGTAGCACCAAGTTCTCATTAACATTTTCATTGTGAGATAATATTATCAGAGTCTCTGGTTGAGTGTAAATGTTGAAATGTTTTCTAATGAATTATTTGAAATGCAAAAACTGTGTAATCTCTTACCGATATACATTGTTAAAAACAAATAACAACAACCTCAAGAACAAGATAGCAACATTGTAAAAGTCTTCTTTGTTTAAAAAGTTATTCTTCTTAAATAATGTTATCCTATTAGATTAAAATAACATTTGATTTATTAAATTTATTTACATATTACTATAAATACTTATGGGGCTCCCCCAGCGGCTCAGCAGTAAAGAATCTGTCTGCTATGCAGGAGACACAGAAGGCCTGAACTGGATCCCTGGGTCGGGAAGATCCCCTGGAAGAAGAAATGGCAACCCACTCCAGTTTCTTGCCTGGAAAATCCCATGGACAGAGGAGCCTGGCAGGTTACAGTCCATGGGGTTGCAAAGAGTCAGACATGCCTGAGCATGCATGCATGCATAAATCCTTATATGGTGAGTGTGGAAACCAGGAGGTAGAAGACGGGGCTAATCTTAGTTTTGTCTGTACTCTTTGCAATTTTAGACAAATCACTTAATCCTGTGAAGGCTCAGTTTCTGTATAGAATAGATGTTCTGGGGAACAAAGTCACTGGTTTTATTTCAACAGTGAAATTAAAATTTTTTTTTCAGGAATAAATTTATGCCAAAACCGAAACCCAGGTCTCTCTAAGAGTAGAAATAGCAAAGTCTTTGGTTAGAGGCTCAATGACTGGAAAAATTTTTGTGTAGCTACCCGATCGCAGATGGAAGTCCGGCTATTTCCCTTTCACTACGTCTCATTTTGTTACAGCTCAATACTACTTAAAAATATAATAAAATGAAATAATAGATCTGAAAACCTTTTATTTGTTTGTTTATTTGGCTGCACCGGGTCTTAGTTGTGGCATGTGGGGTCTAGTTCCCTGACCAGGGATCAAACCCCGGCCCCCTGCAATGGGAGCACGGAGTCTTAGCCACTGGATCACCAGAAAGTCCCATCTGAAAACCTTTTGATAAAACTTCTAAAAAGCCTTTTTTTAAAACAAGTTACTGAACAGTTGTGCTTCCGATTAGCTCAATGTTAGAAACCTTTCTACAAAGGAAGACATGGGTTTCCTTAATACTGGGAATGATCAGTATTTCTTACTATTTCCTCTCTTTTCATGAATTGTACTGCAATTCTGTAAAAAGACAGAACTTAGGGAAACATTCCATACATTTTTCAGTTGACAGGGCAACAGCCAACATTTATTAAACAAATGAATGAATTTGTATCAAGTTTGGCAGGAGACTTCTCACTTGGGGGTAGAAATGGGACATGTCCTATTTGCTTTATTAAACAGTCTTGCTTTTCTTAAAAAAAAAAAAAGAAAATGTGTTCTTAGAGATATTTTGCCACAGTGATATTTAACCGAAGTGAATATGGGAATAAATTATCCTTAAGCTACACCAGTATTTTTTACTGCCACGGGGGCGGTGAACATTTCCAAAATAACTTATTTCACCCATGTATATCAATGAGAGGCCAAATAGCATGGGGGGAAGGGGAAAGGAGTTTGAACAGGGCTTATCTCATCATCGAAAGTAGAAATCTGTCCACAAAATGGCAGTATGTGAATTGCAGTGATTGTAAATTGTCTTCTTGCAACTTACACAACATTTAAGATTTTTAGAATATAAACGTCAATGGAAATAATCCTTTGAAGGAAGAGAATTCATAACCTTAAAGCAGTTGTCGTTTGGAAACCAGTCTTTCTTGCGTCTTATCTTCGTGACCTCTCAACTGCATTTGGAGCTAGAGGCCATTTCCTTCTTGAGGCTCTTTCCTCCTTTAACTTCTGAGACTGGTTGTTTCTTAGTTCTGCTTTCATTTCTCTGAGTGTCCCTCATGCTCCTTGCTTGTTCCTTTTGCCTCTTAAATATTATCATCCTTTGGGATCCATCCTTAGCCTTCTTCTCTTTCCCCATCCAAATTCATCGACTTTGCCAGCTGCAATTACCACCAATGTCCACACTGTAAACCCACTAATCTCCTCCTTAATCTTGAGCTCTCTCCCGAGTGTTAAATTCCTGGATGTTCTCTGGGCATGTTAAACTCATTTTATTTTCTCAATAACCTGCTGCTTTTCCAGTGTGTGTGCACGCACACACGTGTCCATGCATGTGTGTTGCTTAAACGAGAAGACCTGAGAGTCTTAATAGACTAAGTTCTGAAACTACTTCATAGCCCCCAGCGGCTTCCCATGCAGTTCTTTCTTTCTGGACCACATGCCCCCCAAAGGTGATAATTCTCACATTATCACTTGGTGGGGAGTCTGCTGTGGACAGGACTCAATACCCTCTGGCTTTCTCTCCCAAATAAGCAAAAGGTCACATTTTTAAAACATTTTATTAGGAGACAGGGAATCTATTCTAAAAAGAGCACAATGAGAAATAAAATAATTCATTAATCAAATATTTATTGAGTACCTTCTGTGTGCTAGGTGCTGGGACACCTTGGGGAGCACTAATGGACATTTGTCTCTAAGTCTAGGCAGAAGCAGGGTAGAGACAGGGAGAAACAGATCTCAAGCAAAAAAAAAGAAAGAAAGAAATCACACAAATACATGTGAAATTCCAACTGTGCCAAGTGCAATGAGGCAGTGGTTCCTGGAGTGAGCTTGTAATGGTGTGATTTAATCTGGGCTTTCCCCCCAAGGAAGCTTATCCAGAGCCAATATCTAAAAGATAATGTGGGAGATGATTGCAAAATTGTCCCAATTATTTCTGTCCTTTTGCAAGGTGACTTGCAACTCCTGCCATCAGGAGAATTTTTTCCATAACTGTCTTTATCTGAGCTGACTCTGATGCTTCTTAGCTGATAGAAAGAGGAAGACATGACGGTGAGTCAGTTCTGAACTTAGGCCTTAAGGGGGTTCATGGTTCACCCTCTGAAAATTCTGACATCACTATATGAATAAGCTGAGCTAGGCTCCTGGATATTAAGAGACACCTGGCCCAGTCAACCCTGACCTTTTAACTACCAACCAGCTAACTGCCAGACATGTGGATGAGGCCACCCAAGACCAGCCAGGCCCCGGCTGACCTGTTAAGCAAGCACAGACACACAGATGTGAGCCAGCTGAGATCAGTCCAGCCTGGCCCAGAGCAGCTGAACCATCAGCTGACCCAACGATGTGAGCCACGATCAAGTATTTGTGGTTTTAAGAGACTGAGTTTTGAAGTATTTATCAGCCATAAGGGCTGGCTGATAACAGATGGATAGGAATTAACCAGCAAAGAGCTTTGTATTATAGACAGAGGACCACATGTGCAAATCCCAGGGAGCGGAGGGAGTGTTGCAGAGATGAACCAATT
>NW_011495023.1:6278144-6286608 GCF_000754665.1 Bison bison bison
GAACCAATTTTGACTCCATGTTGGAGCTGTATCTTTGACTTGCTTTTTGCTGCTGGTGTTATTATACATAATGGCTGCCTCAGAGGACCTTGCTCACCTGTGAAAAGAAGAGATGAACACATTTCTTCCAAAGGCTGGCTATTTCCGGAGATGTTTTGCAAAGTTCACTGCCTCTCCCTCTATTCTTTCTGCCTTTTGACATTAGTTCCTCATCCCCTCTCTCTCTCTGTTCTATAAAAGAACCTGGCATCCAGACTCCAACAAGATAGTTATTTTGGGAAGTGAGCCTGCCATCCTCTTGGTCAGTAGACTTTTGGAATAAAGCCATATCTCTTGCCTCAACTCCTCATCTCCAGGATTTATTGACCTGTCCTGTGATGAGCCGAGTGAGCAGGAGCACAGTGGATCTGGAGACTGAAAGAAGATGGTGGGAATGGATCAGAAATAGCTTGGGGCTGAGTAGGGAGGGGTGGGGCTGTGCACACCCTGCGAGACTGTGTTAAGGACTTGAGTCTTGATTCTACAAGCAATGGGAGGTTTTAAACAGGAAGGATACATAGCTAGATGTGGGTTTTGTAATTTGTCTAAAGCATGGAGAACAGATTCAAGGGGCCAGAATAGAACAGGGAAAGTGTTGCAGCAATCAGGCCAGAGATCATACCATTGCGTGCTAGGATGGTGGATGGTGACTGGACCTCAGTGTTGCCCCAGGTAGATTCTTAACCACTGGAGCACAAGGGAAGTCCCTGTTGCTAACTGATATGATATTCCAAATCGAAGGTTTCCAAGGGCTTATCAAAGGTGATGGCTAGGTTTTTTTTTTTTTTTCAAATTATGTGTTTTCACACCTATACAGTCTAAAGAGCATCATGATTAATTTTTTAAAAAGTTTTAATTTGCTTTAGGATCTATTATTTATTTACTTATTTATTTTTGTTTTTTGACTGTGCCACATGGCATGTGGGATCCTAGTTCCCCGACCGGGGATCAAACTATGCCCCCCTGAGTTGGAAGCGTGGAGTCTTCACCACTGGACTGCCAGGCAAGTCCTTAGAATCTATGTTTTAAAAAGTAATTTTAGGCTTACAGCAAGATTCTTTATGCCCTCTACCCCCACACACGCGTAGCCTCCCCCATTATCAACATGCCCCTAACCAGAGTAGCATGGTTTCCACAATTGATAAGACTACACAGACACAACATAATCACCCGACGTCTATAATTTATGTTAGGGTTCATTCTTGGTGCTGTACATTCTGTGGGCTTGGACAAATATGTACTGACGTGTATCTATCGTTACAGTATCATCTGAAGCATTTTCACTGCCCTACAAACCCTCTGTTCTCGACCTCTTCATCCTCTCTCCCCTCCCAACCCCTGGCAACCAGTGATTTTGAAATCATTTGGGGGTACACGGAAACAATGGCTTTTGTACTCTTCCTTACAACGATGCACTTAAATACTCAGAAGTTATTTCCTCTTCAGCTTATGTCTCCAACTGTTAGGAGCTGCCTAACATTTGCACTTCTCTTGAATTCTTCCATTCCCTCATCATGCCTTTCTTGCTCTATTTCTGGCCTCCTCATTTACCTCTTTGCCTCTAGTTTTATTTTCCCCCCAATACATTTTTTAGACAGCTGTCAGAGTGCTTTTGTTTAAATGCCTATCTGACAATATCACTATCCCAAAGTACTCTAAGGATAAAGCACCAGCTCCTAGTGACAACTTTCAAAAGCTTTCTGCCTGTAGCCATGGACTTTCCCAATCTTAAGTCTTGCCATTGACATCCCCACCCTGCCCTTATGGAAATACTTTTATTTCCTTGACTGTACTGTAAATCTTCAAAATAGGTCTTAAGGAAGAAAAGCTTTAAAAATGGGCTGCATCTGCTTTGGTGATTGGCCAAATCAAAGCAATAAATAATAACTCTGAGCAGGCACAAAAGCACTATAACAAAGATTAGGTTAAATAACCAGCCAGGGTCATTTAGGCCGATACTATGGCAGCAGAAATTGAGCTTTTGGTAGCTGCACTCAAGTTGAAGTTCTAGGATCATATTTGCCTCATGCTTGTAAAATAGTTATACATGTTTGTCATTGCTATATTTCATGGCTCACTCCATTTAAGTAGTGAAACCTCGGATTTATTTCATGTCACTATAATTACTTTCTAAAAATATTTAAATTCCATACTAGAGCACTCAGTTCTCAGTTATGACTAATAATTTTTTCTGTTCTTCTTAGGAAGTATACAAATAGCCATTATCTATTTTTCTTAGAATTTGTCTTTTCCTTTGAAAGGGTTTATTTCACTTTGAAACTCTTTGAGGTTATTTTGGCATTATTCACCAATTCTCTTCTAAATGATTTTAAAAATATTCATCATTTCATTCAGGTGATAAAGAACAAAATATTGCTTCGGGTTTAGAAGACAAAGAAAAATATCTTTGGTTTCATTTTGACGTTCTTCAGAAAGGATTTCTGTAATGTTAGCATGTAATAAAAATTTGGAAACAAAGGATAAACCCAAATCTGAAAAGCAATTATCCGTCAACCACTGGATTCACTGTACTCCTGTGTGAAAGTCTTTGACACAATTCCCAGTGTTCTAATAATCTCCAGAAACTTCTCTGCCACAGCTAATAAAATATAGTATAAAGTCCAATGTATTTTTTTTTATAAAGTATACAACATTTTTGTACCTATATTCCACATATAATTACTTAAAAAATTTGGTAATTTCTTTACAGATGGGCAAATTTTATTGTATATACAATTAGTAACATTGAAAGTATTTTTAAGTTTTAAAATAGTCTCACAAATCCTTGTGATCATTAGACCCATCGATTGATGATGTTCATTTAACATTCTTGGCTCTTCTTCGCCACACTTAATTCTAAAATGTTCCCTCCTGTTGGCACTGCCTTCATTAGGCTGGCCATCTGTCGTAATTCACATCGAGTCTGCTTTGCTGTCGATGAGGTCAAGCCTTGTAGAGCAGTCACATCATGTTGCATTTAAAGTCTGAGCTTTATTGAATGTGGCCTGGGATATTTTCTGGGTGTGTGTTATACACATTGACAGCTGTTCTTGCATTCTGCCATCCATCTCTCATCACATTTCTTTGAATAAACTCAAGAACATTGAGTTCACTGACGATGCCCTGCGACATTTCTGTCTTTATTATTCCGAATATTTTACCTCAAAAATTCATACATTTCCATATGTATCAATTTTTACTTTCTCGATTATTTCCAATTTTCCAACCTATTACTTTTATTCTCAGTAAAACACTAGATTAAGAGAGAAAAAGTTTTAGCTCTGAGTTTCAGGTAATTTCCAAATTTATTGGTCATGTTTCATTATCACCTTCAGGCCAACAATGCAGTATTTTCACATAAAAGTCCCTGCTTTCATGGTCTCTGAGTGTTTCTGCATTTTAAACCCAGAACTGGTAAACAGTGTAATGGTTAAGCTCGACCTGGCTATCTCGATTTGGACCCCAGGCCTATGCTGACTAGCTGTGTGCCCTTGGGCAGGTTATTTAATCTCTCTGCACTTCAATTTTCTCATCTGTAAAACTGAGATAATGACAGTACAGGCATCTTAGGATTCATTTTTAGCATTGGTCATTAGGATGAGAAAAGCACTTAGAACAATTTTTGGCACATGGTAAACACTACCTAAATGCTGGTTTTATGTATAATATTGTATTTCAAACAAAAAAATCTAAGTATCAAAGCTTTAAAAAGTTTCTGAGTTGCAAAAAACCTTTTTGTACTTGGTAGGTAAATTTTGTTTGATATTATCCATCATTTATTTTGGTGAGATTTCATACTATGGACAGGATCCTGGCTTTAAATTGCATAATTCTCTAATATGTATTAATCATAGATGTGTAATGATTAGTTATTGAAGAAAATGAAATACCAAATTATTCTATGCTTCTACTATTTGGAATTCCACTTGATGGATGGAGGGTGGGATTGAGAAGAAATGCTTAGAATTTTTTGGTGGAAAATGGGTAGAATCATTTCTTTAAAAATAATTTTCAAAAATTAGAGTTACTGATAAAGAAATCATAAGAACCACTGAAAGAGAGTAAGGAAGCTATGAGCCAATTAGTGCCAACACTGCATGTAGCAACCTGAGTCAATAAGAGTCTTGGGGTTGTCAGAACGGGGGCGGGACAGAGCTGATGCAACTGAAGCATCATCAGCCATTGAGTTACAACAGATCAGATTTTCCTTGCTTTGTTTTCTATCTTCATGAAAATAAATGATGCAAATTATCAGGGAAAATATAAAAATGGCTATTTTCCACATGTAATTGGTTTCCCACATATTTTGGAAGTTTTGTTTCCCTCTGCCATTTTTTTTTTTGGAGTGACTCCAAATTGGAGTGACTCCCTGAGGCCCTCAATTCTGTTTCTGTATAATCCTTCGAGTGTGTGTGTGTGTGTTTATATCTATTTTTTTAAAGGAAGGAAATAGAAGTGGAGTTTATGATACAAAGTTAGCTCTCTTAGAGAGTGATGAAATATTTTCAAGTGATGTATTCTACTTAGATATTTATTTATTCAGCAAGCTTAAAAATTTTTTGATTGCCTAGAATGTGAGAAGTGCCAGGTGGTGGGGAACTCATGACCAGAAACAAAGTAAAGTCTTTTTCCCACAAGAAGGTCATCCTGGAGGGGAGACAACGACATGAAGAAACTTTAAAACAAAAGACCAGGTGTCCCTCAGCATCATACACAGGACACAGGGGAGGACAGGGGACAGAGCATACTTGACACACTTATTTCTAGTTAGAAAAAAAGGTTTTTTCTATTAGCGTGACATCGTAAGACTCTAAACATGCTGTCAAAATATTTTTTAAAGGCAATTATTATATTGGTAATACTAGCATTCTGGCAAAGCTAAGAAAAATTCCCAAGGAGAAATAACAAGGTAAAATTTGCTATGTTCCTGTAGACAATTTTATGATGAAGCTGAAATAATTGAACCAGTGGTACTGGCACAGTACTAGCCAGAAAGCTCAGTTAAACAGAGTAACACAGCATAAAAGTCCAAGGAAGATGAAGACCTTTCCACTGATCGCAAAAGGATGATTAAAATAAAAAAATCAATGCATTACAGCAATTGGCTAGCAAGTTAAGAAAAAAATTGATTTTCAGCCTCATGTGCTAAGTCATTTCTGTTGTGTCGCTTCATGTGTGAGATCCCATGGACTGTAGCCCACCAGGATCCTCTGTCCTTGTGATTCTCCAGGCCAGAATACTGGAGTGGATTGCCAGTTAAAGTTTCTCAGCCTCACACTAGATGTCAAATTGATTACAGGTGGATTAAGAAGCTAACTTAAAAAAAAAAAAGAATTAGCAAAAAAGAAACTTTTATCAGATATAGAAGGCCTTTCTAGCATAACACAAAAGGTTAAAGGATAGACATGGATAATGAAAATAAAAACTCAATGTACATCAAGATATACCGTGAACAAAATTTAGAGGATTAAAAAAACAGGAAAAAAATTGTAACTTGTATTTCATAAGAGGGCTTTTATGAATTCACAAGAAAAATAAATACACCAAAGAAGTAAAAAGTCACAATATACACATTGAAATATAAATGTAAATATAAATATTTATAAAGACTAAAAAGATGTATGGGAAAATGTTAACAGTGGTTAATCATGTACTTGAGATTATAAAAATTTTAATCTTTTCTGTTTACTTATGCTTAAGCTGACTCATTTGAAAAGACCCTGATGCTGGGAAAGATTGAAAACAGGAGAAGGGGACGACAGAGGATGAGATGGCTGGATGGCATCACCGACTCAATGGAGAAGAGTTTGAGTAGACTCCGGGAGTTGGTGATGGACAAGGAGGCCTGGTGTGCTGTGGTCCATGGGGTCGTGAAGAGTCAGACATGACTGAGCGACTGAACTGAACTGAAGCATTCTTCAATGAATATGTTATAAAAATATACAGTAATGGTAAAAAAAAGAGAGAGAGATAATAGGAAGAAATAGGCACTCTGCTGCTGCTGCTGTTGCTAAGTTGCTTCAGTTGTGGCCAACTCTGTGCGACCCCATAAACAGCAGCCCACCAGGCTCCCCTGTCCCTGGGATTCTCCAGGCAAGAACACTGGAGTGGGATGCCATTTCCTTCTCCAATGTGTGAAAGTGAAAAGTGAAAGTGAAAAGTGAAAGTGAAGTCGCTCAGTCGTGTCCGACTCTTAGCGACCCCATGGACTGGAGCCTACCAGGCTCCTTCGTCCATGGGATTTTCCAGGCAAGAGTACTGGAGTGGGGTGCCATTGCCTTCTCCAATAGGCACTCTAATAAAACACTAATGATGGCATCAGTTTGGCATATTACTTTAGAAGGGGAATTTAGCAATACTTGCCAGAAGCTGTAATATTTCACACACACTTTGAATCAGTAATTTCTTTTTTCGCAATTTCTTCTACAGAAATAACCAAGACTAGGTAAGAAAAATATAGCTGCAAGAATGTTTATGACATTGCTGTTCAAAACAGAAAGAAATGAAAATAAACAAAACATTTCACAGTGTAGTCTAAGCTGAATAATTGTGGGCTGTGCCCTCAATGAAATATTAGAAAGCTACTAAAATGGTAATGCAGTGGTATGGAAATATTCTTGAACAAAAAAGTCAGATTATGAGATAAGGTTCAGACAACATTTTAATTATCTCTATAGCTGATATCTATATTTATCTCTCTAAATACATTTATATATATTAAAAGATATGAAATCTATAACTTAAAATATTAATAATGGTTACCCTCTGAGTAGTGAGATTCCAAATGATTAAAAATCTTTGCTTATTTGTAACTTCTAAAGTGTTTTTCCAAAATTGTGTGTATGTATATATATACATACATATGCTTTTTGAAATAAAGAAAAGAGCATTTTTAAAAAGGCAATCATTTTAATTAACAGTCATATTCAATGAGTTCATTATTGGGCTTGTACTAATTACTTTTAAAATTCAAATATGAAAAAGACTTGTGTCACACAGTATGGTAAATAAGAAGAGCCTTCCCATACAATAATCCCAATCCATATTCTGTAGCCCCTTAAATGGGGTCAATGAGGTACTTCTTTACATCAGTTATCTTTGATGAGCTTTGAGGAAGATCTGGCTTATATTAAATTCTGTGATTAGGGAGTAATTTTATAGCAAGGTTTGAATATCATTGTGGAAAGGCTAATTTTTGCTACAAAGGTAATCATATGTGTTTAGAACTCTATGCTTACACAGCTCTTGTATCTATACTATTTTATTTGAATGCTTATAGCACGCTTTTTTTGCATATGAGAAAACTGAAGTTTTAAAATGTAAAGGAACTTGTTCCATGTTACTCTGCTAATAGTGGATGGAATTGGGTTTAAATCCAGAACTTCTAATGGGAGCCAATCAAGAGGGCACAGATTCCATACTCTTTGCTACACCATTTTGCTAGCACTTTAAAGTAACTTATTAGGTGACGGTTCAGACTTAATAGTACATAGCCCCGTTCCTATTCCTTGTGCTTCCTCTTTGAAGAGCCTATGCAGGGGACTTAGTTATTCTGTCATGACAGTTTTCCCAGAATGGCCCTATGCACAAAGGCCATGAAATCCTCACAGATTACAGAGAGTAGATTAGGGTAGACTAGAGCTCTTGTATCATTATATCATATCATGCCATTCTAAGAAGAACGACAGCCACCCTACTGCTATATGTTAGGTGCATCATGCATATTAATGAACATGCAACCCATGAGATAGGCTCTTATCCCCATTATACAGATGAGAAAACCGAGGTTCAGGAAGTGCATTTGGTCACATAGTTCATGAGTGGAGAAAGCAGGATCTGAATTCAGCCATCTCTGACTCCAGATGCTTACTCCTACCTGATGCTGCTACCCTTGATCCAACCTGCGTCTAGATTGTGCAGAGAAAACCTGTGTCTTCCTAGTGCTGACAGTGTGAACTTCAGAGCACATCAGATTGCTGTATAGGGGACTATATACTCATTAAATCAGGGGTCACCAACCTCTGGGATCTAATGCCTGATGACCTGAGACGGAGCTGAAATAGGACTTCTCTGGTGGCTCAGTGGATAAGAATCTGCCTGCCAATGCAAGGGCCATGGGTTCTATCCCTGGTCCAGGAAGATTCCACATGCCATGGGACAACTAAGCCCATGCACCACAACTACTGAGCCTGTGTGCTGCAGGGAATGAAGCCCAAGTGCCTACAGCCTGTGCTCTGTAACAAGGCAAGCCACCGCAATGAGAAGCCTGAGGACCACAATGAGGAGCAGCCCCTGATCACTGCAATCAGAGAAAGCCCATGCAAAGCAACAAAGACCCAGTGCAGCCAAATATAAAAAATAATAAGTAAATAATAAAAAATCTAAAAGATTAAAAAATATTAATAGAAATAAAGTGCACCATAAA
>NW_011495023.1:6286708-6289435 GCF_000754665.1 Bison bison bison
CCCCAGCCTGTGGAAAAATTGTCTTCCATGAAACTGATCCCTGGTGCCAAAAAGGTTGGGGGTGCTGTCACTGCACTAAATGGTGATCTAGCCCAATGTCAAGGGGAAGGTTATATAACTAGAAAAAAAAAGAAAAGCTTATCATAGACAAAGGGAAGCCTAGGGACTTTTTCTACTTTTCTTTGCCCTTTTGTAGGAAAAATGTTCTCTTACTAGTAACAATTTATACATCTATCATTGAGGATGAAATCTTACCAAAAAAATAAAGAAAGAAAAAACTATATTGCTTTCTCTTAAGTTTTTAATGAAGTTTCTACCACCTAAACAGTCTTCCTGTCTAGCAACTTGACTTTTTGCTGATCCAGTAGAGAAGGGCCCTTTAAAAGTTCAGATTAAGACAATTCCAAATATTTGGAAACACAGTTGTATGTGTTTGATATTCTGGTTATTGTGCCTATGGCCTATAATAGAAATAACCTTTGCTAGACCACAGATTGAATCAGATCTCAAAATAGGCCACGAGCAATAGCATTTGCATATTTTATTTCTGTTGACAGTTATTTACATAATAGTTTTAAGGTTTGGATGTTAATAGAACTGTGTGGTAAGGATGCAAGCTAGAATTTTCATTTCAGCCCAATGTTTAGCATATTTGCTGCTTTCATCTTCTGTGACCAATAGTTTTTAAATGTTTGTATTCTAATACAAAGAATTACAAAATTATGTTATCCATTAATATGAGTGGGATAATTTGGATGATAAAATATGTAGACTTAGATGTGTGTCTGGATATACACACAAACATATATATGTATACATGGGGCTTCCCTGGTGGCTCAGCAGTAAAGAATCTGCCTGCAATGCAGGAGACGCAGATCTAATTCCTGGGTTGGAAAGATCTCCTGGAGGAGGGCATGCCAACCCACTCCAATATTCTTGGCTGGAGAATCCCATGGACAGAGGAGCTAGGCGGGTTACAGTCCATAGGGTCTCAAAGAGTTGGAACATGACTAAAGTGACTGAGCACACACATGTGCTTCCAAATCACTTTTATAAATCTCAAGGGGACATAGAAACATTGCAATTTGCGTGATTTCCCAAATTGTGCACTTGTCAATTCTTAACTAATCAGACACCAAGAATCTCTTTTAATTTCTGTGTTTTTCCCTCTTCCACCTTTGACTATTTCAGAAGACCAGAAACAGTGTAAGAGCAAAATGACTCAAAGAGATATGCTTTTCCACTCCTTGAGTTGCTGGTTGAGTGTTAAGATGCTGTTTGAGAAAGGAATTATTAGTCACAATTTTGGAAGTGGAATTTTAGAACGCTTATAAATATAAACATTTCCTAACTTATAAATAACAGACAATTGCAAATGTTTATTCTTTATCTACCCGATGGAGCCTCAGCTGTCAAGCAGCGAGGTGTGGGCGTGCAGGGGTGGGGTCAGGAAGGAGCATTTAGTTTTTCCAGTTTCAGAAAAGGAGCCCTGTAAAGCAGGTATAGGAATCTAATACTTCAGCTCTGGTACATTCATGTGTTCAGATCTCTCTCAAACTAAAGACTTTTCTCTCTCTACCTTACTCTTTTAAAATCTCATTTTACTTTCCCTGACATCCTACCTGTTGAAAAGCTGACTTGCTCTTCTCCCTCTCCATCTCTCTCTTTCTCTCTAGAATGCAAGTGAAAAGTGAAAGTGTTAATCGCTCAGTCATGTCCCACTCTTTGTGACACTATGAACGGTAGCCTGCCAGGTTTCTCAGGCAAGAATACTGGAGTGGGTTGCCGTTTCCTTCTCCCGGGGATCTTCCTGACCCAGGGATTGAACCAGGGTCTCCTGCATTGTGGACAGATTCTTTACTGTCTAAACCAGAGTGTTTAAAAATGCAAATACCTTTGAATGTTACAAGACGCTAAGTCATTCATATCTTGATGTAAATGGGCTCAAGAAGGTTGCTCATTTTAAAAGTATCTAAAAAATACAGGGTACCAAGTTTGCTGGGGTTCTGGAAGACTTCAGAGGGCTTGGGCTTGCTGAGTCTGCAAAGTGCTCCCATGCTTTTCATGGGGGAAGGGTGGGAAGAATTGGAGAAAAGATGCAGCCAGGGGCTCCAAAGTTGGGACAGAGAGGCAGAGAGTCGAGTGGTGCTGGGAATAAACTGCCTACTTTGAGAATTTGTCTCAAGACTTTAATTTTAGTTTAGATGGGAAAAAATGACCCATTCACACATCCATTTCCCGCCCTCGTGCCCCCACCCCGCTCCCACTGGCACCAACCAACTTCTGGTTGTCCCCTTCGTTCAGGCAGGGAGGGACAGAGAATAATCTTCATCTGAATTGGCCCAGCAGTTTCCTATTTCCTGTTTTTGTTGTACCACTGGAAAATTTTCCGTATGTATCTGCAGCAGACTACAGACTCTCAGAACAACTAGAGAAACTGAAGAGTCCTGTTAGTTCCCTTCACGTGTAAAAGAAGTTCTTGAGTTTTCAGAGCAAACTGGTGGCAGAGCCAAAGCTAGAAACCACCCTGCTGGTGGTACTATTAAATACTAGACGCTTTGTGTAAAAACATGGGAAGCTAAGTAATAACAGTGAATGAAGGTAAACTAATTTAACTTGCTGGTTTCATTTTCCTCAAGTGCTGTGTTTGTAAACCAGTTTTTGGAGTTTTTCTAACCTAAGAATGTGTATGATAACTGTAGAGCTGTTTGACAAGCCCCACCTTAT
>NW_011495023.1:6289535-6289716 GCF_000754665.1 Bison bison bison
CCACCATTCTTTTTTTTTTTTTTTCCCTTATGTGTTCTTAAAATTGGAGGATAATTGCTTTACAATGTTGTGTTAGTTTCTGCTGTTGGTTCAGTTCAGTCGCTCAGTCGTGTCCGACTCTGCGACCCCATGGACTGCAGCACACCAGGCCTCCCTGTCCATCACCAACTCCCGGAGTTCA
>NW_011495023.1:6289816-6292012 GCF_000754665.1 Bison bison bison
TGAATAACAACGTGAGTCAGCTACATGTATACATATATCCTCTCCCTCCTGAGCCTCCCTCCCACCCCTCCCACCCACCCCTCTAGGTCAAAACAGAGCACCAGGCTGAGCTCCCTGTGTTATGCAGCAACTTCCCATTAGTTGTCTACTTTACACATGGTAGTGTGTATATTTCTCTCATCCTCTCCTTCCCTGCTGTGTCCACAAGTCCTTTCTCTATGTCTGCATCTCCATTCCTGCCCTGCAAATAGGTTCATCAGTACCATTTTTCTAGATTCCATTTATATGCATTAATATGCAATATTTGTTTTTCTCTTTCCGACTTACTTTACTCTGTATAACAGGTTCTAGGTTTGTCCACCTCAGTTCGACTGACTCAAATTCGTTTCTTTTTATGGCCGACCAATATTTCATTGTATATATGTACCACAACTTCTGTATTTATTCATCTGTGGAAGGAAATCTAGGTTGATTCCATGTCCTGGCTATTGTAGATAGTATTGCCATGAACATCAGGGTACACGTGTCTCTTAGAATTATGGTTTTTCTCAGGGGATTGTTGGGTCACATGGTAGTTTTATTCCAATTATTTTTTAATGAATATCCATACTGTTCTTCATAGTCATTGTATTCCCACCAACAGTGCAAGAAGCTATTTTAAAAAATCAATTATTAAGCTGTTTATTTGGCTGCATCAGGTCATGGTTGTGCACACAGGATCATGTGGGATCTTTTGTTTTGGAGCAGGGACTCTCTAATTGCAGAGTGCCAGCTTAGTTGCTTCAATGCATGTGGCACCTTAGTTCCCAATCAGGAATCAAACTTGCATCCTCTGCATTTCAAGGTGGATTCGTAATCCACTGGACCACCATGGAAGTTCCACCACCATCCTTTTTAAAAAAAATTGTGTGTGGAGACTGTCTTGTTGTCTCAATCTACTGCCTTACTTTTCTCCTGTGCTTTTTTAGCTGCTTCTCACTTTTTGGGGAAGAGAAGTGGTAGTGGGCGGTGAAGTTCCTATTCCTCTCACAACTCCCTTCTCCTTTGGGAGAAAGCCAACTAGTACATTCAATGCCTGGGGACTGTCACTACCAGGTTTTAGACTCTTGGGTCAGGCCTGCCCTGTCATGTACTAATTTACATGAAATAATTAGGATGTCACTTCATCTAACAGGTGAAAATGAAATTAACAACTGAGTTCCCATGCACTCTTGGGTATATTCCCCTAGAACTTTGAGGGGTGTGATACTGTTTTTATATACCAACAGCAGTCTTCTTAGATGGCCCCCTTCTAATGCAGTTTCCTTAAGATGGACCAATTTATGGTTCAAATCTCAAATAACACTTGACATTGATGGGTCCAAAATGAGGCCAGTCACCAATGGTCCATTCAGTTCAGTTCAGTTCAGTCTCTCAGTTGTGTCTGACTCTTTGCAACCCCATGAACTGAGGCCTCCAGCACTCCAGGCCTCCCTGTCCATCACCAACTCCCGGAGTCCACCCAAACCCATGTCCATTGAGTCAGTGATGCCATCCAACCATCTCATCCTCTGTCGTCCCCTTCTCCTCCTGCCTTCAATCTTTCCCAGCATCAGGGTCTTTTACAATGAGTCAGCGCTTTGCATCCGGTGGCCAAAGTTTTGGAGTTTCAGCTTCAACATCAGTCCTACCAATGTACACCCAGGACTAATCTCCTTTAGGATGGACTGGTTGGATCTCCTTGCAGTCCAAGGGACTCTCAAGAGTCTTCTCCAACACCACAGTTCAAAAGCATCAATTCTTCGGCGCTCAGCTTTCTTCACAGTCCAACTCTCACATCCATACATGACTACTGGAAAAACCATAGCCTTGACTAGACGGACCTTTGTTGGCAAAGTAATGTCTCTGCTTTTCAATATGCTATCTAGGTTGGTCATAACTTTCCTTCCAAGGAGTAAGTGTCTTTTAATTTCATGGCTGTAATTACCATCTGCAGTAGTTTTGGAGCCCCCAAAAATAATGTCTGACACTGTTTCCACTGTTTCCCCATCTATTTCCCATGAAGTGATGGGACCAGATGCTATGATCTTAGTTTTCTGAATGTTGAGCTTTAAGCCAACATTTTCACTCTCCTCTTTCACTCTCATCAAGAGGCTCTTTAGTTCTTCTGCACTTTCTGCCATAAGGGTGGTGTCATCTGCATATCTGAAGTTATTG
>NW_011495023.1:6292112-6304638 GCF_000754665.1 Bison bison bison
TGATGTAGTCAATAAAGCAGAAATAGATGTTTTTCTGGAACTCTCTTGCTTTTTTGATGATCCAGCGGGTGTTGGCAATTTGATCTCTGGTTCCTCTGCCTTTTCTAAAACCAGCTTGAACATCTGGTCCATTCAAAAGCTATACAATTACCAATAATCAAGCTTCAGGCAATTTGTGTTGCAGAGCACATAAAAGTATCTGCAAAGTCCTTCATTTGTATGCATAAACATTATCACATTTAAATGCATTTTAAACTCTGAATAATATAAAATAGGGCTATTAACACAAATAAACTTAAGTGGTGGTCCTTAAGTCCTATGAAAGTTTGTAGGAACTTTCATAGCTGTCCTCAGAATCTCCAAGGGTCCTATGATCCAAGTAAAGGAAAAGAAACATGAATTTAGGTAATAAATGGGTCATTTAAAGCATCTCACTAAATTTACTGATTTTTGTTTCCACTCCATTTGGATGCATTTCCTCGTTGATTTTCTTTAACTTCTGGCTTAAAAGACTTCAGTTTTCAGGTTTTTATTACATCCATTCTTTCATACTCTGTTGATTATTTGGGATCACAATTGAGTAAAATGACAAGTCATAGACAGAATAGGACTTTGATGTTGCAGCAAGGTGATTTCTGCTGGGAGAGAATCACACGCTTTAGAATGAGCAGATGGAGTTCTACTGTGGCACAAAGGTCACTTAAGAGCTTTGAGTCACAGTCTTTAATTTATATATGGAGAAAGGGGCAGCTATTTCATGGGGTTGTCATGAAGATGTTTGTTATAAGACAAACATGGAAAGAACCTACTGCCCACAGTTCATGACACCCATTAAATAGGCCTTTTCCTCCTTTGACTGCTTTGAAACAGATTATTGGCTTGGTTTCTTGAAGATGCAAAGACCATACCCTTGTTGATATCTGTAATTGTATACTTCTGGGTTGACCTTCTATTTTTAGGCCCAGAAACTTTACTTTCCACTCTCCTCATGCTTGGTCTACCACCTCCTATTCCTGCCATCCTCTCACTTACTGCTAATCCTGTTCCCTTTCCTAATATCCACAGGAAGAGTCAATTCATTGTGATCTCAACATTTCCAAGGACCTCAGAGAAAAAAGATATCAAAGGGAAGAATAAATATAATATGTTTAAAGCATGACAATAAATTACGCAGTTTCATCTCAAATTTTGCTCTGAGGAAAGGTTGACACGAAACGTTTGAAGAAACATGAAACAGATCCTAAAGACAGATGATTTTTCAGAGTGAAAGGCAATTTTTTTCCCCCAAGCTTCAAAGCAAGGGTTCCTTTTGTCATCTGCTTGATAGGTTATTTTTGACAGGATTTAACTTATGAAATTGTTCCAATGCCCTTTAAAAGGGTCTGGGCACATGAGTGTGCTAGTGAAGATAAATGTTAGGTCTTAATTGAAATTTTTAAAAAAATGTCCATGTGGCAAAAGTATAGACAACATATTGGTTCTTCTGTGAATTAAAAAAAAAAAAGAGTACCTTTTATGACACTGTATTTACACTCAATAATCAATAGGATGATCTGAGAAATAAGCTAGGAAAAAAACATGCCTTCTGGATAAGTTTTCTCCTTAACATGTCTCTTTCAACTCTGATTCATCACATCCTTCAAAAATCTTTTCTCTAATTTAGACATTATTCTTTATTATTTCATTAAGAATCTTAACATAGTACACAAATAAAAGAGTGAATACACCTGTAAAAATTACTAAGAATTTATAGTAATAGAGAAACCTATCTTTTTTGCTACAGAAAAATTGCTATATTTTCAGTATCACAATTTCAGAGGAATTTCATAAAATTGTATTAAATTAAGAAGAAATTTAATCAATTTGATTGTGATACAGGTCAAAGGAATTTTCCAGTGCAACATAATGAGCTATACTTTAGTTGTATAAACATTAACTAATAAAATATACTTATGACAAAAATTTTAATAAAATAAAACTCTTAAAGGATTCAGAATTTCTTAAAAATTAATTTCTGAGCAACACTTTAATTTTTTTATTTTAAAATACTTTATTTATTTATTTATTGGCTGTGCTGGGTCTTAGCTGTGGCATGCAGGATCTAGTTCTCTGACTAGGGATGGAAACTGGATCCCCTGCATTGGGAGTTTGGAATCTTAGCCACTGGATCACCAGGAAAGTCCCTCACCTCGTTTTTAAAGAAGAGGAAATCATTCAAGTCCATAAAGCTAATAATAGAAAACAATTAGTGGCACCTGACAACAGGATTTGAATAATTACACGTGATTATATTCATCTTTGGGCTTCCCAAGTGGTGCTAGGGGTTGAGAACCTGCCTGCCATTGCAGGAGATGGCAAAGGCACAGGTTTGATCTCTGCTTGGGAAGATCCCCTGGAGGACTTAGCGCACACACACGGATATTCATCTTTATTATGAAAAAGTCCAAATAATCACAAATGTCTCTTTACAACCACATTAAATAATCATCAAGACCAACATGTTTGCGTCCTCTCTCCCTTTTTCCTTTTCCTTTTCCTTTTCCAGTTTGCTGAAATAGTTTGAAGGAACACCCAGATCTGTCATTTTACCCCTACATATATCAGTATCTGTCTCCGAAAACTATGGACTTAAAAAAAAAACAATGAAAAGCAATGCCATTCTCATACCTTATAAAGTAACAATAATTCTTTGGCATCATGTGAATCAGTCCATAATTAATTTCCCTAGTTGCTTAAAAAATATCTTTTTTTCATTTGGTTTGTTCAAATCAAATTATGAGCATACATGTTAATAAAATGTCTGAGCAAGTTCTTGTGATTTCAGAAAGCAAAGCAATGAAAAAGAGATGAGGTTTTCAATCTAAATACTAGTGAAGATTTTGCAAAGGATGTTCCAATGTTAATAGTTTTATAGCCTATCAATTAAAAGAAATAATTGGCAAGATCCATAAGAAGTTATTTTTGTTTTTTTCTTTTTAAAAAGAAGGATAATTTACTATCTACTAACGCCATGTTATGGGGCTTCACAGGTGGTACTAGTGGTAAAGAACCCGCCTGCCAATGCGAGACATAAGGGATGTAGGTTTGATCCCTAGGTCAGGAAGATCCCCTGAAGGTGAGCAAGGCAACCCACTCCACTATTCTTGCCCGGAGAATCCCATGGACAGAGGAGCCTGGTGGGCTATGGTCTAAAGGGTTGCAAAGAGTTGGACACAACTGAAGCAACTTAGCATGAAGCATGCAAAACACCGTGTTATGAGCTGAATGTTTCCTCTCAAAATTCCTGTTGAAACTTAACCCCCATTGTGATGGTATTAGCAGGTGGGTCCTCTTTTATAAGGGTACAAATCCCATTTGTGAGGGTTCCACTTTCTTGAGCTAACCACTTCTCAAAGGCCCCACCTCCTAGGAGCATTAAGTTAGGGGCTAGGATTTTAACGTATGAATTTTGAAGGGACAGAAACATTCATGACTATAGCACAGCCTGAGACCACTATTTCGTGTTTCAGAAGGGCACTTAGTCCACATGTGTACAAAAGATGTCATCTTAGAAGAACAGGCCTTCTTGGGAAAGCACATTTAGTAAATCTGTAAATGTTTCTCAGAATATGGATTTGGCAACAAAAAATACTTCAAAATTAGTAATATCAAATGTTGCACTTCTTGGAGCTCAGGGTGGGCTGCTCCAAAATATGCCACAATAGTATATTGATTATTTTGAATTGCTGCTGCTAAGTCCTTCAGTCGTGTCCGACTCTGTGCGACCCCATAGACAGCAGCCCACCAGGCTCCCCCGTCCCTGGGATTCTCCAGCCAAGAACGCTGGAGTGGGTTGCCATTTCCTTCTCTAATGCATGAAAGTGAAAAGTGAAAGTGAAGTCGCTCAGTCGTGTCCGATTCTTTGCGACCCCACGGACTGCAGCCTACCAGGCTCCTCCACCCATGGGATTTTCCAGGCAAGAGTACTGGAGTGGGGTGCCATTACATTCTCCTTATTTTGAATTAAATTACTTTAAAAATGACTAATGCAAGAGGGACACTTGACCCTCCTTTCTGTCTCCCTGAAAGCAGGAAATCGATCTCCCATAAGAAAGGTACTTTCCCAGCATCTTGTGGAGCAAGGGTACCCTTATCTCCAGAGAGAGGAATTCAGACCAAGAAGGCTGTATAAACAAATTAAATTACTTCTTTAATTTATGACCCCAAGCCCAAACTCTGTTTAAATTCTTCACTCCTTAGGCACGCAAAACTTAAGTTTCTTTGTTAATTTCTCACAAATTTATTGTTCCATTGTCTAAAAAGTATAAGAGCTGACTGCTTTGACCACATTAATATATATTAATATATAATATATATAATAAGTATATACATTATATATACATACATTTACTTATTTGTTTTTGACTGTATGGGTCTTGGTTGCTGTGTACAGGCTTTTGCTAGCTGTGGTGAGCCGGGGCTACTCTCTAGATGTGGTGTGAGGGCTTCTCTTATTGTGGAGCACAGGCGCTTAGAGCGTGTGGGCTTAGTTGCCCCATGGCATGTGGAGTCTTTCTGGACCAGGGATTGAACCCGTGTACCCTGCATTGCAGGCAGACTCGTAACCACTGGACCACCTGAGAAGTCTTATTGCCCTGAGACCTCTGTTTGCACAAATGAAACTTTGTTTTTTCCTCCTGTTAATCTGTCTTATATGAATTTTATTATTAGTCCAGCCACAAAAACTCAAGAAGGGTAGAGAAGGAAATTTCCCCCTCCCAACATACTTATATAGAGTGTGTATATATATATGTATATGTATGTATATATATATTTTGTATATATATAATTATCTAGATACTTAGGAGCAAAAGAGGCAGTATAATACAGTGGTTGAGCCAAAGGGTGTGGAGTCAGACAGACCTGCCCATTTATTAATTCTCAGCCTTTTGTCACCTTAGTGTTTCCTCTGTAAAATGGGTTACTATAGTTCTACTTATAAGGTTCCTCTCGGTAGGCATGTAATATAGCTAATGCATTATCTGGCATAAAATGTACATATCCTCCTCGACTAACAATGGAATCACGTCCCAGTAAACTGATCATGACCGAAAGTTGAAAATGCACTTACATCTACTCTCCGGGACACCAAGGCTTAACCCAGCTTACTTTAGACATGCTTAGAGCACTTACAGTACTCAACAGTTGTGTAAAGTCATCTAACACAAAGTCTATTCCATGATAAGTTGTTGACTATCTCATGTGACTAATACCGTACCGAAATTGAAAAACAGAAAGAAACTAAAAAACCTTTCTGTCTGGGTCTGGAATGGTTGTTAAGTGTATTGGTTGTCCATCCTCGTGACTGGTGACTGACTGGAAGCCCTGGCCATTGTCCAGCATCAAGACAGAGGATTGGACCTCATATCATTAGTCCAGGGAAAAAGTCATAATTCAAAATTTACAGCATGGTCTCTGCTGAACTTGGGTTGTTTTCACCCCATTGTAAAGTCAAAAATGTCTCAATGTCAAACCATCATCAAGTTGGGAACTGTCTGTACTTAAATTCTAGCTCATTGTTAACTTCTAAATTTTCAGACAGTTTGCTCAAAAGAACACAAACTCAGCCTCTCATCTGGACTGGGATTTCATGGGAACTTGGGTTGATGAAGAAACTCCATTTTCATCTCTTCAAAGCAGATGGCTGTCCTTTCTGATTGCTGATGTGTTGAGCAGCTAGAATGAATGCTATCTCTAGGGTGAAACAAGTAAGTAAGTAAGATTAAGTGTGAACAGGTGTTTGTTTTTTTTTTTAGCCTTGTTTGTTAAACACTTTGGTGACTAAGAGTCTTTCTCAGTACGTCTCCCAAGTTGACATACTAGTTTATATTTTTCCAGCTTTTACACAATACTCTAATTTTTTTTAATGACCAGTCCGTAAAAACAAATTCAAGTTTACAGGTTGAAAAATCAAGGCCCAGGATAATTAACTAACTTGCTTAACATAGTAATAGCTAACTTTTCCTGGACCTCATCTTCTCAGTGTGCACGTGTGTGTGCCCTCGGTCGTGTCTGACTCCTTGCAACTTCACGGACTGTAGCCCACCAGTCTCCTCTGTACATGGGATTTTCTAGGCAAGAATACAGGAGTGCCATTTCCTTCTCCAAGGGATCTTCCCGACCCAGGGATTGAATCTAAGTCTCTTGTGTCTCCTGTATTGGCAGGTAGATTCTTTATGAGTAGGGCCACCTGGGAAGCCAACATCGGAATGCTTTCTGTTTATCTTAACTCTGTTACTAGCTGAGCAACCCCAGGAGGTTGGTGTGATTTCATGTCCATGTTAGAGATGAGGAGACTAAGGCCCCAAAAAGTTAAAAAATTTGTCCTGGGTCATTTAACTGGTAGGTGGAGATTCGGAACCTGTCCTGGGTAGCCTAGCACCAGAATCACTCTGTAGTATCAGCCCAAGACTCTCTAAATTGGACACTCTTGGATTTAAAGAGCAGCCCATCACCAAAGGCTGAGGTTAGGGTCTGATGGGGGAGGTGGGCACTCCTCCTCTGACTCCTGGGAGCAGCTGCGTCTCTTCTCCTAGCCCCAAGCCAGGAAGGCAAGCAGACACAGTCTCCACCCTCTCCTCCCACGCCAAGATCCCACTGTTCCTCTTTGTTTCTTCTCTGTTGTTTCACAAAGATCTATTTGTTTAATCTTTCCATCTCTTCTTTGTTTCAGTCTAAATTGAGAGGCAGGGATGAGGGCAGAGGAGGAATTGAAACCAAACCCTTCCCAGGGTGAGAGATGAACATGCCAGGATATCTATCTGACTTGTCAACTAGATATTTTCTCAAAATGCCTCTTAATATCACACTTTTTTTTTTCTTCTTATGCCCTTTAAGCTCATTGATTGTATGGATATCAATTGCTTGTATATCTGGGGGAGAAAGTCTGTCCATTCTGAATTCATTTTTAAAATGAATATAAAGCTGTGACTGTGGCCTTGCTGTACCCACCAAACCCAGGTTGACTGAGGTGAAAAAAATTCTTACACATTGTTATCTTGTAGTCATTATGGGCTTAGAGAGGCCTTTCAGACGACAAAGAGCTGGGGAGATATTCCAGTAAGTTGTTCCTTTGAGCAGAAAAACCATTCTTAAGGCTAGAATTCAAATGTTCGAGTTCTTTGAAAACATTATTTTTATCCCTTTACTTGCTTTAAACAATAACAGCATTCACTTTGGATGAGATGTTTTTGATGGAGCCCTGAGTTTTCTTCCTGATTTCTAATAGGTATACTAGCTATGCGTCCCCCCGCCCTCAACCCAGTTTTACTGTGTCTCAATAACTCTACAGTATGATGCATGCTCTCATAGTTACAGGACAACGAACAAGATCCCAAGGCCCAGGGAACGCCATGTACAAAAGAGCAAGTGCCCCAGGGAACTCTGCTCCACGTGATGCGGCAGCCTGGATGGGAGGGGAGTTTGGGGGAGAAAGGACATCTGTATATACATGGCTGAGTCCTTTCGCCCTTCATCTGAAATTATCGCAACATTGTTAACTGGCTATATTCCAATTCAAAAAAAAAAGAGCAAGTGCCCGGAGGAAAAGAATGAGTTCAGAGCCCGTGTGGGCGCGCAGGAGCCTAGGGTATAAGGTGCTTGGTGTGTGTGGTCTGGGGGTGTCAGAGGAAGGAGGGGCCAAGAGACTGGAAAGAGGCTGAAGGGCACAGCCGGCTGCATTAACACCTTCTCAGTGCCATGGGAGCGGAGGAAGGGCTCTGTATCCTATCCAAGGCGTAGTTAGAATCGCAGTTTTGCTTTGGAGCATCTCCCCACTTGGCGTTCCGGGGAGGAGGGGCTGGAGGTGGAGCATACAGAGATGGTCAGAGAGGACCCTGAGCAGTTATCCAGGTAAGGGGTGACTAGGCCCGAAGGTGAACTGATGGTGATCATGGAGCCTTGAGGGCAGATTTCACAAGGGCTTAGGAAGTACATTCAACAGGAGGAAGTGATAAACTGGATGTGACAGGTGGGGAGAGAAAGAGGTCTAGGGTCATTTGTATGGTTTAGTTTTGGTACTTAGGATTCACTCTGTTATTGCCAGTTTTGACCTAATTAGCAAATCAAAATAATAGCGCAGACAAAAAAGCCTAAAATAAGAAGTCCAAGGCGATGGCTACAGGTAATGATCCACGACACAGAGGGGTTGGGTTCTGAGGATCAAGAATCAAGGAAAACAGGGACTTCCCTTGCGGCACAGTGGATAAGAATCTGCTTGCCAGCGCAGAGCATACAGGTTTGGTCCTTGGTCTAGGAAGATCCCGCAAGCCACAGAGCAACTAAGCCTGTGTGCCGCAACTCCTGAGCCTGTTCTCTAGAGCCTGGGAGCTGCAACTCCTGAGCCCATGTGCCCTAGAGCCTGGGAGGTGCAACAAGAGAAGCCACTGCAATGAGAAGCCCAGGCACAACAGCGAAGAGTAGCGCCCTCTCACAGCAACTAGAGAAAGTCTGTGCAAAAAAATAAAAAAGCAACAAAGACACAGCACAGCCAAAAATGTTTTTTAAAAAAGAAGAATCAAGGAGAATAACTAGGGCACCAGGAACAGGAGCTCCACCTTCTAAGACCAGGACTTCCAATTCTGCCGAACACTAACTCGCCCTGGACTGTTTTCAGGTGCTTGTACACTCATCACTATAACTTCTTCACATACTAAGGCTGCTGCCCAAACGTGCTCTCAGGCAAGAGCTTCTGAAAAATGAGACAGTAGACCCATGGAGAAGGAGGCTAGCGTCATTCAGGCTGGCATTATTTAACCTCTCTCTCTCTCTCTCTCTCTCTCTCTCACACACACACACACACACACACACACACGGGTGTGTCATTTGAAGTTAACTGGAAGAATACAACGTGTGTTTAACACTTTGGACCAGATGCTAATAGGCCTTTTGATGCCCCCAAATGTTTATTTTTCTCTCTATGACGTGTATATGTCAGTTCTAACATGTTCTCCATCTATTCCACACAGAATGGGAAGTTTGAGACTCTTTTTAAAGGGAAAGAACTCAGGATAATTTTTGTTCTGGGGTGAGTCCTATTTGCTTCCTGGTCCGGTTTAATGGTTGACAGTAAATGTCCAACTCAGATTTCTCCAGAGACTGCTCCATTCTTACTTCGAAGCATAAGACACTTGAATTACATCCATCAAATAAAGACATGATATATTCCCTCTATACAACCCTTTACAAGAACTAACTAGAATTGCTACCAACAGATTAAGAGTGTAAACATAATGTTAAATAAACTGATCCAGTTGCATGATGTATCTTAAAGGCAAATATCCTCCAGATCAAAATTACTAGTGCCTCTAGGGCCAAGACATAAATAACCTGTGCTTACTACTCAGCTTATGAAAGAGATGGCAAGAGTAATGGGTTTTAAATAGTTTCATAGGTAGTATGACCGAAAATAGTTCACGAATATTTGGGGCTTGTTCATGAAATGCTAACAGGTTATTTCAATAAAGAAGATGTTTCATCACAGTTTAGTGGCTGGCAGAGTCTGATCAATGGTGAGGTGAAGGAGAAGCATACGATTCGCATAGGCTTGAATTAGATGGGAGAAAAGTTTCCTCACTTGTAAATTGCCTGTAGTTGTGACATCTTACCGTATTTGCATGAAATGGGCCCCAAAAAGCAAAAAGTGATGTATTGTGTAAAATATGAGACTCCTTCAAATTCCCATTTGGTTACACCCTGGTTGTTGCTACATCTGAAGATGAAGCTGTCTTCATCACTTCCTTTTCTTTTATTCCAAATCTGTCCTCTGAAGACAAGCTGCCTGTGCACTCCCAGCAGTAATCCTTATTTGCAATTCAGGCTGCTGCAGTTGCTGTGTTAAATGGTCGACACTTAAAAAAAATCTAACTGTACTAGAGTTAAGTCCTATATTCTGTGTAGGACGGCAAGGAGGAAGTAAAAAATTTTAATGTTGCGAATTCTTTGAAGTCAGTATTTGTGTGGGGTAAGGTGGTTGGCAGTTATTAAAATAGTTCTATCACATAAGACATTTTAGCTCCCATAAAAATTCCTTTTTCCCCTTAGTTGATTACTGTTCTCCTTTCTGATTCTAGGTAGTTGCTGTATTTACTGAAATATGTAGAATCAATGTAAATATGTAAAATCATCAATTTGATGATTTTAGACTGTATTCATAATACAGTGGATATTTAAAAGTAGCCCAGAAAGTTACTGGAATCTCTGAATTTTTAGCCTAACTTAACATTTCCTGAAAGTTCTGCCAAAAATTGCAGAGAAGACATGACAATTTTAAATGAGAGAAGAAAAAAGACCCTTTCCTCTTTCTGTTCAAGATGAGGGCATATAATCAGTCACATTTTATTTTGAACTTTCCTTCACTAGAAACTGACAGCCCAGAAAACTCATGGCCACAGCGGAAGTGGCTTGAGGGCCAAGAACCTGCCTCTCCAGTGGGTGAGAAGGGGGAGAATTAAAGAGGTTTGCAATGGCAAACTGATGTTTTCTCTACACACATCTCTTGGGATTGAACCCCTGTTCATTGCACTGGTTTCACACATAGAGAACAATGTAAAGTGTCTGTAAAAAAATGACTCCCTTCCTAGCCTGCCAAAGAGGTTTTTATTACCACTCCTGGGTGGAGGACGCTGGTGGAAGCATCAGTACAGCCAGTCAGCCAGAAACCAGTCCTTCTAGTCTCCGGTCTTGGCTGCACTGAAAGCATCCTCTTTCTTTCTTTCTTTTTTTAACTTTAAAACTCATTTTGTATTGGGGTATAGCTGATTCTTGAGGGCAGAAGGAGAAGAGGGTGTCAGAGGATGAGATGGCTGGATGGAATCATTGAAGTGATGGACATGAACTTGGGCAAACTTCGGGAGATGGTGAGGGACAGGGAGGCCTGGTGTGCTGCAGTCCATGGGGGATCACAAATAGACACAGTTGGGTGACTGAACAATAACAGATAGCTGATTAACAATGTTGTGGTAGTTTCAGCTGAACAGCTTCAGGTGAACAGCAAAGGGACTCAGCCATATATATACAAGTATCCATTTTCCTCGCAACATCCTCTCCCACCCAGGCTGACTCATAACACTGAGCAGAGTTCCGTGTGGCTATACACTAGGTCTTTGTTAGTTATCCATTTTAAATATAGCAGTGTGTACATAATAATTCCAAAGTCTGTGGTACATATATACAATGGAATATTCAGTTCAGTTCAGTCGCTCAGTCTGACTCTTTGCAACCCCATGAACCTCAGCACGCCAGGCCTCCCTGTCAACCACCAACTCCCAGAGTCCACCCAAACCCATGTCCATTGTGTCAGTGATGCCATCCAACCATCTCATCCTCCGCCATCCCCTTCTCCTCTTCCCCTCAATCTTTCAAAGCATCAGGGTCTTTTCAAATGAGTCAGCTCTTCGCATCAGGTGGCCAAAGTACTGGAGTTTCAGCTTCAACATCAGTCCTACCAGTCACCCAGGACTGATCTCTTTTAGGATGGACTGGATGGATCTCCTTGCAATCCAAGGGACTCAAGAGTCTTCTCCAACACTCTCTGACATACATCACAGCAGGATCCTCTATGACCCACCTCCCAGAATATTGGAAATAAAAGCAAAAATAAACAGATGGGACCTAATTAACCTTAAAAGCTTCTGCACATCAAAGGAAACTATTAGCAGGGTGAAAAGACAGCCTTCAGAATGGGAGAAAATAATAGCAAATGAAGCAACTGACAAACAACTAATCTCAAAAATATACAAGCAACTCCTACAGCTCAACTCCAGAAAAATAAATGACCCAATCAAAAAATGGGCCAAATAACTAAATAGACATTTCTCCAAAGAAGACATACAGATGGCTAACAAACACATGAAAAGATGCTCAACATCAAGATGATCAGAGAAATGCAAATCAAAACCACAATGAGGTACCATTTCACACCAGTCAGAATGGCTGCGATCCAAAAGTCTACAAATAATGAATGCTGGAGAGGGTGTGGAGAAAAGGGAACCCTCTTACACTGTTGGTGGGAATGCAAACTAGTACAGCCACTATGGAGAACAGTGTGGAGATTCCTGAAAAAACTGGAAATAGAACTGCCTTATGATCCAGCAATCCCACTGCTGGGCATACACACTGAGGAAACCAGAAGGGAAAGAGACACGTGTACCCCAATGTTCATCGCAGCACTGTTTATAATAGCCAGGACATGGAAGCAACCTAGATGTCCATCAGCAGATGAATGGATAAGAAAGCTGTGGTACATATACACAATGGAGTATTACTCAGCCATTAAAAAGAATACATTTGAATCAGTTCTAATGAGGTGGATGAAATTGGAACCTATTATACAGAGTGAAGTAAGCCAGAAAGAAAAATACCAATACAGTATACTAACGCATATATATGGAATTTAGAAAGATGGTAACAATAACCCTGTGTACGAGACAGCAAAAGAGACACTGATGTATAGATCAGTCTTATGGACTCTGTGGGAGAGGGAGAGGGT
>NW_011495023.1:6304738-6305047 GCF_000754665.1 Bison bison bison
AAAGAGACACTGATGTATAGATCAGTCTTATGGACTCTGTGGGAGAGGGAGAGGGTGGGGAGATTTGGGAAAATGGCATTGAAACATGTAAAATATCATGTATGAAACGAGTTGCCAGTCCAGGTTCGATGCATGATGCTGGATGCTTGGGGCTAGTGTGCTGGGACGACCCAGAGGGATGGTATGGGGAGGGAGGAGGGAGGAGGGTTCAGGATGGGGAACACATGTATATCTGTGGTGGATTCATTTTGATATTTGGCAAAACTAATACAATTATGTAAAGTTTAAAAATTAAAAAAAAAAAAGAAA
>NW_011495023.1:6305147-6322518 GCF_000754665.1 Bison bison bison
ACATGTATATCTGTGGTGGATTCATTTTGATATTTGGCAAAACTAATACAATTATGTAAAGTTTAAAAATTAAAAAAAAAAAAGAAAAAAGAAAAAAAAAAAGTCTTCTCCAACACCACAGTTCAAAAGCATCAATTCTTCTGCGCTCAGCTTTCTTTGTATTACTCAGCCATTAAAAAGAGTAAAATAATGCCATTTGCAGCAACATGGATGGATCTAGACAGCGTCATACTGAGTGAAGTAAGTCAGACAAAGAAGAAATATCATTTGACATTCCTTATATGTGAAATCTAAAAAGAAATGATACAAAAGAGCTTACTTATGAAACAGAAAGAGATTCACAGACTTACAAAACAAATTTACAGTTGCCGGAGTCAGGGGGGAGGGATACTTAGGGACTTTGGGAAAGCATCCTCTTTCTGGGCTCTGTATAGGTAGCTCTGTTCATCCCATTGATTTGGCATAAAGCATATGCCAAGTGGTGTTATGTCAGACAGAAAAAGACAAATACTATAAGATACCATTTGTAGGTGGAATCTAAGAAAAAACAACAAGCTGAAGTGAAGTGAGAGTCGCTCAGTCGTGTCCAGCTCTTTGCAACGCCATGGACTATACAGTGCGTGGAATTCTCGAGGCCAGAATACTGCAGTGCGTAGCCTTTACCTTCTCCAGGGGATCTTCCCAACCCAGGGATCAAAACCAGGTCTCCCACATTGCAGGCAGACTCTCTACCAGCTGAGCCACCAGGGAAGCCCACAAACTAGTGAATATAATAAAAAAAAGAAGCAGGCTCACAGATATAGAGAACAAACCAGTGGTTACCAGTGGTGTGGAGGGGCCGTATATGGGTAGGGGATTAAGAGGCACAAACTACTAGGTATAGAATAAGCTACAAGGATATATTGTACAACATGGGGTAAAACCCCAATATTGTATAATAATTGCAAATGAAGTATAACCTTTAAAAATTGCGAATCACTCTATTGTACACTTGTAACTTACATAATATTATTTATCAACTGTACTTCCATAAACATTAAAAAAAAATATTTGTAGGTTCTTTTTCTGGCTCCATAACATACGTTTAGAGCCCAGTACCCAAGAGTGATGGCTCTAGTCCCATTGCCTGGGTTTAAAACTGGCCTTTGCCACTAACTGTAACCACCTTATTCAACTTCTCTGAGCCTCAGTTTAGCCATCTGTAAAATGACACTTCCTTACAGGATTATGAAAATTAAATGAAATAGCACATACAGTGCTTAGGATAGTGGGGGCCAGGAGCCTTAGAAGCCCACAGCAAAGACGAGCTATTTTTAGTAAATGTGCTTTTTTGATAAGCAACATGTTTTCATTCAATCAAGAGGCCATATATCTATACTATCAGACTTCACCAGATAGCTGACCATCTTCCCTTTGGTGACTCAAGTTGACAGCATTTAGGAGAAGATAGCAGTGTTGGTTTGAAGCTGTTTCCCCTCTCATCTTTAAAGGAAGCAGAGGAAAAGAAGTGTGGTCTGGTTCTGAAGAAAACCAGGTCAAGCTTTGTTTCCTGTTCAGACGGTCTGTGTATAAATGCATATCATGATTCCCAGAATTCCATTGTGACAGCTCCCTTAGTTAATGGGCAAGGAGGATTTTCTCAGGCTAGGTTTACACAGATCTGCCTCAGAAGAGAAAGCCAAATAATTCCTATTTTTGGCCTGGTGCTTAGAAAAGAAGGGACAAACTGCTTGTTTTTAAAAACTTTCTGGGACATTAAACAACAGGTTTCTTTTTCCTTTTTTTTTTTTAAAGAAGGGGAGATCATATAAATAGGAAATGACTTAGTAGGCTCTCCAATTTCACTCTTTTAGGATAAAAAGAATCTTTTTTTATCTCGTGGGCTCATTTTTAGACATTACTCTTGCAATAAAAAACATCAAAATTGGGTAATTTGTAATGCTTTCATTCAAATCGGAGGCTAATTTCCTTAAGGAGGATTATAGCAACTTCAGAGGATTTTCTGTCCGGGCAAGATATGCTTCTGTCCATCCTGGAAAAGTGTCCACAAACATTAGCAGGTATCTGAGATTCCCTGCACCTCCAGGCACTTGAGTGAAGAGTGCCTGCCAGTCCTTGGTGGGGTGGGTTTCTCTGTGTTGTGTCCCATCTGGGAGGTTTGATAGCAGACTTTGGGTTATTTGTAGCACAAATCATGCGCTTCTGAGTGCCTTGCTGGATAGTCTTCTATAGGTTAGACCCCATTATAGACTTTTGAATACACTGTAAGGTGGCACCTCTCCTGTAATGTGTTTTAGTATGAATGTGCTGTACCACACTGCCAAGAATGCTGCGAGAATCCAAACAATTCCCTGTGCCCTACATTTTCAGCCAGTCGAGGTGTGATCAAGAGTGAAACTCCACTCTTTGGGTCTCTCTTTGTTTTTTTCTACAAAGGAGATCTCAGCTCAAAAGTGGGATAGAACACTCAGCAAACACAAGAAACTATGCTTCAGGGTGAGGTCTCCTAGTTGCCTTTATGGAGTTTACTCTCCTTCTGGGGATCCAATGCCAGAAAAATGGTGCTCCATTTTGCATCTTCTTTCTTCTGTCCTTCCCTTTGGAACACTTTAAAAGCAACATCTCTGATTGAGAATCGTTCATTTTGAATGTGCCATCTAATCTTTGCAACTTTCTCCTGACATCTGAGCTGCTCTGAATTATCATTCCAGTATTTTCAGGGACCTTGGGATCTGCATCAGTGTAACATCTGTAGGCCTGATAAATCTTTTTCAAAAATTCAGAGGGGGTCTTCATTTGGTTTCTGTTCAATTTCTTGAATCTTGTTCAAACTCTTTCAAAGCCTGGTGAGATACACTTACAGTAGTGCTCTAATAAGGACTTCCCTCCCTCACGGGGGCCCCAGTTTGGTTGAGTAGTAGGTACTGTCAAGTGGGCTTCAGGTGCACCATTTGGGTGTGTTAGGTGGAGCTGGTATGCTGACTCCCTGGCCTTATCAATGACCATTCTCTTTTCATCTCCTGTAAGTATTACATTGAGAAGAATGTGTATGTCTGTCCGTGGAGGGTGGTGGGTAGCAAAAACAGAAATAAGCACAGACTTAGAGAACGAACTTATGATTGCCAGAGGGGAAAGATGGGGAGTTTGGGATTGATGTATATACACTGCTATATTTTAAAATGGATAACCAACAAGGACCTACTACATACCACAGGAAACTCTGCTCAATGCTATGTGACTGCTTGGATGGGAGGGGAGCTTGGAGGAGAATGGATACATGTATATGTATGACTGAGTCCCTTTGCTGTCCATCTGAAACTATCAAACATTGTTAATTGGTGATACCCCAATACAAAATATAAAGTTTTTAAAAAACAATTAAAAAAATAGAAGAGAGCAATTCTGTCATTTGGAGAGGATCCTCCCCATAAGAAGGATTGTCCAATTAAACAATTGGTGGAGAAAAGACTCTGCATAGACACCCAGCCAGCTGGTTGTTTGTATTTAGGTCCCCTATGGCAGGGCTCGCCAACCTCTGGGATCTGATGCCTGATGATCTGGGGTAGAGATGATGTAATAGTAATAGAAATAAAGTGGACAATAAATGTAATGTGTTTGAATCATCCCCAAACCATTGCCCCCTTCCTGGCCCATGGAAAAACTGTCTTCCATGAAACTAGTCCCTGGTGCCAAAAAGACTGGGGACCGCTGCCTTCCGGGATACAACGTAAGGGAAAGTGCCTTGCCCTGGGAATGGCTCCTGGCCCAAACTGTGTGCTCTGTTGGGTCTTAGACGGGGATACCAGACCAGGGCCCCGTGCCCCAGGAGCTAAGAAAGGATTTTCCAGCTGATCCCGATAAGGAGAGACAGCCAGTCCAAGCACTTCCCAAGCCCCAGTGTTGGGAACTGGGGCTGGATGGCATAACCCCTGGAGCAGCTGGGACGGCCAGCTCAGCAGGAGGTTGCAGCAATACAGCCTCACCCACCTTTTTTGGGCTTCCTTTTTGGGGCACTAGTGGTAAAGAATCCACCTGCCAATGCAGGAGACGTAAGAACTGCAGATTCAACCCTGGCTTGGGAAGAACCCTTGAAGGAGGGCATGGCAATCCATTCCAGTATTCTTGCCTGGAGAATCCCATAGACCAAAGAGCCTGGCGGGCTACAGTCCATGCGGTCACAAAGAGTGGGACACGACCGAAGCAGCTTAGCCCTCATGCACTCCTTTTACTTCCTTCCTGTGTGAAGATTTTCCCGTGGGTTCCTTTTACCACGAGGTGACGACTGTCTGACCTCCTCCTACACTAATGCAATAGCTCAAATGCTTGCCCATTAGAGGATTAATTTCATCATTCTTCACAGAATAGCTATAGAGCCATCCAAAGGCCACCATAAAGCCACAAAGAGCAATCAATCATCTCTAACCATTAAATGGAAGCCCTTTTGCTTTGGCATCAACCAACCAGGCTGAATTCTTGGATGGGTCTTTTGGTGATTTAAGGAACCAGGTGGAACCTTTGTCTTCTCCCTGAAAATGTCCCACATTCAGACAAGAACAGACAGGTTTTTTGGTTGCAGTTCCTTTCTTCCACTTGACATCAGTCTGTAAATGGAGAAATGGTACCAAAACAAAATTATAAAAAAAAAAAAAAAACCCAAAGAACAAAATAGAATATCCTGAATAAACTTTCAAGTTTGGTCTGAGGGCTTTATATATCGCAAGAACCATCAACTCAACCCCTCTTGCAACATGACTCTTTGGAGAGCTGTTGGAACTGGGCCAACAACACAGGAGCCCACCAACGACATAATTAACACAGCAAGGGTGATGCTACGCAGCACACAAGGTCTCAGATAACCCTGCCGAAACCTTCTTGCAGAGATCCTAACAGGTACCGAGGCCAAGCATTGCTAAATACAAGACAAACAAATGTTAGCATCCAAATAAACTAGTCCACAAACTGGGTAAAAGCCCAGCAATTATTTTCTCTCTCCAACAGGGTACCCCACTCTAAAATAAAACAAATCAGCTTATTCCGGAGGGGAAAAGACCCCAAAAGAAGCAAATTAAAGTTCTGTCTGTACATACCAGAGCACTTACCCTACTGTATGGAGCCCCTCGGCTCCCAGATGTCAATTCCTTGCTCCAGTTGCCAAGCGCTGGGGCAGCCAGGGTTGCTTTGGGTAATTCTGAAGGGAAGATACTTACGACAAGTGGTGCCAGCAGCTGCTACGGCCTTACCTGAGAGTTCCTCATTGCCAGGCCAGCTGGTCACAAGCAGAAGGACTCCTGGCTGGCCTCACCAAAATGTGTTACTAAGTTCAAGCTCATCACACTCACCGCAGGACAGGTCAGTCAATCAGGATACGAGGAGTTGGGCAAGGAACAGCAATTTTATTCTGCAAGTCAGAAGACAGAGAAGATGGCAAACTCATGTTCTAAAGGAGCATCTTGCCCAAGTTAGAATTCAGGCTTCTTTTACACTAAAAGAGGAGGGATGAAGTCCTGGTCCAGCCACACTCCGGAGGGGATCTGTTAGTTTCTTCCTCTGTGCAGTCGTTCACAGGTGGGCCTCTTCAGGATCTTCCTGTGAAGTAAACAGAGGTAATTTGGCTTAAAGATCATTACCTGGGAGGCAGGGTTCCCAGAGATGGGCTACTATGTACGATTTAAGCTTATAGGCAACATCCTTTTAGTAATAAACTTATAATAGTAGACAAAGTTTCTTCCCTATTATATAAATTTATCTCTCTGGAAGAATCTGCCTGCAATGCAGGAGACCTGGGTTCGATCCATGGGTCAGGAAGATCCCCTGGAGAAGGGAATGGCAACCCACTCCAGTATTCTTGCCTGGAGAATTCCATGGACAGAGGAGTGTGGCGGGCTACGGTTCAGGGGGTCTCAAAGAGTTGGACATGACTGAGTGACTAACACACACACACACACACAAAGTATATATAGCATTCCATTAAAGGGCAGCCTTTGGAATCAGACCCATTTAGCTATTTTTCCCCCCCACTTAAACAATTTTTTAAAAATTGAGGTATAGTTGATTTAAAGGCCCATTTACGTTTAACTCCTGCCTTAGCTACTTTACTTGCAGTACAAACTTGAACAAGCCAACTAAACCTTCCAAACCATCTTCACTCCTGAAATGAGTCTTTTTCTTTTTTTTTGATGAGTGTGATACTGTGATGCATAGTAAAAAATATACGTTTGGTTTTTGTACAGTTTCTGGCACAGAACTCCTAAAACACTCGGAATTTCCTGGGATGAGAGAACAAGCACAATGTTTTCTGTAACGTGAATGAGGTGACTTTTGAATTGTACCTGAGGATGGGGGCTGGTTGCCAGGAGAAGCAACCACGTGACTGGAGAGTTGGAACTTTCAGTCCCGGTCCCTGACCTCTGGGGAGGGGCAGTGGGGCTGGAAGTCAAATCAATTCCTAGTGGCCAATGATTCAATCAATCATGCTGAGTAATGAAGCCTCTTGTTGTTGTTGTTGTTCAGTTGCTAAGTCATGTCCAACTCTTTTGTGACCTCATGGACTGTAGCCCACCAGGCTCCTCTGTCCATGGGATTCTCCAGGAAAGAATGCTGGAGCAGGTTGCCATTTCTTACTCCAGGGGATCTTCCCAACACAGGGATGGAACCTGTGTCTGCTTGGCAGGTGGATTCTTTACCTCTGAGCCATCAGGAAAGCAGCTAATGAGTCTTCAATAAAAACCTCAAAGGATGGAGTTAAGAAAGCTTCCAGGTCGGTGGACACACTGGGGATTCAGGGAGAGTAGTCTACCCAGAGGCCTTGGGAGCTCTGTGCCCTTAGCCTGTACCCTGCCCTAAACATCTGTACCACAGGGTTCTTCCTGAGTCACATCCTCTTATAACAAACTGAACTCAGAGTAAA
Source organism: Bison bison bison (assembly GCF_000754665.1). NCBI lineage: Eukaryota > Metazoa > Chordata > Mammalia > Artiodactyla > Bovidae > Bison > Bison bison. The sequence continues at coordinate 6,312,055 of NW_011495023.1, forward strand.
ATATTTCTCTAAGTTCTGTAAGCTGCTCTAGCAAATCAAGAGGGCCAAAGAGCAGTTGTAGGACCTTGAATCTATAGCCCAAGTCTGAAGCATAGGTGATAACTTGGGCTTGACATGGGCGTTTTAGTGAGCGGCAGTCTTGTAAGACTGAGCCCTTAACCCATTGGGTCTGACACTATCTATCTTCAAGGAGATAGTGTCAGAACTGAGTTGAATTACAGGACATTCGGTTGGTGTTCAGGAATTGCTTGGTGTGGGATGAAAACCCCACACATCAGAATTTGGTGTCAGAATTGTAGAGAGTATTAAAGAAGAAAATAAAATATAAGGACTTCCCTGGTGGTCCAGTGGCTAAGACTCCCTAATCCCAATGCAGGGAACCTGGGTTCAATCCTGGTCGGGGAACAAGATCCCAAATGATGAAACTAAAGACCCCGCATGCCTCAGTGAAGATCAAAGATCCTGAGTGCCATAGCTAAGACCTGGCACAACCAAATAAATAGATAAATATTTCTTAAAAAGAAAATATACGTAAAGCATGTAGTGTAGTTCCTGGTACATAGAAGATACTCAGCAGAAGATGATACATATTTGTTGCATGCCTGGGATATCCTGGTCCCTGGACAAGACAGCCAGGATCTCTGTTCTCATGGAGCTTATAGGCTGGTGGAGCTGGTGCAGTTAACTAACGGCTTAGGGAGAAGATCTTCCTCCTTTTGCAACTCCATGGATTGTAGCCTGCCAGGCTCCCCTGTTCATAGAATTTTCCAGGCAAGGATACTGGAGTGGTTGCCATTTCCTTCTCCTGGGGATCTTTCCTATCCAGGGATTGAACCAGCATCTCTTGTGTTTCTTGCATTGGCAGGCAGGTTTTTTTACCACTTAGCGCCACCTGGGAAGCCCTACATCTTTCTTATTCAGCACAAAACAAAATAAAATGAAATATTGGCAATTATCTGGAAAGCTGACCAAAGAAGAGGGCCAACCTTCTCTCTTTGCACACTTTACAGCCAGACACATGTAAGTTAATGTTTGTTTCTCGCTTCCAGCTCTGCATTTAATCAGTCCCCAAAGGCCGGCTTGTTCTGTCTTTAAATCCAGTTTCTTCTCCAGCAGAGTTTTATGGTTTATAGCATCATCATTTTGGCCTGATTTACCAAAATACCCTCTAATCTGTTTTTACCTAAGTTCTCTTATTAAAAAATACATTTATTGAACACCTGCTCTATGCCAGGTGCTAAGAAAAAATAAATTTAAAAAAGAGGTGCTGTGGTAAAGGTCTACATAGGAAAAAATAGAGTTGGGGGTAGAAACACCTGGCTTTATGGAAGTTAAGGTCGAAAGAAATATCTGGGTTGGAAGAAATAATTGGGAGTGGAGGAGACTACCTAGGAAGAGGATGTAGAGGGAAAAGGGATGAACATTAAGAATGAACTGGGGTGGGGAAAGGAAGGGATGAAAGTTTAAGGGTTGGCAGCCAAGGAGACTAAGGAGATGGGGGAGCAGCCAATAGTAGAAGAAACAGAAAGCAGGGGCTCAGGGGAACCAAGGGAAGAGATTGTTTCCAGACAGGGAGAGGGCTCAGAAGTGCCTGACACAACTGAGAAGTCAGGAGAAAACAGAAAAGTGTTGAGAACCTTTAGGTCACTGGTGACCATGGTGAGTATATAATTGTTCCTTAGTCTCCCTGGGGCATTGGCTCCAGGACCAGCCCTCCCTCCACTCCCAACCCCCAGGATACCAAAGTCCACAGATGCTCAAGTCTCTTATATAAAGTGGTACTGTGCTCCTATATAACCTGCTGCTGCTGCTGCTGCTGCTAAGTCGCTTCAGTCGTGTCCGACTCTGTGTGACCCCAGGGATGGCAGCCCACCAGGCTCCCCTGTCCCTGGGATTCTCCAGGCAAGAACACTGGAGTGGGTTGCCATTTCCTTCTCCAGTGCATGAAAGTGAAAAGTGAAAGTGAAGTTGCTCAGTCGTGTCCGACTCCTAGTGACCACATGGTCTGCAGCCTACCAGGCTCCTCCGTCCATGGGATTTTCCAGGCAAGAGTACCGGTGTGGGGTGCCATTGCCTTCTCCGATATAACTTAGGCACACTGTATTATAGACTTTAAATCATCCTTAGATTATTTAGATTAGTTTATTAATCTATTTGATTAGACTATACAGTCCATGGCATTCTCCAGGCCAGAATACTTGAGTGGGTACCTATCCCTCCTCCAGCAGATCTTCCTGACCCAGGAATCGAACCGGGGTCTCCTACATTGCAGGTGGATTCTTTACCAACTGAGCTGTCAGGGAAGCCCTTAGATTATTTAGAATACCTAATGCAGTGTAAATACTATGGGAATAGTTCACAGGTGAGTGGCAAATTCAAGTCTTACTTTTTGGAACTTTCTGGGTTTCTTTCAGATATAAAGATATTTATTTGGCCGTGTTGGGTCTTAGTTGTGGCATGTGAGCTCTTCCTTGCATTATGTGGGATCTTTCCTTGCAGTGCAAGGGACTCTCTAGTTGCAGTGCATGGACTTAGTTTCTCCACCACATGTGGGATCTTTGTTCCCCAGCTAGGGATTGAACCTGTGTCTCTTGCATTGCAAGGTGGATTTTTAACCAGTGGACCACCAGGGAAGTCCCTCAAATATTTTTGATCCGTGGTTGGTTGAATCTTGTGGATATAGAGAGCCAAATTCTAGTGTCAAGGGAGTGATGGGAACAAAACCCAGATCCTAATGAGTGGGGGATGAAGAAGGGGAGAAAGCTAGTGTGGGCGACCCTTCCTTTGGAAGAAGGGAGAGAGGTGAGAATTAAACCCCTCAATACCATGTGCTAAGCGATAACCAGTGGTTCATAGAAAAGGCAGGATGCATATCAGTTGCCCTGTGGGCTCTGGAGTTAGACTGGTCAGCTACGTAAGCTGACTCTGCCACCTGCTCTCTGTGTGACACTGGGCAAATTCAATGCCTCAATTCCTCCGTCAGTCAAACGGCGAGAGTACGATGTCTTGCTCACTGACTTGTTGTAAAGATTAAAGTGCCTGGTGTACCGTAAGGGCTCAATATGTACCAGCTTTTATTAATCTATTCCAGGTACTAAGGAAGCAAAGGTAAGACTTATTCTGTTAGGTGAGCAGAGTCAGAGAAAAATCTGTAGAAGAGTTTTTGAAGCTGCATCATAAAGGGTAAGCTTTTTTTTCAGGTAGGGAAAAAATAAAAAGGTATATATGAGAATTGAAGACAAATTGAAGACAGACTAGATAAACAAAGGCAATGGGAAATCACAGGGTGAGTTTGGTCAACAACTGCACCAGGAATTTAAAGAAATCCATTTGTAAGATTAATTTTCTTCTAGTTTTATTGATATGTAATTGACAGGCAGCACTGTATAAGTTTAGGGTGGATAGCATAACGATTTGACTTACCTATATCGTAAAACGATGACCACAGTTTAGTGAATGTCCATCATCTTGTAAAGATACAAAATAAAAGGAAGAGAAGAAAATCTATTTTGAAGATTTAAACTTATTTTTTCTCTTAAAAACCTTTATATTTGAGATAATTGTAGACTCACATGCAATCATAAGAAAGAATACAGTGAGATCTCTTATATTCATCACCCCACTTCTTCCCTCAAGGGTAACATCTTGTAAGACTACAGTGTCACAACCAGAGAATTCACATTGGCACAGTGCACCCACCGTATTCAGATTTCACTAGTTTTGCACGCACTTGTATGTGTGCATTCATTTCATGCCGTTTTATCACATGTATATATTCATGTAACACCCACCACAGTCAAGATACAGATGTGTTCTGTCACTTGCAAATCTGTCCCCTATGGCAGGGGTCCCCAGCCTCTGGGATCTAACGCCTGATGGTCTGAGGTGGAGCTGATGTAACAATAATAGAGATAAAGTGCACAACAAATGTGATGTGCTTACACCATCCTGAGACCACCTGCTCACCCCCATCTGTGGAAAAACTGTCTTCCACAAAACTGGTCCCTGGTTCCAAAAAGCGAGGGACCGAAGCCCTATGCTACCTTTACTCAGATTACTTTTGTGTTTGCTGCTTAGCAGAGAAAAAGGAGGATGATAGAAGAAAATATTTGTTTCTCTTTCCCTTGGGTAAAAGAATAGTTTACCTTGGGAAAAATCCTAAAACAATCAGGCATCTGCCTTCTTCCCTTTCGGAGGCCTTGAAATACCTTGTGTATTTGTATTTCCCCCAGAAAAGTCTCCTGTGCTAAGTGATAGAACTGTTGTTGATTAAACTAATTCATATTTACATAGGGACGGCTCAAAAATCATTAACTTAGCTAGAAGAAACTGTAGTTTTAAGAAGAGGATTCTTGCTAGCCCCAAACCATCTCTCCTGTTTTTGTTTTGTTGTTGTTTTTTTTGTAGTCTAACAAGGTAACATGAAACAATTCAGATAGTGTGGGGCAAAATAATCTGGGAACAAAGATTACTAAAAAGGTCAGCTTTGTCTTGAAATTTGACCTTATGATACAATCTCCTAAGTAGGGTTTTTTTCAACTGACTGTTTTTTTAAAAAAGATTTTCTTGATGGGGACCATTTTCAAAGTGTTTATTGAATTCGTTCTAATATTAGTTCTGATTTAGGGTTTGGTTTTTTGGCCATGAGGCACATGGGCCCTTCGCTCCCCAACCAGGAATTGAACCCACACCCCGTGCATTGAAAGTTGAACTCTTAACCACTGGACCACCAGGGAAGTACCCTCAACTGATTTTTATAACTTCTTTTTTGTCTATTTCTGTATCTTCAGGTTTCTAGAAACTCCATATAATTTTCCACAGTGTTTCCTGCCATGGTCACATGGAAGAGATGGACAAATGTAGAGAGGAATGTGTAGCAGTAGGTGTAAACAATTAGGTGTTTCTAAAGGGCTTCCCTGGTGTCTCAGCGGTATAGAAACTTCCTGCCAATGCAAGAGACTTGGGTTCAGTCCCTGGTCCTAGAAGACCCCCTGGAGAAGGAAAGAGTTGCAAAAGAGTCTGACGTGACTTAGTGACTAAGGAACAACAACAACAATAGTCATGAATACCTGTAAAGGTTGTTGTTGTTTAGTCACTAAGTTGTGTCCAAATCTTTTGCAACCCCATGGACTGTAGCCCGCCAGGCTCCTCTATGCGTGGGATTTCCCAGGCAAGAATACTGGAATGGGTTGCCATTTCCTTCTCCAGGAGGCTTTGCTGACCAAGGGATCGAACTCCCAGTGACCACACGCTATTTTTAACTCCCCCTTGCTTAAAATATCAATTCTATGCTTCATCACTGGTACTTCTTGAAAAATATTGTACATATATCACAACTACAGACAAAAAGCTGTTATCTTTAATGAGGGAAAACTAAGCAGTAAAGTTATTATTTGTGTTTCAGTTTAGCTTTCTATTTCAAAAGCAAATTGCTTGGTTCATGAGTGCCCATCAGTCTTGCTGATGGCCCTGGGATATCTGGACCGTGTGGTGCTGGTCTTCTGGAGAATTGCTTTAAATGAATTGTGCTATTCGCCTGTGTTGGCAGACCGGTGAGAGAGAGTCCTGCAAAATGCACCATCACATTTACTATAAGGATGCTGTTGAAAATAGGCTTCATTTCATTACATGGAGTTCTGTTTATGAGGATCTTTAAGAGCCTGTCTTGATCATCTGACTATTAAGAACACTTGTGCTTCTCTTGATCGATTGGTTTGGTTTGATAATATAGGCCCCATCATTGGGTTTGGTCTCTGCAAAGAATGCTAGAAGGTGTAGAATAAAACTGTGGTTCAAGCTAAATGAATCCTGTCCACTTCATGTATTGGCCTAATTTTTGGCTCCATTGACATTCCTGTTCTCTAATCGCTGTTCTCTTTCTCATGTGCTCTAAATTTATGTTCTTTTAATACATGGGATGTATCTTTCAAAGTTACCCAGAAAAAAACATTTTTGAGGTAGAATAGCAGTTTAAGAGTGTGAGAGCTGAAGTCAAAATGTCTCATTTTGAATCCTTGTTTCAACATTTATTGACTGTATAACCTCGGCCAAGTTGTTCAATGACACAAAACCTCCATTTCCTCATCCGTGAAATGGGGAGAAGAGTGTTTACTTTGTACAATTTTGCCAATTAAAGGAGAGAAATCATGAAAAATCTTGACCACAATGCCTGGCACATAGGGGGCATTCAACAAATTCACATCATTCCCAACATTATATGAAACATCTGGGTACTTCCCTGGTGGTCCAGTGGCTAAGACTTCATGCTCCCAATGCCGGGGGCCTGGGTTTGATCTCTCGTCAGGGAACTAGAGCTCACATGCCAGAACTGAATTCAAATGCTGCAACTGGAAGATCCTTCAAGCTGCCACGAAGACCCGGTGCAGCCAAATGGGGAAAAATAACCATCTGATTGTGACTCTAAGGAAATTAAAATGGTTCTGTCTCCTCTATGTTTATTTGAGATTCACTTGCCTTGATATTCATAACAAGAAGCCAATTTCAGGAAATAGATTTTCAAGTGTTAACAGCTCAACTCAAGACAAAAGACTGTACTCGATAATTAACATCAGCCTTAGATGGCTATGCAGAAATATAGTGCATTTTCTATCTGTCTCTTACTACTGATAGGAGCTAGTGTTCTGTCTTTAAGCCGACGTAGCTATATACACAATTGTTCTAGAAATGTTAGTGAGCTACAGACGATTATCCTGTCTTGCAATTTAAATGAAATATGGCACAGATCATTTGAGAAAGGCAGTTTCCAGACACCGAGAAATAGTTTGTAGTAACATGAAAAACCAGAAACAAAGCTAGATCTAATTCTGCAAAGAGCACAGCCACGCGCTGACTGCACCATTTCATTTTTAAGGACACAGATTTAATTTCATGTGACAATCTGGCATCTAAGTTTTCCTCTGGTCTTCTTCTTTCCAAATAGCCTTGTAAATATGAAAACACAATCGAATAGGAAAAGATTAAATTTGTGAGACTCTACTTGCAGGGCGCTGTGGTTATTATGAAGGCAGTAAACGAACAAAATAGATTAAGGAAAATGCCAACGACAGTTGTATGGTCTAAATACATCTAACCCATAACTAATGAGAATTCTATGTGCACAATAAAATGTCACTCTGTATATTCAGCTTATTGTTTTCTAGACCATTTCCATCTATCATATTTATCAAAGAAATGTAATCATTGTTCAGGGCATCATAGTAATTTATGCAATATTTTCCTCTCTTTACCAAGGTAAGAAGAGGAGTGTGCCTTAGAGGATTTTGCTTTGTTTTTTGCAACACTGTCTAATGAATCTTTTGCAACAGTCCTTCATTTAATATGGTTAAAGTTAGCACATTTATTTTAAGGGAATATGGCTTTAAAAATAATTCTCAGTAACTTATACCTACATAATTAAAAATTCCCTGATTGTTTATAAGAAAATAATAACATATTACAAGTTACTGTGCAAAAATTGTAATAGGAAGGTTTATCTCATTCACAGTCCTATTGAATTCATTTATTGCATTACATAACTCATTTTAGGCCTCATAGCACTTTTTAAAAACAGAACATGTACATTTATTTTAATCGTATATGATCATTGATTCTTCTTTTAAATGTCATTTGATGATACAGAATTTATAAGTTAGAGATTGGAGGTCCAATGACATTTTTCCTTCACTTTTTTCAGTCTTCTTGTTCAATAATTTAAAAAAAAAAAGTTGCTCAGGGAGCCTTTGACTATCTGTTCCAAATTTCCATCCTAGCATCAGCCTACATAGATGGACTGGTCTCTGTGACATGTGGAAGTCAGGGCTGTTAATGTTCCCATTATGGCCAGCTCAGGGGTCACTTAATCACCGGGGGCAGGTTTGCTACCCACTTTCCCTGTATTTCTCTTCTGTTCCTAGAAGGAGAGTAATTCTCATTCTACCAGGATGGGGCCCATCAAACTTAGAAAACCATGGTCAAGGATGATACACGGGGCAGTCACTGATGTATGTGTAAAGTGTCTTTCATCCGTTTATTTCCATAAGGAGTCAGAATTCCCACTGTGACTTTTGGATGGTAAGGCCACAGCACAGGAAGAATGAATAAATTTTTTATTGTTAGCAGAGGAGTTGAAAACAGAAATGAAATTTCCCCAATCTTGATCATCTGTTTTAAATGTTAAGTATTTTGACTTTCCTGGACTTAGCAAGACTGATTTTTTTCTTTGAATTTTGTCTAAATTGCACTGAGATGTACCTACGGGAAAGAAACAGATTTCTATGGGGTATCCATTATTGCCTAATATTTTGGAAAAAAGTGAAAGTGGTTGCTCAGTCCTGTGACCGAGCAACTGTGACTCTTTGTGACCTCATGGACTGTAGCCCACCAGGCTCCTCTGTCCATGGAATTCTCTAGGCAAGAATACTGGAGTGGGTAGCCATTCTCTTTCCAACCCAAGGATCAAATCCAGGTCTACTGTAATGCAGGCAAATTCTTTACTGTCTGAGCCACCAGGGAAGTCCATTGCCTAATACTTTCAGTTCGGTTCCATTCAGTCGCTCAGTCATGTCCATGGAATGCAGCATGCCAGGCCTCCCTGTCCATCTCCAACTCCTGGAGCTTGCTCAAACTCAAAATTGAGTCAGTGATGCCATCCAACCATCTCATCCTCTGTCGTCCCCTTCTTCTCCGGCCTTCAATCTTTCCCTGCATCAGGGTCTTTTCCAATGAGTCAGTTCTTCACATCAGGTGGCCAAAATATTGGAGCTTCAGCTTCAGCATCAGTCCCTCCAATGAATATTCAGGACTGATTTCCTTTTGGATTGACTGGTTTGATCTCCCAATACTTTATATATCCTGATTCAATTTAGTCCTTGTAACAATCTTTTGGGGCAAACATTTTTGTCCCCATGGTAAAGATTAAAAACAAAAACAGGGGACTTTCCTGGTGGTCCAGTGGCTAAGTTGAACCAGTCCAGTGGCTAAACTGGACTCCACGCTCCCAATGTAGAGGGCCCAGGTTTGATCCCTGGTCGGGGAACTAGATCCCACATGCTACAACTAAGAGTTTGCATGCCAAAATTTAATATTTAGCATGCCGAAAGGAAGATCGAAGATCTCACATGCCACAACCAAGACCCAGCACAGCCAAATAAATAAATAAAAACAGATTCAAAGAGATCTAGGATGAATTTCAGCCTTCTGGGTTAAATTTGTGATCTCCAGCCCAAAGTAGTGAGGAAACCATTGTTAAGTGTTGTGGAATATTTTCAAATTTCACTATAAATTTTTTATACTTACTGGTGGTTTTCATGGTCAAAAAATAAAAAAGAGCACTGTGTAATGAAAATAAGTGAGAAGGATTGTCTTGCCCTGGAGCATTCAGCCTGCTCATTTTTCTGGAGCATCAACTAGTCAAAGATTTGGAGGCAAATACAGCTTATCTGTCTTGTCTTTTATCGAGGTAAGTTTGATTTATTACATTATGTAAGTTTCATGTGTCCGACATTATTTTTCCACTTCTGTATACACTGCAGCACGCTCACCACCCAAAGTTTTCCTTTCTACCTGTCACCGTACAGTTAATCCTTTTTACCTATTTCTCACTCCCTCTTTCCCCCTTTCCTTCTGGTCACCACTACTCCTCTGTCCTCTGTATCTATGTTTGTTTGGGTTTTTTCACTTATGGACTAGTTTTTTATATTCCCCATGTGAGCGAAATCACATGGTATTTGTCTTCCTTTGTCTGACTTATTTCACTTAGCATATTACCTTTAAGGTCTATCCATGTTGTTGCAAATGGCAACATTTCATCTGCAATATACTGTTTTCATATTAAAATAATTGCATATGTTACAGAGTTAATTGCAAAATTCATTAATGTTGGTATTTCAAAATAAAACAAAAAACTTCGAAGAAATTTATGAGAGCTGTAAGGATGTTCCAAACTTCCCAGGGGCAAGGGTTTGACTCTCCTCTGTTGTGGGAGCACTTGATGAAAAGTTGGGAGAAAACCTGAAATGCTGTCTTTAATTATTGCAATTGTTCTCTGGGTTTTGCCAAGTCACTTTGTGGTAGGCTTTCAAAATGGATGAAAATTTACTTCTTAGAACAAGTCAACTCTGGAAAATGAATTACTCTCCCTGGGAGGATGGCAGATCCAATATATGAAAAAAAAAACAAACTTTGATATTTAGGGGAAAAAAGGAAACTTCTTTTAGCAATGGCTTGATGTAATCAAGTTTCTACAGATCAAAGCCAATTAGCAGGGTGGTGGATGTTAGCAATGAGAATAAGAAATGTCTTGGCTCTTCATGCTTACCAGCAGGAACACCAGACCCCTGAAACTCCCCAGGCCTTTTGCTCTGGTGCCCATGAGAGCTCACAACATATTTTGGTGGCCACTTAAAATGTCCTGGAAGGAGGACAGATGAGGCGCGCACCCAGCCCCCTTGTGTTCTTAATCTACCT
>NW_011495023.1:6322618-6330940 GCF_000754665.1 Bison bison bison
TTTTTTTTTTTAATCTCACCCTCTCCTCCCCTCTCCCCATGTCCATAAGTTTATTCTCTATGTCTGTTTCTCCATTGCTGCCCTGTAAATAAATTCTTCAATACCATTTTTCTAGATTCCATATATATGTGTTAGAAAATGATATTTATCTTTCTCTTTCTGACTCACTTCACTCTGTATAATAGTGCTAGTTTCATCCATCTCATTAGAACTGACTCAAATGTGTTCCTTTTTATGGCTGAGTAATATTCCATTGTGTATATATACCACAACTTCTTTATCCTTTCATCTGTCGATGGACATCTTGGTTGCCTCCATGTTCTAGCTATTGTAAATAGTGCTGCAATGAACAATGGGATACATGTGTCTCTTTCAGTTTTGGATTCCTCAGGGAATATGCCTAGGAGTGGGATTGCTGGGTCATATAGTGGTTTTATTTCTAGTTTTTTAAGGGATCTCCATACCGTCTTCCATAGTGGCTCTATCAATTTACATTCCCACCAACAGTGCAAGAGTGTTCCCTTGCAGCATACCAGCAGAAACACCAGAACCCTGAAACTTCCCAGGTCTTTTGCTCTGGTGCCCACGAGAGCTCACAACATATTTTGGTGGCCACTTAAAATGTCCTGGAAGGAGGACAGATGAAGCACTCCTCAGCCCCCTTGTGTTCTTAATCTACCTCTCTTCGTCATTGGGCTGATCCTGGAGTTTGCCTTTGTACCTTTCCAGTCTCCCGACCTTGACTTTGATGTGAATTCTCAATGGGAGACAGTGTCCTCCAGGCTCACACACTCATAGTTCCCAGCCCTGTCTATAGCTTTGCTCTCAAGGCACGTCTCTGCAATTGCTCGCTGAACTGCTATCTTCTCTGCCAGATGGTAAGCTCTATGAAGGCAGGGTCTGTTGCTGTCTTTCTCTCCCCAACAAAAGAGGTGCTTAAAAATATCTGATGACCAAATAAAGGAATGGCTGCCACCCTTGCTTTCTCAGAAGTCAGGAGGTCTATCTTCCCACCAGAGTTACAGTTCTTCACAACCTCCTAGAAAAAACATTACCACCTTCCCACATCAAGGAACCTTGGTCAAGTTCCTGTGCATCTAGGTTGGAGGATGTTGGAGAAACACCAAACTGTTTCATCGGCAAAAAATTAACCAGTGCTGTAAGTCAGAGTCCAGACACTTGGGCCCTTAGCTTTGAGCAGAAGGGAGTTCATCTATGTCCAACAATATAAAATTAGAGTTGGCCGCTGTCCACACTCTTTATTTAATGGTGTTATTCCAAGGGCTGACCCATCAGTCTCTGCATGTGGCAATAAAAAGCATGGTTCTGAAGCCAGATTGCTGAAGTTGAAAATCAGCTTCATCATGGGACTTCTCTGGTGGTCTAATCATTAAGACCCCGCCTTGGATTGCAAAGGATGTGCTTCCAATCCCTCATCAGGGAACTAAGATCCCACATGCTTCAGAGGAACTAAGCCCATAAGCCACAACTAGAGAGTCTGTGCACCACAACGAAAGATCCTGCATGATGCAAGGAAGATCCCACGTGCCACAACTAAGACCCAACACAGCCAGATAAGTAGATAAATACACATTTTAAAAAAGAAGGAAAGAAAATCAGCTCCATCTCTTCTGCAGGTGTGACTTTGGGCAAATTACTTCCCTTGATTAACCTTAGTTTCCTTATCTGTGAAGTGGGGCTAAGACTGGCCTATCTCACAGGGTCCTCATAAGGATTTAAGCAGATAAACCTTGAAAAGTATAAAACAAAGTGCCTAGTACATAGCATGTACTATAAATCTGAAGATAGTAATTCCAGTACTCCGATTTTATGGTAACTAGCAGGGGGACCTCATGTGTTGGAACTCCCTGAAAGTGTGGCTGGTCTAGGTGAGACCCCTACATTATTTGCACACACATATACATACACATATACACACGCATGTGTACATACCAGTATACAATTGAGGAGCTAGAGTGCTTATTCTGGAAAACGGCTTAGCTAAACTAAGGGAAGCAAAGACATGCTTGTACTATGAGTCTATGACCTAACCAGGAAAATAAAAAGCAGAAATATTAACCTATTCCAAGAAAAAGCAATCTCCTTGGCTGCTGGCCCATGGAACTGCAGCAACCTCTGCCACCGTGGACATTACTCTCTGCTCTGGTGTTCCTTCTCAGCTGCTGTATAACACTGGACCTGGGAACACAGTTTTAACTGAATCGAATACATATCAGGGGCCCCAAGAAGTGAAAACGCAGTTAGTATCTTCCAGGGTGACATGGGCTTCTGGGTACTCATCTCTGGAGGCCAAAATACCCAAAGCTCAATGAAGAAAGATCTGTTCCATCTGGACAGGGGCTTAAAGAATTCCTCTGGGAGCATCTGGGCTATTTTTAGTGGGCACAGCAGCCTGGCCAACGCCATAGGGAGACCAGGAAGTGGCCCTTCATCCACTGCCCAGCCTCCCGGTGAGACAGGTCTCCTGTTTGCAAGTTCGTGAGTATCAATGAGCCCAAACCACACGCGAAGGAGTCAGAACATATTGCAACAGCCAAAGTGCAAGTTGGCTCTTAAAACTTGGCCAAAGGAGCATATGATTCAAATGCTGGGGCTGAGGCTGGCGCTGCGCCTGAACCCAAAGGAGGAATGGAAGAAACCTTGGCTCCAACCCTTTGAGGATCAAGAGGAAAGGCTGGAGCAGGAGTGCAGAAGCTTCCATTACTGCCCTTGTCAACTCTGCCGACCAGGCATCTGGAAGTCAAAGTGGAGTGTGTGCTTCATCAAACAGAATCCACGAGAAAAGAGCCCAAAGCCCTCAGAAATATGCAGGCTGACTTGGCATTAATAAGAACATTATGAGGACTTCCCTGGTGGTCTAGTGGTTAAGGATCCACCCTCCAATGCAGGGGATCCGGGTTTGATCCCTGGTTGGGGAACTAAGATCCCACATGCCTCAGGGCAGCTAAACCTGTGAGCCACAACTCCTGAGCCCCTGCATCACTACCAGAGAGAACCCTGCATGATGGAATGCAGAGCCCACAAGCCGCAACTAAAGCTCGATGCAGCCAAAGAAATAAGTTTGAAAAAGCCCATTATATACATTAATATTTTTTTAAAAAAAGAACATCATGAACATTGAACAGCAATAATATTCTTTCATTCAATACATAATTTCTGGGCAATCACTGTAGGTCAGGCTCTGTGCTAGGCACTGGGAATAAGAAGGAAGAGGAAAGAGTTCCTGATCTCAAGGGGTATATAGTGGCAGAGGGGTGTGTGAGTGTGTGTGTGTGTGTGTGTGTGTATGGTGGGGAGGCAGTGACAGAACAAGAACAAATCCCAATTTCAGTGTGGCATGTCATTTCACATCTCAAGAGTTTGTCCCTTTACATTGCCAGGGAGTGGTCTATAATTTGTTCTAGTCAGCTGTTGACAGCAAGTAGTGTGTTTTTAGTTTTCAGACTATTATGGAGAAAGCAGTTATGAACATTGCTGTCTTTATGTGGATGTCCATCTTCATTTCTCTTGGGTGAATACGTAGAAGCAGATTCTAGGTCATATGGTAAATCTATATTTAACTTCATGAGAAATTGACAAAGACTTCTCCAAAGTGGCTGTACCACTTTGCATTTCTATCAGCTGTGTATGAGGGCCTTAGTTGCTTCATATCCTTGTCCACATTCGATATTGCCCATCTAAAAAAACTGTGGTTATTATGAGGATGGAGAGTGATAACCTTTTGTGGTTTTATTTGCATTTCCAATATGGTCGATGATGGGTGTTTTCCCCCTTGTGTTTATCTGCCACCAGTATATCTTTGGTGAAGTGTCTGTTCAAATCTTTTGCCCATTTATAAAATCAGGTTGTCTTTGTCCTATTACTATTTTGTGAATTCTTTACAAATTCTGATCCACTTAATTCTAATTGCTTTTTGGTAGATTCCTTAGAGTTTTCTACAATGTATGTAACCATATAGCCAGTGGATGATATTTACATAGTGCTTCTGTGGCATGGATTTATCTTTTTACTCTCTTTTGTAAAATTTTTAGATAATTTAAAAATTGCCCTTTGTTTTTAACCTGCTCATATCTTTATATTACAGTCAGTTTCTTCTAGACAGGATATAGTTGGGTCTCTATTTTTCTTATCCAATCTGACAATCTCTGTCTTTTAATGGAGTGCTTTTTAAAAAAAATTGCATTATACTTGATATATAACATATTAGTTTTAGGTGTACAACATAATGATTTGATCTATGTAATAATGGCTTGTTTAGACGATTTATATTCACTGTTATTATTGATGTGATTAGGTTTAAATTTACTACTTGGTCATTTGTTTTCCGTTGGTCCTAATCTATTCTTTGTCCTTGTTTCCCTTTGTTTCTTTATTCATCTGTAGTAGTTGAGTCTTTTCATGATTCTTTCTTATTTCCACTACTGGTTTACTTAGGGCTTCCCGTGTGCTGCTGCTGGTAAAGAAGCCACCTGCCAATGAGGGAAACATAAGAGACGCAGATTCAACCTCATAAGAGACGCAGATTCAATCCCTGGGTCGGGAAAATCCCCTGGAGAAGGACATGGCAACACACTCCAGTATTTTTGCCTGGAGAATCCAGGGAGCCTGGCGGACTATACAGTCCATAGGGTTGTAAAGAGTCAGACACGACTGAAGCAACTTGGCACACTGGCTTACTAGCTCTGTGTGTGCTCAGTCAGTCATTCGTGTCTGACTCTTTGCGACCCTGTGGACCATAGCCCGCTGGGTTTCTCTGTCCATGGGATTTTCCAGGCAAGAATACTGGAGTGGGTTGCCATTTCCTACTCTAGGGGATCTTCCTGACGCAGGGACTGAACCAGCATGTCCTGCGTCTCCTGCATTGGCAGAAAGAGTCTTTTATAACGTTGCCACTTGGGAAGCGCGGCTTACTAGCTGTATCTCCTTTAAACACTTTGTTAGTGGTTGCTCTAGGGTCATTTAAGTAATCACACTAGTCACAGTCTACCTTTAAATAATATTTCATCATTTCATGTGACTTGTAAGAACCTCACAACAGGACACCTCTGCCTTCTTCCTTCGGCCCTCTGCATTTGTTGTCACACATTTTGCTTCTGCACATTATAAACTCTTCACTTTATTATGTCTGCTTTACTCAGATATCTTTGAAAGAGATTAAGCAGGTGAAAGAACACTTTTGCATTTACCCACATGTTTACCATTTCTGGCATTATTCATTCCATTTTGTGGATTAAGATTTCCAGCTGTTATCATTTTCCTTCATGAAGAGTTCTTTTCACATTTCTGCATTTCTGCTGGTCACAAATTTTTTGTTTTACCAGCAATGTCTGTCTTTCACCTTCTTTTTTCCTTTTTTCTTCCTTAGTATGGTATGATTACATTTATAACGTTGGAACATGCACATTTAAAATTGCATAGAGTGCTTGCTTCAGCTGCACATGGACTAAAATTGGAACCACACAGAGAAGATTGGCATGGTCGCTGCACAAGGATGACACAGAAACCCAGAAGCACGCAACATTTTTGTACATAATGCACTGAACTATATACTTCAAAGTGGTTAACACAGTAAATTTTATGTTATGCATATTTTATCACAATAAAAAATGCATAGAACTGGATCTAGAAATATACATACAAAACTGTTAATATTGACCTACTCCTGGGAAGAGGAGTTTGAGGTGATAGAGTTTAAATAACAGATACTTGGAATATTGACTAAAGCAGGCTCATTAACTTCAAATTTTGAGAAATCAGAAGAGACCTCAAGAATCTCAAGATTTTAAAAAAGAAGAAAACATAGTATAGTTCCCAAGTTGTTATTTTCATTTTGAAAAGAGGGCCCTGGTCATTGCAAAGAGGTGATCCTAGAAATAAGAACTGCAGCTGCTTGAGTCAGCGCTTCCTTTGTGAGTTGGATAAAAGCCAGAACTTGCAACGCTCTAAAACACACCTGGACCAGAACACAATGCCCTTGCAATGCTTGAGAACACAACTAGATAAAACTGCAGCCTCTTGAAAACCAAAGCGTGCTTTATGCAGCTCCTGTGTAGGGTATCACCCACAGGGCACACTGGGAATACAACAGGCTTCAAGTTATAACCCAGGAAAACCCGATATCAGTGGACAGAATGCTTAGTTAATATTAAAGTTAACTTGAGCTAAATTTTTAAAGTAATCAAAAGTTGCCTTAAAAAACAAAAAAACAAAAAAACTCTTTCAATCTTTTTCCAAAGATTTTCTCTCTGCTTCTGATAATCCTTATCTTTCTTGTCCCACCCCAAGTGCCTAGGCATACATCATTTTGTTGGGCTTGAATTTAGCCCCACGCTCACAAAATTTTCACTTAAAATGATTAAACGTGTACCCTGTGTTTCAGGGAAGTGAGGGAGTATCGGGGCAGTAAAGGGGGTTTCCTGGGATGCAGGAGGACTCTGGTTCAGTCAGAATCACTGCTGTGTTTCACAACACAGGTCAACACATTTTGAACTGACAATGACATTTCATCTAACTTCTTGGGTAATTTGGCTCCCTGACCTGTGCTGTCCTTAAACTAAACAGCAAGAGGGGATGGCTGAGTGCTGAGATTCGTGCCGTGTGTGTGTTTGAGGCTGGGAGATCTGCTCCCAGCTAATGACACCAGAGGTGTGAACCTGGCAGAGAGTGTGATCCACTTGCAGATGCTCCCAGAACAGCCAAAGTGGTACCCATTGTTTGCTGCTGCTGCTGCTAAGTCGCTTCAGTTGTGTCAGACTCTGTGCGACCCCATAGACTGCAGCCCACCAGGTTCCCCCATCCCTGGGATTTTCCAGGCAAGAACACTATATTTTTAAAGCTTAACACAAATGCACAGCTTTGACTCTGTAAGATGACAGAGTACTATTTCATTTTGATGGGACCTTATTAGCATACTCTATACACTCTCAGAATCACAGTTGAGAAACTAGAGATGTCCAGAAAGGAATCTATAAAATTATTACCATCTTATAAAACAAGGGCTGCAGGAAATAGGAAGGTTCCTGGAATCATTCAACCAACAGAGAGAAATCTGAAAACTTCTTCAGGATGGAGATCAGGGCATGTTCCTTTTTGGATCACTCCAAGTGTCTTATTTTGCATGTAATTCAATTATAAGAACAGTAATCTCTAAGGAGAATACACAGATATTAGGTGTTGGATTCTGTCTTTGTCCATGCAGGATGCCAAAACAAAAATACCACATATTAGGTGACTTATAAACAACAGAAATTTATTTCTCACAGTTCTGGAGGCTGTCAGTGTGAGATTAGGCTGCCAGTAAGGAAGGAAAGTTATGACCAACCTAGATAGCATGTTAAAAAACAGAGACATTACTTTGCCAACAAAGGTCCGTCTAGTCAAGGTTATGGTTTTTCCAGTGGTCATGTATGGTGGTGAGAGTTGGATTGTGAAGAAAGCTGAGCACCAAAGAATTGATGCTTTTGAACTGTGGTGTTGGAGAAGACTCTTGAGAGTCCCTTGGACTGCAAGGAGATCCAACCAGTCCATTCTGAAAGAGATCAGCCCTGGGATTTCTTTGGAAGGAATGATACTAAAGCGGAAACTTCAGTACTTTGGCCACCTCATGCGAAGAGTTGACTCATTGGAAAAGACTCTGATGCTGGGAGGGATTAGGGGCAGGAGGAGAAGGGGACGACAGAGGATGAGATGGCTGGATGGCATCACTGACTCGATGGACGTGAGTCTCGGTGAACTCCGGGAGTTGGTGATAGACAGGAAGGCCTGGCGTGCTGCGATTCATGGGGTCGCAAAGAGTCGGACACAACTGAGCGACTGAACTGAACTGAACTGAAGGTTGGGTGAGGGTCCTCTTCTAAGTTGCAGATTTCTTGTTGAGTCTGAACATGTCGGAAAGGGATACTTGGGTCTTTTTCAAAATGAGAGTACTAAGGCCATTGATGACAGCTCCACTCTCCAGACCTTCCAAAGACCTCACCTCCTAATATCATTGCATTGGCCATTGGGATTTCAACATATGAATTTTGGGGAAGGACACAAACATTCAGACCACAGCAGGGCCTAAGACCACTCTCTCCTCCAGCCTCTGGCAGATACACTCAATTAAGACCCATCTTAGAGGCAATGGCACCCCACTCCAGTACTCTTGCCTGGAAAATCCCATGGATGGAGGAGCCTGGTGGGCTGCAGTCCATGGGGTCACTAAGAGTCGGACACGACTGAGCGACTTCACTTTGACTTTTCACTTTCATGCATTGGAGAAGGAAATGGCAACCCACTCCAGTGTTCTTGCCTGGAGAATCC
>NW_011495023.1:6331040-6331335 GCF_000754665.1 Bison bison bison
CTGAGCGACTTCACTTTGACTTTTCACTTTCATGCATTGGAGAAGGAAATGGCAACCCACTCCAGTGTTCTTGCCTGGAGAATCCCAGCAATGGGGGAGCCTGGTGGGCTGCTGTCATGGGGTTGCACAGAGTCGGACACGACTGAAGTGACATAGCAGCAGCAGTAGGGACTCTCTTGGCAGTCCGGTGTGAAGAATCCACCTTCCAATTCAGGGGATGTAGGTTCAGTCCCTGGCAGGGGAACTAAGATCCCACATGCTACAGAGCAACGTAGCATGGGTGCCACAATCACTA
>NW_011495023.1:6331437-6344801 GCF_000754665.1 Bison bison bison
ACCTGACATAGCCAATACATAAATATATTCTTTAAGAAGAAGACCTATCTTATGGGGACCAACAGGCTTCCCAGGTAGCCCTAGAGGTAAAGAATCCACCTGCCAATGCAGGAGACATAAGAGATGCAAGTTTGATCCCTGAGTGGGGAAGATCCCCTGGAGGAGGGCATGGCAACTCACTCCAGTATTCTTGCCTGGAGAATCCCATGGACAGAGGAGCTTGGCGGGCTACAATCCACAGAGTTGCAAAGAGTCAGACATGACTGAAGTGACTTAGCATACATGACCACACAGGGACCAAGAGGCACATTTTGTAAACATGATGAAAGACTCTCCTCCTGTGTATATTCCCACCCACCAACCCAGCAGAAGTGTGTTAAAGAAAGTGATTATAATCTGGGCCTGACATGGGGATCCTCACTCCTTTCCTTGAAGATTTTCAGGCCCCAGAGTTCCCTTGGGGAGAGAGGCATGGGGTGGGATTTAGTGCATGTTGTGACCTTTGGAGGACAGAAAGCAGAGGAGAGCACTGGTCCTTCTTGTCCATCCAGGAAGGGAGAATTGAGGCCAGACAGGACACGGTGACCATTCATAAGAGGGAAACATGGCCTGATGAATGTCAAGCCTTTCAACATTTCCTCCAATATCTCTTTAGGGGTGTAGGTAGATACCTCTTCCTTTATGGACCAATTTGGAATTTTGAGTGGGAGGAATAAATGTTTCTCCTCATAGTAAAATGGGCAAGCATGGTTTTAATTTAGATCAAGGAAATTCAAGTTAGATCAAGAAAGACTCTTCTCTCAGTAAGAATTATTCACAATGAAAACAGTTCTCACAAAAATGCTCAAGATGTGGCTTTTCAAAGCAGATGCCTAATTAAAGTCTGGCTTCCACATTGTCCATGCATGCACTAAAAGGAATTAGAAGAGGTTTGTGCAGAGGAAAAATAGGAGACTGCAGACACAGAGAACGTAGAACAGTGTAGCAAAATATTCCCATGAGATTGACCATCATTATTCCATAACTGATCATAAATGATTTATTTTCAGAGCAAATGAACAAGAGATTGAGTTGCATCTAAGTTTCTAATAGGAACCAAGGACTTCCTTGGTGGTCCAGTGGTTAAGAATCCGCCTTCCAATTCAGGGGACATGGGGTCTATTCCTGGTGGAAAACCAAGATTCCACAGCCGCAGGGCAACTAAGTCCGAGCATGCCACAACTAGAAAGCCCATGCATCACATGAAGCCTGCCAGCTCCAGTGCTCGTGCTGCAGTGAGAAGCCACTGCATGTTGCAACTAGAGAAAGCCTGTGTGTGTGCTGCAGCAAAGGCCCGGCACGGCCAACAATAAAAAAAACTTTTAAAAATCAAATAAAAGGAATCAGAAAGGTGTGGGAATATTAAACTTCCATCTGTCTCATGGGAGGAAGGTTTTATTTGGTTTCTGGGCTTTATTTGATGACAATGAACTTTCACACTTCTTTGTCAGAGTACTCAGGTGTGGGGCCAAAACCTATCCGTACAGCCATTCAACCCAAAGCATGGATTATCTCTCTCCAATCTCCTAACACAACTAAGGAGCTATCCCCTTCTTCTCAGATGAAAACTTCTTCAAAACTCGCCTGGTAGAGGAAGTCGCTTTCCCTTTTGCCAAATGATCCAAATAATTTGTGGTTCAAGGCGATTGTTCCTCTAATTCTCCAGGTGCCTAATCTTGTAAGGCACACAACCTCATTCCACGGGGCTTTATTCTGTATTCTGAGGAAGATTATTCTATGAGTCTTGATACAGCTGACGTCACTTGAGAAAGTGTGATGTGACTGATGGGGTGAGCTGGAAACATTACTTTTAGTTGAAGGAGGAAGAAGCCAGAGAAGATGGAATGTGGTGAGTTCACAGGGGTACATCTGCCCAACTTTTCTGTGACCCCAGCATTGCTACTTAACCCCGATTCAGAAGGTATCATGAAAGATTCAAAGAAATGTCTTTTAAAGCAAATTCTTATGTTAACTTATCGGCTCCCAAATAATGCCAGAAAGGTGGTAACTATAATGGGTCAACAGGCTTTTAGAAAATGTATAAGTCATGGCATTGTGCCAGGAACACATTGATCCTATAGGTTATGGATAAATAACACAATTGTTATGCCTCATTTAAGCTCCCTATTGATTCGGAAGACAGAGTATGTTTCAGAGCAAATGTATAAATGAAGGCACGTCTTGACTTGGATTCTCTGTAAAGAGCAGAAGGTCCCCGCCACCTTTATCACTTAGCAGCAAACATGGTAGACATATACTTTCAAATAGGAAATAACGGACCTGGGAAATTGTGTTTTCTTGAAAAACCTCTTTGATAGCATGAGAAACACACACTTTGCAATCACCGTCTGGGAAGGCAGATTCCCAGGACTTTCCCCCCCACCCCCATCTCAGAACAGCTCCCTGTTTCTCTTTGTGAAGCTGCATCACGTGAGTACCAGCAGAGATTCTGCCTAGGTATTCTATTAGCATTTACTGTAACCAGTGTGTAGAAAACCCAGATGACTAAAGTCATTGCTTTTAAAGCCCTTTTCACAATTGAATTTCCTGTGGAGAAGCAATATCCCAGGAGCATAATAGATTTTCTCCCCTCTTCTTCCATTTACACAGACACTTCCACTGCTAACTAATCAGTTGCCATTCTAATCTATATTTCTGATTTGTTTACATGCATCATGCAGGCTGGCAATCTTTTGAATTTAAATGTGACTTAAAGGAAAATAAGATAACCACAAGTAAATGACACAGAATTGCTAACAGTGGGAACCTTGTTTACATTCCACATTCTGAAAATATTTTGCTCAGCTGGCTGGGGAAACCACACGGGTGAGACAGACTGGGTGATGATTGGGTTTATTGCTTGGCTGGAACCGAGATGGAAAAAGGGATGGTGTGTGATGTGGCTGTCTGTCACCTCAAGCCCAGAGAAAGAACACATTCTCAGCACACATGCGAGCCCTGCTCCAGCAGAAAAGCTCTGATAATCCTCGCCAGAGTGTCACGTGCGCCTGGCACCCGGCCAGGACAATACGCCAGCCTTTTTGCCTGTTCGGATAATCACCGTCTCTTCCTTTCTGTAGTCATCCGCGGATGCTGCTTTCATAGGACTCTCTCAGAGCCTGTTTGTTCTTCGAGTCCTTTGTTCCCTCCTACTTTCTGGAATTATCCCCTAATACATTCATTTTTCTCCTTTTCCACCTACATTTGAAGGTGTATTGAGAGGCTTCTGCATCCCCATCCCCCGACACCCCTTTTCACAAAGGGTTATTCCAGCCCAATTAAATGTAACTGAATAATAGTCCTGAACAGTCACCGAGGGAAAGGCGGCCCTGAAGATTATGGGCAACACAAAAGTGCTTTCTGACATGGTCCCTGTTCTGCAAGGGAACATCTCCTTGTCAGGCCTGGGGTGGAGTGCAAAACCCAGCAAGTGTTTGGTTTAAGAAACAAGAAAGGAGGCAGGGGCAGGAGGAGGATGAGGGTGAGTTTAGAAAAGAAGAATCGGGCTTTTAACAAGCCTTTCCTAATTGTGGTAACTCCTAAAGTACAACTCAAAAAATTAATTGTTCCATTGTTTGTTAAGAATACACTGTTGTTGTTTAGTGGCTAAGTCCTGTCTGACTCTTTGAGATTCCATGGATTATAGCCCTCTAGGCCCCTCCGTCCATGGGATTTGCCGGGCAAGAATACTGGAGTGGGCTACCATTTCCTTTTCCAGGGGATCTTCCCAACCCAGGGATTGAAACCCACGTTGCCTGTCTTGGCAGGCAGATTCTTTACCACTGAGCCACCAGGGACGCCTACTGGAAGAGAACCAAAGGCACATTTTCTCTAGAGACCTAAGGAAGCTTTTTTATTTTCTTTGAAAAACAAAGCCCCTTATGCCCATGCACATCTTGAGAACACTGGCTCAGAGGAACTAATGTTACTTAGGGATTTTAGGAGCCACATCAAGGGTACTTGGAAGCCTTGGAGAAGGGTGGAAAGGCATGAAAGCTCTGAGGCTCTTCTCCCAGGCTTCTAGCTGTGTATTCATAAAGGAGAGAATTTCCAGAAACTACTGTGAGAGGTATTACTGAACTGAGAAAGAAGAGACAAAGAAGAAAAGGAAAGATATGCCCATCTGAATGCAGAGTTCCAAAGAATAGCAAGGAGAGATGAGAAAGCCTTCCTAAGTGATCAGTGCAAAGAAATAGAAAAATACAATAGGATGGGAAAGACTAGAGATCTCTTCAAGAAAATTAGAGTTACTAAGGAAACATTTCATGCAAAGATGGGCATAGTAAAGGACAGAAACAGTATGGACCAAACAGAAGCAGAAGATATAAAGAAGATGTGGCAAGAATACACAGAAAAACTACACAAAAAAGATCTTCAGTTCAGTTCAGTCGTTCCATTGTGTCCTACTCTTTGCAACCCCATGGACCGCAGCATGCCAGGCCTCCCTGTCCATCACCAACTGCTGGAGTCTGCCCAAACTCATGTCCATTGAGTTGGTGATGCCATCCAACTATCTCATCCTCTGTCATCCCATTCTCCTCCCGCCTTCAATATATTCCAGCATCAGGGTCGTTTCCAATGAGTCAACTCTTCACATCAGGTGGCCAAAGCATTGGAGTTTCAACTTCAACATCAGTCCTTCCAATTAAGACCCAGGACTGATCTCCTTTAGGATGGACTGGTTGGATCTCCTTGCAGTCCAAGGGACTCTCAAGAGTCTTCTCCAACACCACAGTTCAAAAGCATCAATTCTTCGGCATTCAGCTTTCTTTAGAGTCCAACTCTCACATCCATACATGACCACTGGAAAAACCGTAGCCTTGACTAGATGGACCTTTGTTGGCAAAGTAATGTCTGTGCTTTTGAATATGCTGTCTAGGTTGGTCATAACTTTCCTTCCAAGGAAAAAAATGACCCAGATAACCATGATCGAGCCAGGATATCAGCTAGAGCCAGACGTCCTTGAGTGTGAAGTCAAGTGGGCCTTAGGAAGCATCACTACCTTCCAATCCCAAAGAAAGGCAATGCCAAAGAATATTCAAACTACAGCACAATTGCACTCATCTCACATGCTAGCAAAGTAATGCCCAAAATTCTCCAAGCCAGGCTTCACTAGTACATGAACCATTAACTTCCAGATGTTCAAGCTGTGTGTAGAAAAAGCAAAGGAACCAGAGATCAAATTGCCAACATTCATCGGATCATAGAAAAAGCAAGAGCGTTCCAGAAAAACATCTCCTTCTGCTTCCCTGACTACATTAAAGCCTTTCAGTGTGGATCACAACAAACTGTGGAAAATTCTTCAAGAGATGGGAATACCAGTCCACCTTACCTGTCTCCTGAGAAATTCATATGCAGGTCAAGAAGCGACAGTTAGAACTTGACATGGAACAATGGACTGGTTCCAGATTGTGAAAGGAATATGTCAAGGCTATATATTGTCACCTTGCTTATTTAATTTATATGCAGAGTACATCATATGAAATGTCAGGCTGGATGAAGCATAAGCTGAAATCAAGAGTGCTGGGAGAAATAGCAATAACCTCAGATATGCAGATGATATCACCCTTATAGCAGAAAGCAAAGAGGAACTAAAGAGCCGCTTGATGAAAGTGAAAGAGGAGAGTGAAAAAGTTGGCTTAAAATTCAACATTCAAAAAACAAAGATCATGGCATCCAGTCCCATCACTTCATGGCAAATAGATGGGGAAACAATGGAAACAGTGACAGACTTTATTTTCTTGGGCTCCAAAATCACTGCAGATGATGACTGCAGCCATGAAATTAAGATACTTGCTCCTTGGAAGAAAAGCTATGACCAACCTAGGCATATTAAAAAGCAGACATTATTTTACCGACAAAGGTCCATATAGTCAAAGCTATGGTTTTTCCAGTAGTCATGTATGGATGTGAGAACTGGACCATAAAGAAAGCTGAGCGCTGAAGAATTGATGCTTTTGAACTGTGGTGTTGGAGAAGACTCTTGAGAGTCCCTTGGACTGCAAGGAGATCCAACCAGTCCATCCTAAAGGAAATGAGTCTGAATATTCATTGGAAGGACTGATGCTGAAGCTGAAACTCCAATTCTTTGGCCACCTGATTCAAAGAACTGACTCATTGGAAAAGAGCCTGATGCTGGGAAAGATTGAAGGTGGGAGGAGATGGGGATGATAGAGGATGAGATGGTTGGATGGCATCACTGACTCGATGGACATGAGTGTGAGCAAGCTCCAGGAGTTGGTGATGGACAGAGAGCCTGGCGAGCTGCAGTCCATGGGGTAGCAAATGTCGGACACAACTGAGCAACAAAACAACAACAAAGGATGAATATGATCCTCTAAAATTTATATATTGAAACCTAATCCCAAAGATGAGGTTATTAGGTGGCAGAAGCTTTGGGATGTAATTAGGTCCCCATAAGCAATTAGTGCCCTTATGAAAGAGACCCAAGAAAGCTCTTTCCCCCTTCTGCTACAAGAGGAGAGTGAGAAGTCTGCAACCCACAGGGTACCCTCAAATGATCATGGTGGCACCCTGATCTCTGACTCCTAGCCTCCAGAACTGTGAGAAATAAATTTCTGTGGTTTATAAGCTGCCCTGTCTATGACTGTTGGGTTTTAGCAGCCTGAACAAAGACAAGATGTAAAAGACAGCAAGAGCAATTGAATTTCAGAAAGGGAAATTATATTTGACCAGATCTTTGAATATGGGTAGAGAATAGATAGTTAAACATTTGGAGGATGATTTTAGTGAGATGGCTTAAGAGTAAAGAACCAGATAAGGGAAAATAGAAGAATCTGATCAAATGACTTCATTCTTTTTATTCAGAGAACACGGGCACTGTTTACCACAACTACTGAATGATGTAAGTAGTTGCTATTCATGACTGCTGTGATAAGTAACTGGAAACATTATTGCTAGGAGTATTTAAAAAGGATATCTATTATTGCCCCACTGAAGAATATTGTACTGATGTTTCCATCTATTTTACTATCTGAAAGTTAAAACAAATAAAATTTATTCAGAATGTGTGTTTGATACAGAAATGTATTACTATTCTTTCCCCTTCTGGTTGTGTTTTATTTGGATTACTAAAAGATGTACCTTGGCCTATGAATTCAAGGATGATATAAATCTTCAGAACATGTTATACACATGACTGCCCTACTGAAAACCTTTTTTTCTCTGATCATATTAGAAAGCTTGTCAGAGACTGAGATGAATATTTTCGGTTAGAAGTTAATTGCATTGATGATAAGGTACATCTATGCCTCTGAAAATAAATTATATCAAATGTCTGCTTAAAATTACCTAGTAATTGATACATCTTCTCAAGAGCTGATCACTGAAATGTACAGATCTTTGCTTCCAGTTTGTTTACCTGAGATTGTCTTCATATTCCTAACAAGAGGATTTTAGATGCTGTCTTAAAATGTTGAGAGATCTGTGTTTTCCTCTCATCTTCTTATTAATTTGGTGAGTATTACTTAGATTTTTTTAACCTTAGAATCATCTTTGTCTCTTCCCTCTCCTTGTTTCATGGAACACCAGTGCTGAAGCCCTAGACTCCTCATCTTAATACCTTTTCTTTCTAGTTCTTATTAGCTATACTCATTTACAGATGTGTATCACCTGTAGGTTATTATAGTGATAAACTGTTACTATTACCATTATCATAGCAATAAACAGAAAAATAAACTGTTTCTGGTTCCTCACCTGCATATTTTCTACCAGATAAATTATTATGAAACTCAAATATCAGAATACATGAAACACACGTGGATACACAGACAGATAGACACACACACACACACATGGTTGCTCTATTTTCCCTGCCAAGAAACTTCTGATCTGGCTTGATCCCTCTCCTGGCTGCCTCTTCATGCTCTCCCAGATCACCCCCAACTCCAGTCTTTTACCTCTGCCGTTTTCCAGCTTGGATTACTCTTCTTCTCCTACCATCTCTAAATCCTGCCTGTGTTTAAAGGCTTATCTTGAGTCCACGGAGCTTTTCTCAGGGACTTAAATCACAGTTATCTCCATCTTTCATGAAATTATCTAATTTGATTTATGCATGCCACTCACTTTGACTTTCTACTACTCTCAGCATGTCACGGTTACTCAGAGATGTTCATTTATGACTGCATAATCACCTCCATTGACAACTGACTAGAAATTGTGGATGTTTTGCCTGAACTTTGATTTTTTCCCTGAAAATCATGCACTGGTTGTAGGCATACACCATCGGCCTTATCTGGGATCTTCTCTCTGATTTGACTTCAATAAGTGCCTAGCTGTCTGCATCCAAGCATTGTCTATTTGCGTATTCATTGTTAACCCTTAATTGATTCATTTAAGGACCATGACTGGGTCAGGTGCTCTACTGACACTGGAATACATGTGTGAATAAGAGGTCACCATTTTCATGAGAACTTTACAGTCTACACTGACTCAGATCAAGGGACAACAAAAGTGTTCATTCACATTTTGGATAATACTTAGAATTGATAGCTCAGTTTTAATGAAGTTGAATAAAGAACCACAGATACATCAGATCAGTTGCTCAGTCGTGTCCGACTCTTTGCGACCCCATGAATCGCAGCATGACAGGCCTCCCTGTCCATAGTATTAACTAATTCTCTAGAAAAATTTGCCAAGGACTTTGAAAACATCCTTGGTCACTAAACATGCAGAGCCAACATCAGGAAATAATAGGGAGTGATAAATTAGGAGTTTGGGACCAACATACACATACTGCTATATATAAAATAGATAACCAACAAGGACCTGCTGTATAGCACAGGAACTCTAGGTCAATATTCTGTAATTACTTGTATGGGAAAAGAATGGATATATGCACATATTTTAACTCAACATTGTAAGTCAACTGTACTCCAATAAAAAATTTTTTCAAAAATGAATGTGATATACCACATTTATAGAAAAAAGGATGTAAACCACATACACAAAAAATGTTAAATCCCGAGGATGGTCATATTATGCTAAAATGACTAATTTTTATTTTTGCTTATAAAGTTAACACGCACTTCACCAACTCTGTTACTGAACTGTCCCAAATCATAAAATAAATTCAGTATTGTATCCATATAGGTAGAAGAATTCTATAGCAAGTAAAGAGATAAAAATAAATTCAAAAAAAGAGGAACTAACAATAAAGGTCCTGAAATGAGATAGTGGGGACCATTCATTGCTATTTTTACCTACTTTGGCCTTTATTCTAAGCTTGGAGAGATGGCTCATGAGAGAAATATGTGGGGAATGAGCAGAAAGAAATCACATGAACTTCACCTTAATAGCTGCTTTGTTCTATTTATTTAGGTTTTCTAGACTCTTCCCTTCTGGCACAGTGGTAATGAATCCACCTGCGATTGGAGGAGACAAGAGACTCGGGTTCGATTCCTGGGTCAGGAAGATCCCCCTGGAATAGAAAATGGCAACCCACTCCAGTATCCTTGCTGTCCCATGGACAGAGAAGCCTGGAGGGCTACAGTCCCTGGGGTTGCAAAGAGTCAGACACAGCTGAGCACAGCACACTAAAAATCAAATTAAATAGGAAGATGAGTAAGGAAAAATTATTTCATTAAATCACATTTTATATCAGAGAATTCCATGGAAGGCCAGGTTGTAAAATTCAGGTAAGACCTCTGTCTAGAGCAGTGGTTTATAACCTTGGCTTCACTCCAGAATCACCTGAAGTTTTTAAAAAGACTGTGTCTGGCTGGTCTGATGGTAGGGGTTTACCAGAACTTATTAACATTAGTGTCACTAAAGTTGGTATACAACCCCACCACTGCTAAATTCGACTGGTTTACAAAAAAAGTCTCTGTCTGGATCTCATACCGACATTCCAATCTAATTGGTCAGGGGTGCTGCCTGGAAATCTGGACTTTCAAAAGCTTCCCAGGTGATTCTAATGTGTAAGTTTGAGGATCAGTGAATTTGAGTCAGGCCTCCAATACATAGCACTGCCCATTTGGAGGCTTTCTATTACCTTTCCAGGGAGCTGGGAGACAAGATATTACCGAATGTAGCCTTTTCTGGAAGAAATTCAGAACACATTCTTAAAGGACTGAATTGAAATCTACATTGTAACAGGCATCCATCAATTGAATAGCAAAGAAATTACATGCTGCTGCTACTGCTGCTGCTAAGTCGCTTCAGTCGTGTCTGACTCTGTGCGACCCCATAGACGGCAGCCCACCAGGCTCCCCCGTTCCTGGGACTCTCCAGGCAAGAACACTGGAGTGGGGTGCCATTTCCTTCTCCAATGCAGGAAAGTGAAAAGTGAAGTCACTCAGTTGTGTCCGACTCTTCATGACCCCATGGGTTGCAGCCTACCAGGCTCCTCTGTCCATGGGATTTTCCAGGCAAGGGTACTGGAGTGGGTTGCCATTGCCTTCTCCAAGAAACTACATAATCAGTAGTTAAATAAGAAGAAAACCTCAACAAGAAAAGGAGTTTGTTAATAAGCAATTATTAGATAACAGTGACATAGCTAGAAAAAACCCTGCAAATATATATTGAAGTATTTTATAATATTTATAAAAGTATTATAACAGTTGGTGCTTTGCTCTAAAATATATATTATTATATATATTATTACAAATAGTTTTTTCTGCATTAGCCTCTGCCTATGTTAGTTACCCTAACCCTTCTGTTGTCAGATGGTTCAAGAGTTTATCTTTCTCTTTGCTCATGTCTCGTTCATGGTTGTGCTCTATTTCCTCCAAGGTTGGATTTTGTGAGAAATGGGATAGTTAGGGAAGAGGAACTCTCATGGTTCCTTCTTCTGTGCCATTTTTACTCACAACAGTCTTACACCAAATACTTGGGGTTTCTTCATCTTTCTGCACACAAATTGGTTGTACTACAGTTCAATTCAATTCTGATACAAACTGCCCGGAGTTAGAAAAACCCACAAGCTTGGGGCTCAGTCCCACAAATCTGCCCCAACTTCAGACACCATTTGCAAGTCCAGGTTATCATCTTTTATGCTGACCAGTCTGGCAGAAATCCCACAAACTCCCCACCCCCTGGTTTGATAATTTGCTAGCTGCTGCTGCTGCTGCGTCGCTTCAGTTGTGTCTGACTCAGTGGGACCCCATAGACGGCAGCCCACCAGGCTCCCCAGTCCCTGGGATTCTCCAGGCAAGAACACTGGAGTGGGTTGCCATTTCCTTCTCCAATGCATGAAAGTGAAAAGTGAAAGTGAAATCACTCAGTCGTGTCCAACCCTTAGCAACCCCATGGACTGCAGCCTACCAGGGTCCTCCGTCCATGGGATTTTCCAGGCAAGAGTTACTGGAGTGGGGTGCCATTGCCTTCTCCAAATTTGCTAGAACAACTCACAAAACTCAGGAAAGCACTTTATCTACATTTACTGGCTTATCGTAAAGGATATAACTCAAGAACAACTGAATGGAAACGCCGCCTACGGCAAGATGTGGGGGAGAGGACTGGAGTTTCCATGCCTTCTCCGGGTGTGTCACCCTTCCAGCACATTGATGTGTCCTCCAACCTAGAAGCTCTTCATTATTTAGGGGTTTTTATGGAGGTTCTAGTGAGTAGGCATGGTGGTTTAAATCATTAGTCAGTGGTAATTTAACTCAATCTCCAGCCCCTCTCCCCTTCCAAGCCATCTGGGAGGAGAAAGTTCCAATTCTCTAATCACAAGGCTTGTTCTTCTGGCAACCAATTTGGAAGCTATTTAGGGTACAATCAAGTGTTACTTAATTAACATAAGCCCAGGTGTAGTTGAAAAATGAATAGCAAAAGATGCTCCTATCACTCAGGAAATCCCAAGGGTTTTAGAACCTGGTGTCAGGAACCAGGGACAAAAATCAAATATTTGTTATTATCACACTTCTCCTGCCCTAAATCTCTTCTGTTGGGAGAAGCAGATCAACAATGATACTCCCCAAAATAGGTGATTAAAAACTCACAGATTTTTTAAGGAAGTGGGCAAATGGAGGGGGACTCTACCTTGTGGAATGTGCACTGTGTGAAACCTACCATTAACACCTAAACAAGTTCGACAACAACTGAGCCAATAGATAGACCTTCAAATGTGGAAATACCCAGAGACTGCAGACAGATCGACCACTTTCTTGCCCTCTCTCATGTATGCTCAGTGCTCAGTCTGGTCTGACTTTTTTGTGAACCCGTGGACTATAGCCCGCCTGGCTCCTCTGACCACGGGATTTTCCAGGCAAGAATACTGGAGTGGGTTGCCATTTCCTCCTCCAGGGGATATTCCCAACCCAGGGATTGAACCTGTGTCTCTTATGTCTCTGACACTGGCTGGCTGATTCTTTACCTAGTGGTAAAGAATCACTAGGCCACCTAGGAAGCCCAGGTCGTCCTCTCTCATCTGGCTCCAAATTCCTCCCATCAGAACCTACTCTGACTTAGACATGCAGGGCAGAGCAGCAACTCCAGAAGCAAAGAGGCAGAGGCTTTATAGAGAAATGTCACTGTTTTTCAAAAGACAATAAATACCCTATCATCCCCAAGGCTCATGCCGGAGGGGAATAGCTGCTGAACAGGAACATCTGACCCAGAATTCCAGACCCTGAGTTTCCCTCCCCAGGCTCCACCATGCTGATCTCAGAGATATATGGCTTCTTTTGATATGGACAGAGTAAAGGGACAAAATAGGTGATTAGTTAATCCCACTAGGGGATTGTAAATAGAAGAAATAAGGGAGACTCCTGAAAGTTAATGATTACTCAAGAGAGCAAGTGCTTAACCACACACACACACACACACACTAAATAAATAAATAAAGCAGTCTTGCTTAGCAACAAAACCATGCAACAGAAGCACTAGATATGCTCCTAAACAATGGTGGCATGAGACCCACATCCTGCCCAGTGAGCTCGGAACGTTAATGATCCCCGGGACAACCTCTCTGACTATGTAGGGACAAGAAAAAGGCCCTGCTCAACCCGGAGGAGGGGTTGCTGATGGAAGCACAACATCTACTCAAGAACAAGCTCTTCTCCCCCTCCCCAGGTTTCCTTTGATTGTAAAACTGTAGCCCACTAAGTTCTTGGGTTGCAGAACCCCCTGGCCTGCCCATTTGTAAGCCTCAGATCAGATCAGATCAGATCAGTCGCTCAGTCATGTCCGACTCTTTGCGACCCCATGAATCGCAGCACGCCAGGCCTCCCTGTCCATCACCAACTCTCAGAGTTCACTCAGACTCACGTCCATCGAGTCAGTGATGCCATCCAGCCATCTCATCCTCTGTCGTCCCCTTCTCCTCCTGCCCCCAATCCCTCCCAGCATCAGAGTCTTTTCCA
>NW_011495023.1:6345342-6357615 GCF_000754665.1 Bison bison bison
ACAATATACAGCCTTGACGAACTCCTTTTCCTATTTGGAACCAGAGCAGTGGCTGTGCTTTGCTGGAGCAGCCGTGAAAAGATACCCCACGCCCAAGAGAAACCCAAGTAAGACGGTAGGTGTTGCAAGAGGGCAGCAGAGGGCAAACACGCTGAAACCATAGTCACAGAAAACTCATCAATTTAATCACACTAGGACCACAGCCTTGTCTAACTCAATGAAACTAAGCCATGTCCGTGGGGCAACCCAGGACGGGCGGGTCATGGTGGAGAGATTTGACAGAATGTGGTCCACTGGAGAAGGGAATGGCAAACCACTTCAGTATTCTTGTAAGCCTCACAAGTATCCTATTCTAATAAATCATTCCTTAGCTATCACTTTGCTTCTCACTGATTCTTTCTGTGATGAGACATAAAGGACTATGGTACCAGAGCCCTTTGGAGCCCCCAAAATGACACCCAAAGGTTTCACTTTCCTACTCTGGTTCAAGTTTGGGGGAAAATCAAGGGACTTGATTTCCATGACACAGCTGAGACATTGCACAGTGTACAGATTTGATAAATAGATATGTCAGTGTCTGTCCACCTGCCTCTCTTGACTTGGAACCTCTTGAAGGAGGGACTGTTATCATCTTTGTATCTCAAACACAGAGTGATTGGTGGTCCTCCCTTATCAAAAGCTTCATGAGGAAGGGAGCTGCAGGGGATCCTTTCAGAAATCTCTCCCTTTTTGTCCAGTGAAGCTCTGAATTCCAGACACTGAGGTGAGGTTCCCTAGGGTTCCCATTTCGTGCATGCATGCTAAGTCACTTCAGTTGTGCCCAGCTCTTTGCGACCCTATGGACTGTAGCCCACTAGGCTCATCTGTCCATGGGATTCTTTAGGCAAGAATACTGGAGTGGGTTGCC
Organism: Bison bison bison; assembly: GCF_000754665.1. Taxonomy (NCBI): domain Eukaryota; kingdom Metazoa; phylum Chordata; class Mammalia; order Artiodactyla; family Bovidae; genus Bison; species Bison bison. The sequence continues at coordinate 6,346,250 of NW_011495023.1, forward strand.
ATGCCCTCCTCCAGCAGATCTTCCTGACCCAGGGATCGAACCTGTGTCTCTAATGTCTCCTGCATTGACAGGTGGGTTCTTTACCACTAGCACCACCTATAAGTCATTTAGCTTTGCTGTGCTGTGCTTAGTCACTCAGTCATGTCCGACTCTTTGCCACCCCATGAACTGTAGCCTGCCAGACTCCTCTGTCCATGGGGATTCTCCAGGCAAGAATATTGGAGTGGGTTACCATGCCCTTCTCCAGGGGATCTTCCCAACCCAGGGATCAAACCCAGGTCTCCCACATTGCAGGCAGATTCTTTACCATCTGAGCCACCATCAATTTCATTTTTAAAATGATAAATAAATTCAGAAAATGTTTGGTGTTCGTGAGATGGAAGGTGATAGTTTTATAAGGGTCAGAGACAGTATTTCAAGGTATACACATTTGTCTCTAATGGAAAAGGCCATAGCCTTTATTTTAAATGCAGTAGGGACCATATTTGTGGTACTTTATAGATGCTTCATATCCTTTTAATTAATAGATCAAAGTGAGGAATAGCTTGAAGCCTTTTGCTTCTAATAATTGTTGTATAACAATATGTCTCATATTGTGTTACCAGAGAGTTAAATCTCATTAGGTTTGAGGACAAATAGATCCTGTCATCGAATTTTATGTTTAGGGAGGTTACTACTGCTCGATTCATCTTTTTAGCTGAATGATGACATTTTTAACTTTTTTTTTTTTTAACCATAGAGAGCCAAACCTCCTTCTAGTTTAGAAGACAATTTTAGTTTAACACTTGAAAGGAGAGGTTGAACTTCACAGTTGATTTGGATATACAGAAAGTACTTAGATAAATTTGGGGAAAGGAAACTTGTTAGTTGTTTGGTACAAAGTATAAGATGTTTAATAAACAGATGGTGATGTAGGGGAGCAAAATTTGCCACCCCAAAATGTCTCTTTGGCATATAGATTATTTTGAGCTGAAAATATTTATTGTTATAAAGGCCCAGAAGACTCAGGAAGAAACTCTGACTTTCTGCCTAACTACCTATAAAAATGCAAATGAAGGACCTGCTCCCAGAAGGGAGTTATTACCATAGACACTATAGTATGAACTAGACGTGAAGACAGGGAGGAACTAGCAAAGTCTAAGCTCCTTTGTATGTCCTTGTGTCTCTGCAGGTTCAGTAATCATTTGTTTACCAAGATTTGCTTTTCTATCTTACGTGAATCGCCCTTCTCCCCCTTCAGGTCACAAACCATTACCCCAACATCCTCTTTTATTAGCTGAAAAGGGTATTTAAGGTGAGGGTTTCAGCCATTTTGGCGGGTTACTCAGTTTTCCAGGGTCTCTTTCATGTATATATGCTATTAAAATTTTGTTTGAATTTTTTTTCCTGTTAATATGTCTCAGGTCAATTTAATCCTTAGCCCAAGCCATGAGAACCTAGAGAGCTAGAAGAAAAGTTCTTCCCTGATGGTGATTACAGTCACAAATCCTGGTAAAGTGAATCTTCCTTTTCTTAAGTTCCTTGCAGCTTCTTTCTGATTATAATATGCTTATAACTTGGATCATTAGATTTTTTTACCACAAAAGCAGAACATATATATACTTCTACAATTATAACTCTATGGACGCACCCTCCAGGACTCATGAAGATTGAAAGTCGTTTTTCAGGGGCTTCCCTTTGGTCCAGTGGTTAAGAATCAAACCTTCTAACATAGGGGACTTGGGTTAGATCCCTGGCTCGGGAACTAAGGGCCCTCATGCCCTGCTGCAACTAGAGAGCCCATGGCCTCTAGAGCCTGTGCTCCACAACAAAAGAAGCCCCCTTGCATTGCAACGAAAACCCAGTGCAGCCAAAATTAATAATAATAATAATAAACTCATTTTGCAAATTCATTCAAGGCCAGTTTGCACTGCCTATCCTTTTTCCCCACACATCTTGTAACCTATAAAGTACCCTCTCTTTCTGTAGTTATTCTATTACTTATAAAATTGGGATAAGGTCAAGAAAAATTTAAAATAAAAAATAAATTCAGCTATGTCTTGATTATTTATTTTCCTTCCTTTTTTGGGTGGAAGATGTAGTCTTATTTGTTTTCAGCTTTACTGAACTATGCTGCTAAGTCGCTTCAGTCGTGTCTGACTCTGTGCGACCCCATAGACGGCAGCACACCAGGCTCCCCCGTCCCCGGGATTCTCCAGGCAAGAGAATACTGGAGTGGGTTGCTACTTCCTTCATCACAGCGTCATAGATACAAACAAAATAAGTAGCCTTCAAACTTATGAAAACAAATCCCTCAAGTGTTTGATTCTTTTTAAAACTTTTATTCTCCTATTCAATTTGCACCAGGCTTTCCCTTGGTGGGTCAACTGACTTCAACAAATGATAAAACAATGGAGACTTACAGTAATCAAAAAACAGGAGCTAAGCCTTAGCAATGAACTTACAACAAGGATAATTTGCTGCTGCTGCTACTAAGTTGCTTCAGTCGTGTCCGACTCTGTGTGACCCCATAGACGGCAGCCCACCAGGCTCCTCTGTCCCTGGGATTCTCCAGGCAAGAAAACTGGAGTGGGTTGCCATTGCCTTCTCCACTGAGGTATGATTGACAAATAAAACTGTAAGATATTTAAACTGCACAACTGATGATTTGATATGCATGTACATTGTGAAAGGATTCCCCCGCCCATCGAGTTAATGAAACTGACCATTTCTTTTGTCTTTAAAGATGCTTCCCTGATGTTTTTTTCTAATGTCCTCAGATTTCCATTTTCTCCTTTGTCCTAGTCTTTGAGTTACAAGTTCCTATTAACATCAAGCATTGTATTTTGCCAAAGGAGAGAGTCTGAGGGTTCAACATGTTTCTAGCTCTCTCCATAAGTACATTTAATTCATTAATTAATTTTATTTTGACTGCATCAGATCTTAGTTGTGGCATGCAGGATCTTCATTGCATCATGTGGGATCTTTCCTGGTGGCCACGGACTCTCTAGTTGTGGCATAAGGACTTCAGTGGTTGCACATAAGTACATTTAGATAAATAGAAACTAGATCCTATAAATATATGTTGGTAAATAGGGGTTAACTAGCTCTTTAAAAGTTAAATAACAGTCTACTTCTTCCATAAATGCAAGAGTGTTAGATTTGTACACTTAGAACATTTGTGGAATATTTCTTAACTGTAAGTGGGTGGCAAGAATGTGGAAGCTTTTTGTAACACCACACATTTGTCATTGTAGGATAGATGGATAACTTTTAACCAATAGCTTCATGTGTCTTCAGGTGTCATGTGACCAATTCATATGCCAGGCCCTAAATTAGGCACTTTCTATGCATTATTTCATTTAATTTCCATTGACAATTCTATGAAGAACATAAAGCTATTATCTACATTGTATTGGTAAGAAAACGGAACCTGAAATAGATTAGGCAATTCACTTGCCCAGGGTCACAGAGTTAGAAAGACCCAGAGACAGGACTCCGTGTGGATGTGGGCTGAATTGAAAGCTTGTACTTGGCCCCATCACGTTCTGTCACTAAGTGGTGTGATTTGATTCTTCACTCCTTTCACTGCGTGCCCAGTGCCTGGATTTCCAGGCAGTGGAACGTGCTCTTTTATGTTAAGTCATGGTCCCTAGTTAAAATACTAATGATAGGGACAGAGTGAAGGGACAAAATAGATGATCAAATAGTTAATCCCACTAGGGGATTGTGGGAAAAAATATGGGAGACCCCTATAATTTAATGACTACTCAAGAAAGCATGTTTGCTTAACCACAAAATCAAGCAGCCTTGCCTAGCTACCAAACCATGCAGCAGGAGCCCCCTACGTGGGCTTCCCAGGTGGTGCTAGTGGTAAAGAATTCGCCTGCCAATGTGGAAGACGTGGGTTCAATCCCTGGATCAGGAAGATCCCATGGTGTAGGAAATGGCACCCACTCCTGTATTCTTGCCTGGAAAATTTGATGGGCAGAGGAACCGGCAGGCTACAGTGCATGGAGCCACAAAGAGCTGGACACAACTGAGTGAGGCAGCACACACACACCCCGATATTCATCACAGCATTTTTATAACTGCCAAGATAAGGAAACAATCTAAGTGTCCATCAATAGATAAATGGATAAAGAAGATGTGAGGTATGTATCACATGCAATAGAATACTGCTCAGTTATAAAAAAGATGAAGTCTTGCCATTTGTGGCAACATGGATGAACCTTGACAGTATTATGCTAAGTGGCGTAAGTTACAAATACCATATGACTCCACTGGTATGTGGGATATAAGAAGCAAACAACAACAATGAAAACCAAAATACATGAACAAACCAAACAGAAACAAACATGTAGATACAGAGAACAGAAGCTTAGGAGTGTGGTGGCGGGGGAGGGAGAAATGGGTAAAGGGATTGACTGTATGTGATGTGAGTGCATGCTAAGTCGCTTCAGTCACATCCAACTCTTTGCAACCCTATGGACTGTAGCCCACCAGGCTCCTCTGTCCATGGGATTCTTCAGGCAAGAATACTGGGATGGGTTGCCGTACCCTCCTCCAAGGATCTTCCCGACCCAGGGATTGAACCTGCATCTCCTGCGGCTCATAATTGCAGGCGGATTCTTTCCCACTGAACTCTCAGGGAAGCTTGTATGGTGATGAATGGGTGATGTGAGCTGTAGGGTATACAGAAATAGAAATATAATGTTGTAAACATGACACTTAAAGAGTGTTATAACCCAATGTTACTTCAATTAAAAAAAATGTTTATTGACCAATTACTATGTGATAAACACTTCCTTAAGGACAAGGCATGAACAAACAAGTACATAGATAGCTATAATGAAGTGTAAGAAATACCACTAAATTCCAGGGTTGTTGATATGAAGGCAGAGAAATAATAGCATAGCTTTGTGAAGATTTTTTGGCTATTCGTATTGTCAATAAACTCTTGAACCAGGAAAAAACATTCTAGAGGGTAAATCAATAGATTGTCTCCTTTATAATTGTCTATACTTTCTGGATTTTCTAAAGTGAGCATATATTGCTCTAACAATTGGGAAACAAAATGATTTAATAACTGGGAAAAAAACCCCAAAGTGAATCCAATTGTTCTTGCCTTTGCCACAACATCATTATCTATGTCTGGCTTGGCCCTGCCCTTGCCATTGGGTCTAATCGTTCTGGCCACGCTCTGTGGGTGAATGGAAGGAGGGCAGGTGTCACCTCAGCTTAGAACCCCACAGGTAAAGAGTGCCCCAAATCAACCTGTGGTTCTTTTTCTTGATTTTTGGGTAGGTGGGAAGAGGGGAGATGGGTATCAGGGGCCGAGACCTAAATATGATTGAGTGTACAGAAGGATAATAATCTCAGCATTTGATGTACATGGATTCTATGCCCTAATGAAGACTTGAGAGATAATTTCATTTCAGTCAGCCAGGTCAGACTGTGTTGATTCCATGACTATGACTATAGATAGATGTGAAGTCTGTGTGTGAGTTTTTTTTTTAATGTGGACCATTTTAAAATTGTTTATTGAATTTGTTACAATATTGCTTCTGTTTTATGTTTTCCCTTTTTTTAGCCTCAAGGCATGCGGGATCTTAGCTCCCTGACGGGGGGGATCGAGCTGCACCTCCTGCATTGGAAGGTGAAGTCTTCACTCTGGACCACCAGGGAAATCCCTGTGTATGGTCTTCCCGCCACCCTTAGGGCATCTCTTTTCCACATTGGTCCAATCAGGTGCATTGCTGAAGGAGAAAAGAGGTCAAATACCACCTCCAGCCTCTTAATGAAGGGGTAGGAGGCAGGATGAGAATTAGAAAGCAAGGTGAAGCAAAGTGGTATCTGAACTGCTATCAAGACACAGAGGGTTTCAGAACCGGCCACTCTGTCTCTCCTCAGGCATGGAGGACTCTTGGTATTCGTGGATGTCTTAAAATACAAACTATAAATGGGCAGTTTAGAGTAAGACTTAATGAACACATGCTTTAGTGGCATAGATGTTAGGTTGTTGGGAGAAAAGGACCTATTTTATTTGATCCTAATTTTCCGGAAAGTGCCACTGACATCTGGAGCATGGTCAGAACAGCCTATAATAATTTGTCACGCTGTGCCTGTGTTATCTGTTTTGGCATTTCCCCATGCAGAAGCTATAAAAGATGTGTTTACACTGGTGTGGCTGCCTGCTCTGCCTGTGGCTGCTACTATTGGATGAATCCCCTTGACTCTGTGGAAACAATTGAAAAGTGTTACAGTGTATTATTGCTGGGAGGACAATGTAATGATTGTTTGGGAAAGGCCCCTTGCCTTAGGTTGCAGATGAATTGTGATAGTCTAGGCTGAAAGAACCCTTATTTTTGTGTTTGCTGTCTGGAAAATGACATGCTAGAAACAGAATAAATACATTCTGATGGTTCTTGTGTCTTTTGTGAAAACAGGACCTTTTTGATTCTTTAAATGAAAACCGAAAATGTATTGCACAGTATATTTGGTAGTGTTTTACTGTTTTCGGTTTATTATTTTTTATACACACACATTCCACTTATTTTGTCTACACCCAAAGCAAATAGATAGTTCAGGCCCATAAATAAATTATTTTTTAAAGGAAGCTGAACCAACGTTTGTATGTGTGCCTTAAACCGAATTGAATATGTCTCCTAATAATTTGTCCTGAACTTTTGTTCAAGTGGTGTATGGGAAAGGTCAGGGTTTTTCTTTCTTTCCTTGGCTCTGCTGGAAGAATTTATTGTAGAAAAAGACAAAGGGACAGCATGGGCAGTATATAGATTGCTCTTGTGAAGCAGAAAGAAAGTTTCTGGACAGTGAAGTTGACATATCATTAAACACATAGATGAAAGGAAAGGCTTGAGCATGTGCTCTGCTTAGGGCACAAGATAACACAGTCGTGTTAGATTAATAAGATTTGATATTTAATAAAGGTGGATTGGAGCTTCTCTGGTGGCTCAGGCAGTAAAGAATCTGCCCACAATGCGGGAGACCTGGGTTCGATCCCTGGGTTGGTAAGGTCCCCTGGAGGAGGGCATGGCAACCCACTCCGGTATTCTTGCCTGGAGAATTCCCATGGACAGAGGAGCCTGCTGGGCTATAGTCCATGGGGTCACAAAGAGTCCGATTCGACTGAGTGACTAAGCGCAACACAGCACACACAACAAAGGTGAATTTATTACAATATGAGTCTGGTTTCTTTTCTCTAAAATGTATGACTTTCCTAATAGACATGAAAAAAATAATAATAATCTGAAGGCCACATCAGGAACAAATCCTAGCCACTCGGCTGGTGGAGACAAGGCATAGGTGAAGAGGGCAGGAAGAGGGCAGGAAAGACTGGAGGGGGTTAGAATACTCAGGGATCTGTTAGACAGCAGGCTCGATCTGCTGTCACAATCATGGTGCATATTCTGGGCTAAAAATAATACATGCGCGCTGATATTGCTGTTTCTTCACATCAGCGCCTGGGAGAAACTAAGTCTACAGACCTGTGGTGCCATAAGCCTAGAATGAGAGAGAAAACGAAAGGTTCAACCCATCTGACACAGAGCCACCACCTTCCACACCGCCATTCAGAGCCAGGACGAGGTGCTGTCCAAACTAGACCACATGGAAGGGTCTGAAAAAAAGCATAGAGGATCCAGGTTCTCATGTGGTTCCCTTTAAATCAGGAGTCCTCGACCTCTGGGATCTAATGGCTGATGATCTGAGGTGGAGATGTAATAATAATAGAAATAAATAATAAATAAATTAATAATAATGTGCTTGAATCATCCCCAAACTACTCCTCCACCCCTGGTCTGTGGAAAAATTGTCTTTCATGAAACTGGGCCCTGGTGCCAAAAAGGTTGAGGACTGCTGTTTTAAGTCATCTGTGATTCCAACTAAACAGAATGAACAGAAGAAACCAGAGCTGGTTTCAGATACAAATCAAGACTTTTAATGCTAAGTTCTACGCATGTGTTATAGACACTATGCTATCCATTTTGGGATTGAAAGAGAGTAAAGTTCAAGCGTCTTTGTTTATTAAAATGTGTTATAATATTTTTAAAAAATAGTTAGGCCTTTCTAAATATATATTGAAATGAACTGGAATAAAGTCTCTCCATCTGTCAAATAAGATTTCCTATTGTGTTACTAATGACGCTGACGTTGGGAAAGATTGAAGGTGGGAAGAGAAGGGGACAACAGAGGATGAGAAGGTTGGATGGCATCACTGACTCAATGGACATGAGTTTGAGCAAGCTCCAGGAGATGGTGAAGGACAGGGGAGCCTGGCAGGCCACAGTCCATGGGATTGCAAAGAGTTGGACACCACTGAGCAACTGAACAACAACAAATGATTGACATGACTAATTATTTTATCTTGACCATTATATTTTTTTCAAAAAAAACTTATGATCTCTAAATACACAATGTAATTTAAAAGAAAAATAAAATACCTTTCTATAGAAGTTTGATGTGTGTCTTTATGTAACTTTGGCCATTTTCCTTAGTCAGTGTTTTATTGCTTTAGCAAAAAAGGTAACCATTCTTTCCCACAGGATCTCCATGTAGCAATCGGAAAAGTTTTATAGAAATTACCAAATAATAACACCTTTAAAATTTTAATTCCATCAACATTTATCAAATACTTAATGTATACCAGGCACTTTGCTAGGTATTGGGGATACACAAAAATAAGGGGGACAAGGGTTACAGTCCAATAATTTAAAGCCTTCCTTCAAAAATACAATTTGATAAATTCATAAGACTAGTAAGAAAAGAACGTCTATACAATGGGAATATAGTGCAACAGGAATACATTTGAAGAGTCTCTCATTTAGGACAGCACCTAAGATATACTGGGCATACTTTCCACAAGAATGTTCCACTAGTTTGCTGTCTGAAAGTTCTCCTCATACATTATGTAAATTCCCTAGTAACTAGAGAGAACACAGCAGCCATTTAACCACAAATATCATGGGATCGCTAAGAGTCGGACACGACTGAGTGACTTCACTTTCACTTTTCACTTTCATACATTGGAGAAGGAAATGGCAACCCACTCTAGTGTTCTTGCCTGGAGAATCCCAGGGACGGGGGAGCCTGGTGGGAGGCCGTCTATGGGGTCGCACAGAGTCAGACACGACTGAAGCGACTTAGCAGCAGCAGCAGCAGCAGCAGCATGGCTGAACATCCTTCAAAGTGAGTGCTGGCTATTATCAAAGAAACAGGAATAAAATATTTGGCCAGCATTGTTGCTCTTCATTCAATTGTCACTTGCCTAGGGCTTAATATCTACCAACCTCCTATTTCTGAAATGCATGTTGATTCTCTTAGGGGGTTACTTTTCCTGAGGGTCTTTTTGGGTCATTGCTCCTGACAGAAAGGCTCAAAGTAGAGTCTTCAACTGTACAAATGGGAGTTGTAGATCATTTGTAAAAATTAAAGAGGTTAATTTCATCCACAAGTTGTTTGGTATGAGGTCAATCTCTTTCTTGCTATGAAAATCTTTTTTTATTGATATTCTTTGTTGATACTAATGTTTCTAGGCTTCTTGTACAACTTTACACATCTAAGAAATGCCAGTTCAGCTGTCTTTTCCTATTTTATAAAAATTTTCAGAGTCACTTCTCAGTAAATGAATATAAGCCAATAAATGAATTTTGTAAGTCCACATGAGGTAAGGAAACACACTTTCAAAAAAAATCAAAACAAAACAAAATTTTATGGAACAAGTTTTCTTTTTGCAAATTGTTTGAAGCAAAAATTTAAGAAATTAGGGACTTCCTTGGTGGTTCAGTGGTTAAGACTCTGCCTGCCAAACCAGGGGCCATGGGTTTGACCCCTGGTCTGGGAACTAAGATCCCACATGCCTTGGAGCAACTGATTCTATGCACCACAACTACTGAGCCAGCACTCTAGAGCCCACAAGCCACAACTACTGAAGCCCGTGTGCCTCGAGCTGTGCTCCACAAGAGAAGCCACCTCAGTGAGAAGCCAGCAGCCTGCAACTAGAGAGAAGCCCCACTCACTGCAACTAGAAAAAGCCCGAGTGAGAAACGAAAACCCAGCACAGCCAAAACATAATTTTTAAAACTTTAAGAAATTAATAGATCAACCACTTATCCATTTTATCTCAAACATATCAGTAATAACATTTGTCCTCCCAACACCTGTTATGAGCCTCAGTGACCTTGTGAAGAAAAGTCTAGAACAGATTATTGGTTGTGACTGGCAGGAAGGTGTCTTAGGAATCTACAGTTCTGCTGAGAGTAGCAGCTGTTACCATGCTCTAGTTAATCTATTCCACCATTGCTCTGCGAGTTGCATGGTATAGCCCAGCCCAGTGGGCTGTGACAAAGCCAAGGTCAATGTTTATTGAATTAACAAATGAAAGATAAATGGCTGAGAGCATAGTTTCCTTGAGGGATCATTTAAACACCAGGGCTACATCTAACATTTAATAATGTTTAATGAGATGGCAAGAATGGAGAAAACAAGCAATATAAGTGTTTATTTTTGTTTTGTTTTGGAAAGATAGTGAGATAAAATTATGTTTGAAAATCTGAAAACCAGGAGCAGTTCTAAATATATTTTTATGTATCTAAAAATTATCTGAGTGATGAACGTATGCTATTAAGGAAGTACACACCACAAGTACTTTAAAAATTGCACATTACTAGGGAATTAAAAGGGGAAGGGACTTTGTGAAAAAATGGCTAAAGGAGGGGATGACTAATAGAGAGGGAAAGTGAAATTTTCTTTCTCAAATGGGAAAGGATGAATAGTTGAAAATACCAGAGAAGTTAGTTGTACGGAAATCTTCAGGTTTGAAAAGGTTTAAAGAAAAAAGCTCTGCCTTGTCTACTCATCTCAGTTGGTTTGTTCTCTGGTTTGTGTGAGGAGAGACAAAGGAGAAAGAATGGAATATTACTAGGAAGAAAATATGTATTCTATTAATCGGCACAGATAGCCTAAATAGGATAAGTAACTTGACTATTGGCTATAAAAGTGGGAAGATACAGAGGATACTGGCAGCTGTCAGAAACTACAAAATCTTTTTGTTGCCAAAGTGGTCTGAATTCCCAGAAACTTGGCCAAAACCAGGAGAAATTCTATAGAAGTAAGTGTTCTGGTCAAGTTTAGGTAATCAGCCATCAGTTCAGTTCAGTTCAGTTGCTCAGTTGTGTCCGACTCTTTGTGACCCCGTGAATTGCAGCATGCCAGGCCTCCCTGTCCATCACCATCTTCCGGAGTTCACTCAAACTCACATCCATTGAGTCGGTGATGCCATCCAGCCATCTCATCCTCTGTCGTCCCCTTTTCCTCCTGCCCCCCATCCCTCCCAGCATCAGAGTCTTTTCCAATGAGTCAACTCTTCG
>NW_011495023.1:6357715-6362318 GCF_000754665.1 Bison bison bison
CCCCCATCCCTCCCAGCATCAGAGTCTTTTCCAATGAGTCAACTCTTCGCATGAGATGGCCAAAGTACTGGAGTTTCAGCTTTAGCATCATTCCTTCCAAAGAAATCCCAGGGCTGATCTCCTTCAGAATGGACTGGTTGGATCTCCTTGCAGTCCAAGGGACTCTCAAGAGTCTTCTCCAACACCACAGTTCAAAAGCATCAATTCTTCGGCGCTCAGCTTTCTTCACAGTCCAGCTCTCACATCCATACATGACCACAGGAAAAACCATAGCCTGGACTAGACGGACCTTTGTTGGCAAAGATGGACCCAATTGTGATGGGTAGTAGTGATGGGTAGTGAAAAAGAAAGCCAAAGCTTATCAAATCTTGCTCTGTTTGTTTGCAGAAGCTGTGTTTTCTATTGTTGGAGTCATGCTCACCTCCAACTTAATTGTACCTCTTTGTAAACAAAACTTTTTTCTACCACTTGGGAAGTTACCACTTTTACTGGCAGTTACCACTTTTATAATTTTGAGGGGTCAGTGGAGGGTTTTGAATGTCTACTCCCAGGACCTAATCTTACCTTCCTCAAGGATCTTTTCTCAAATGTGTGATCCTATCTCTCTTTGACTATACACCACATATGTAAAATTTTCTAGTGCATAACCTCAACATATGACCTCAACATATGCATAACCTCAAATCACATATTAATAGGCACTACTATATTTATGTATTATATTCCTTGTCTGGCTTGCCTGGTGGTTCAGTAATAAAGAATCTGCCTGTCAGTGCAGGAGATGCGGGTTCAATCCCTGGGTCTGGAAGATCCCCTGGAGAAGGATATGGCAACCCACTCCAGGATCCTTGCCTGGGAAATCCCATGGACAGAGGAGCCTGGCAGAGTCCATGGGGTTGCAAAAGAGTTGGACATGACTTAGAGGCTAAAGAACAACAAAAAACAATATTCCTTGCCTAGAAAGGCAAATTGAAGCTTTTCTACCATGAATAATATTTTTATGACTATAAACTCAAATCTATAAAAAAAAAAATAAAACAGTACTCATACCTTTTGTCAGGCTTTCTAATAAGTTTTGTCTAGGAACTTATCCTACAGAAACCACTTTTGAAATGGGCAAAGAGATTAGCTCATTTGAAAAATATTTATGATGAGCCTACGACTTTCCATATACTATTCTGGTCATTGCGGATACACAGGGAGCAAAACCAGATAGACCCCTCCCTGCACACATGACGCCCACAGTCTGGTAGAGGCCTCAGACTCTAGTCAGATAATCACACACAGGCAATAGTCAAGTTGGATCAGGCAACCATGGAGAGACTCGTGGGGCTATGAAAGCATCTATTAGGCAAGGAAACCTAATTTACGGGTCAGAGAAGATACCTTAAAAAAGAGACAAACGGGCAAAAATCTGAAGATTCAGTAGGATTGGGAGGGTTGTTTGTAAAATGTAGACCAGGGAATTCCCTGTCGGTCCAGTGGTTAAGACTCCAAGCATCCACTGCAGGGAGCACAGGTCAGATCACTGGTGGAGGAACAAAGAAACAACAAACAAACAAAACAAAACATAGACCAAACTGATTCCTTGTAAGAATAACTAAACAAACCATCATATAGCCATTTAGTGGAAGGCTATCCAGCTATACAAGGAGGTAGGAGGAGGTACTTCTAGGGAAACAATCCACCATGTATTGTATAATACTACATTTTATAGAATTCCATTTATGTTAAGAATGTTCCATATATAAGAAAAGCTTAGATATACACATAACATATATGTTTGTGTATATATATACACATATACACACATACGTATATATAGAGAGACTGCCTTAAATATTTCTGTAACGTTTGAATTTTATATAACTCTATTATGTTTACAACCATGTGCAAATATTTTAAAAAGTGTATTCTAGGTCTTACAATTGGTTTGGTCACTGAAGAGCCCACACACATATACATACATGTGTGTGTGCAATAATTAAGGATAATTCTGATCTTGATTTATACAATCACATCAAATGATATTTTTAAATAAACACTAAATGGTGTGTCTTGGGAATATTTACCATTATCACTAGTGATTCTGAACTAATAGAACAAAAGGCATCATCTCCATGATAGCACCAAATTTATATTCAGTCTGGCTGGAAGGAGAGAGATTAGATGATTTCTTGAGATCTCCAACCTTCTCACCAGTTTCATAAGGATTATAGTTCACAAAGCAAGATGTTTTGTTAAAGGGATAAAAAACATTCTGTAGGTTTTTATCTGTAAAAACAGAGGTCCTGGGAACCAGGAAGTTACCAGATCTTCATACTTCAAAATCACCAGAAGTCTGTTAAAAGAGTCACAAAGCATTGCTCTACAGGTCTCAGCTTTTCAAGTGGCCAGCTTGTAAAATGATTCCCAGGCTTGCTTTGGATTTGCTGAGTCAGAATTTCAGTGGGTGGGGGGAAGTTCTGGGGTCTTCACTTTAAGATCTGTGGTGCTACAAACCCCACTTTAGTGGGGTTCTCCAAACCCCACAGTGAATTTGGGTCCGACCAGTCAAGCTCCACCTTGACAAAGAGGGCGCTGCTGGCTTGAGATGAGGAAAATGCCAAAAAAAATCCCCATCTCCTTCCTAACAGATTTTGATTAGTGGGTGAAGGGAAAATTTGAAGCTAATTAGGAAAAACGCTTTTCCTCTTTCCATTTCCTCTGACTTTATGAAAGACAAGACGTCTTAATAAGAGCGCCTTTAGCCCATCATTCATCTTTTGTTTCCTTAGTGGAACACTGGCTTATTAATTAGAAGCCAGAGCCTTTCTCAGTGGACACCATCGGTGCCTTCATGTTCCCGGGACAGTGGGCTGGTTCATTTGAGCCCGCAGCTCACAGATATGTTACAAGGAAGTCATTTTTATGGAGGTTATGGGGGAGGGGGGTTGAGGAATGGCTGGGATGGGGGGTGGGGAGAGGGAGAGGGAGGGGGAATGTGTGACCTGGAGGGAAACTCTTATGCTGGCCCTCAAGAGAAAACTATACTTTCTTGGTCTTACTGATAATTATCAGTGACCCAGTTACCATTGCCTTTCCATAGAAGAGATCCTTGAAGCACTGTAAAATATACCTATTTCTTTAATTCAGATTTCACATTCTCTCAGAAGAAAAACACTCATACTTTTCCAGTTTAAAAAATTCTTTAAGCTCCTACAATTTACCAGTAGTAGATAAAGAACTTATATTAAAAAAATAGACAACAGTACATATGATAATAGAAATATTTTTTGTATTTAATATAAAATAGTATTTGACACAATTGTATTACAAGTATAAATTAATTGTATTTAGTGCCAACTCGTTGGAAAAGACCCTGAGCTGGGAAAGATTGAGGGCAGGAGGAGAAAGGGGTGTTAGAGGATGAGATGGTTGATGGCATCTTTGACTCAATGGACACGAGTTTGAGCAAACTCTGGGAGACCGTGGACAGGGAAGGCTGGCGTGCTGCTGTCCATGGGGTCTCAAAGATCAGACACAACTGAGTGAACGACAGTAAGGTGTCGGCCTCTCTCTCTCTCTTTCTGTCTTTCCCTCCCACCTTCTCTTTCTCACTATACTCAGCACAGCAGTAGGAAATACTGCCATTCTCTTCAGAAGGGCCTGATTTCCTATCCTTATAAAGAAATTAACAGGCTTGAGGATAATTAATATAAATAATTGCTTTATTCCAGCCACCCAAATCCTTAAGGCATTCTAATCTCCACAGTATTTACCCAATAGAAATTTCAAAATAGCATTGCTTATTGGCGCTAATTCTAAAGGTAGTATGTATTCATTTTTTAAAATTAAAAAATTAAGAAGTATAAAAAATACACATATTAATCTCACTACTTAGAAACTACACTTAACCATTTAGTATATTTCCTTCCAATTTTAAAATTATATATTTGGGGTCACAAAATATACACAACTGTCTATACACAATTATGTTTTTAACTACTGTTACTTATGATACCAAGAACATTTTACCGAGTCATTAAATATTATTTGAAAATAAAATTGCTCCAGTTTCTCACCATATGGAGCTCTCACGATTTAAGTACCTCTTTGCCTATTGTTGGACTTTTCAGTAGTTTAAAATTTTTTTTCAGTAGTTTTTAAATTCAGTCGTTTCTAAATAGGGGAAATTGTATCAGGAAACAACCATGAAAAACTGTCATCAAAGAACATGAATTTAAGAATACGAATATCAAACCCAGTTTTAAGTTTTTTTGAATTTCTGTGGTTTAAAACCATCTCCCTAACCCTAGCCAATGGGATTGAACACACAGCTCTGCTCTGAGTGAGAGGTTTGTCGGAGAATCAAGGGAAGGGCGTGGGTAGCAGTGATGGGCACGGAGAGAGGAAAACAGCCATGCTGAGCCGTGAATGAGATCGTGTCCAGAGGTGAACAGAAACTGCCAGCACGAGTGTGAGTGCCCAGGAGTTTGTAGAAATATCAGAGGAGGGCACTGTGCTTCCCTAAGGACTCGGGGTGAAAGGCTCGAGCCAATTTTATTTTAATTTTAAAAGGTCAAGATGACCTCAGCTGATATCTATGAAATAAATAGCTGAC
>NW_011495023.1:6362418-6367904 GCF_000754665.1 Bison bison bison
ATATAATTATATCATTCATAGTTAGCTGACAAAATAGGACACAGATTTTGTTTTTTTGATTCATTGGAGAGTCTTTGTCTTCTAATAGAGGAAATTTGAACACATACACATGTATCTTGTTAACTCATTTCATGCTTTCGGTTAAAAAAATACTCTTTACAAAAATTATTTTTGATTTCCTTTTAAATTTTACTTTAGCTATGAGAACTATTCATTTTGCCCCTTTCCCCTGCAGTGACTTGGAAGTCTCACGTTGTCACAGGTCAGGTTCCACAAGAGACGGGAGGAGATTGCCGGTAGGATGTTTGCCAGAGAGTTCGCTCAGGAACAGTGTGAGGAATATAGGACTTGGCTGAGGAAGAAGCTGAATTTTGATGCAGTTGCAGCAGAGGCCTCAGGCTCATCTACATGGAGCTCAGAGATTAGGGTGACCCTTCTAGAACTTTCCAAATGGAGGTGTGGAGGATGGGAGAGGGAGGGTTGGCAGGTGTGTAGGTATTTATACTCCTGCATTAGCCAGTCATGAGTACAAGCTGTCCCTGGAGAAGGGTTATGTGATAATGTCCGAAGGGCAAGGGAGTTTGTCCAGGGGAGGGCACTTCCTGAGACCTAGCTGTCTTAATCATTGGGCTGCCAGGGAAGTCCTTCTTTGTTTTCATGTCATTAATCACAACATATTTTAAAGGAAAGAATTATTGACTTGCTTTTGCGGGGAAGGTCCAATAAAAAACTTAGCAGGATTTAGTTTCTTCACTTCCTAGTTTAGGTGGATATAATCTGTCATTTTGGACAGACATAATTAACAGCCTCATCTTATGATTCTGCAATGTTTATCTTGTCTTGAAGGATTATTTTTGTCGTTAGTATTACATTTTATAACCATTCAGACATCTTTATAGATTGAACCGCTTAAACTCGTAAAAGCGAATTTTTTTTTTCCTGCTGCCTTGAATATGAAAAAACAAACAAAAGGCCCAGAGCTGGAGAGAATTGTACCTGCTTTGCTGCTAACCCCAAAACCAAGTGGCATCCATATTAAAATTTCATATTTTAAAAATCTAATCATGAAAGTTTGCATTCTGGCCTGATTTCTTTCCCCTTTTTGGTCTCACAGCAAAGTGACTTGGAATCCTAGCCAAAATATTTAGTTAAAAACTGGAGATGATTAGAGTTCGTCCAATCTCAAAGGGCACTGGCAGCAACAGACAAGAGGCCAGAATCCTATTCACTTTGACCTGTCCCCCATCACATTTTCTGTATTTAATTCTTCTACCAACTTGGATGAACCTGGAAAAAGCACCTTCATCCTCAGGAAGGCTGCAGAAATATGCCACTACACGATAATCAGCCCAGGACATGCAGCAGTTTAAGTCTAAAACAAGATTGACAAAGTTGTAACCACAGGTAAAAACCAGATTCTATCATTGCCTCTCATACCATATCAGCTTTTAACAAATGGCTGAATCAAATCCATTCCAACATTCATTCGACCTGGGGGGCCTGGGAGGAGAGGCGGCTCACTAGATGGATAAGAAGCAGGATTCACAGCATGAATGCTCTTGTATGGATGCAAACTATGGAGTTCACGTGTTACCCTCTGTTGATGAGGCATCTTTCATTAAACATGTATGATTACAGAACACTAAAGCATGGCCCCTTCAGAGGGACTCCAATGGGAGGCATATCAGTAATAACTCTTGATTTATTTTAATGTGGAAGTTTGAACTACTTGATTGTGAATTGAATGGAATTTGGGTGGAGTTGATACGGTTCTATAACATGCAATGTGGTGGCGTCATTCTCCAGATTTGGGGAACATTGGCACAACACAGTAGGTCTAGAGCTATCTATGCAGGCTGAGTTAGACATGATTCAAAACCAGAGGTAAGACCCTGTAGTCAGTAAAATGCTACATTAGGTCAGCCTGAAGGCCTTTTTATTTGAATCCTTATAGCCTGTTAAGATTTAAATTCCTCAGGCTTCCACTACATCATCTGGAGTGTGTTATCTGTCTGGTGTCGTGCTCAGTCACGTCTGACTGTTTGCAACCCCATGGACTGGAGCCAGCCAGGCTCCTCTGTCCACGGGATTTTCCAGGCAAGAATACTGCAGTGGGTTGCCATTTCTTCCTCCAGGGCATCTTCCTGACCCAGAGATTGAATCCATGTCTACCCGTGTCTCCTGCATTGCAGGAGGATTTTTTATCTCTGAACCACTGGGGAAGTCCATCTTGTCTGGAAAACATATAAATAACCTTGTATAGATGTCGTCTTTAATTTGTTGTTTTTTTTTTGTCAAAATTATCGCATGAAAAGCACTATTCATATCTGTGAACATTCATTTTATATTAAATGTTGAAAAGTTGGTTTTTTGATATTGGGTATTTTTCTCTAATTAGATAAGAAATAATAAAAATTTCCATATATATTTTTTTCCTGAAGCCAATCTGCTTTATATTAGTCAAGCAGTTCTTTTATTGATTGGAGCTGGTGACAAGAAGTATGATGGCCATGCAGATACTTTTTGTCCTTGGAACGCCCTTTTCTATTTTCATGTGAATCTCACTGTACAACCGTTGAAGCAATTAATTAGCCAATTTGTAGGTAATTCTTTCTGACAAGCTAGCCACCTTCCTTTAGCAGAAGTGTAAAATGAGCAATCTCAGAGACATGCATTAAATTCACTAATTAAATTAAATCCCAAACCAACGACTTCCAGGGCTTATGTTTCTTTTGTAAAGCAAACAGATGTTTTATAATGAATAATTATATCATAGTCAATCATTTAGTTGTGAATAGTGCCCAATTTTAAGGGTACATTTATAAAACAACATTCAAGATCAAATATACTTGTGTGCTACAGCCAGAATGTTTCTACCATTAGATTTTTCAGATGACTGTTTCTCTATGAATGCTATTAGTGAGGAAATTTTTTTTGGAGTTACAAGATGTTTCCTGTATCTTGCTAAACTGCAGAAGAGAGAATACATAAATGAGCATATCGGACATACTAATATCCTGGGCTGTATGGGTGCTGCTGTGGTAAGAATGTCACTTGCTACTTCTGAAAGATGTTATCAGTTCGGTTCAGTCACTCGGTCACGTCCTACTCTTTGTGACCCCATGAACTGCAGCCCGCCAGGCTTCCCTTTCCATCACCAACTCCCGGAGCTTGCTCAAACTCATGTCCATTGAGTCGGTGATGCCATCCAACCATCTCATCTCCTGTCATCCCCTTCTCCTCCTGCCTTCAATCTTTCCCAGTATCAGGGTCTTTTCCAGAGTCAGTTCTTTGTATCACGTGACCAAAGTACTGGATTTAGTTTCAGCATCAGTCCTTCCAATGAATATTCAGGACTGATTTCCTTTAGGATTGACCAGCTTGATCTCCTTGCTGTCCAAGGGACTCTCAAGAGTCTTCTCCAACACCACAGCTCAAAAGCATCAATCCTTTAGTGCTCAGCTTTTTTTATGGTCCAACTTTTGCAGCCGCACTGCAGGGGAAGCACAACTTCAGCTTGCTCAAAGTCAAGTAGATCCTATATGATGGGAACTGGAGGCCCCTGAAAGGCTCTCTGCCCCTGGGACTGAAGGCTTCCTATGGAATCGTCACCCATCCTATCTTGCTTGTCACAGCTTTATGTTCAATGAAAACAGTGGTGAATGGTTAAATCGCAAGTATGTGTTGAGTACATATATCCACAAGTTAAGAAGGAAGTTTGTGTAGGCAATACGTATTTCAGAATGGGAGATTCCCCAAGGAGAAGAGACAAGGCACAAAGAGGAAATGTGAGGTGGTGGCCTGAGGAACATGAGCGCTTAAGAGGCGAGTGGAAGGGGAGCACGTGAAGGAGACTGCACTGAGCTGGGCAGAGCACACGAGCATGGAGAGGAGGGCTGCTCCTGCTTCAGGCTCCCAAGGGGGGAGAAAGGGGAGGATGAAGAAGCAGATGTGTACCGAGTCACCCCACAAGGCACACGTTCTTCCTTTCCTGGAAAACAGAGCCAGAGGCTCCAGCAGCTGGGACCGAGGTCTATCTCAGCTTTGAAGCATCAGAGGAAACCTTCTCAGCAGATATGGATGGATATGATGTCGTATGTGAGGTTAGACAGGATTGACTCTGCCATACACACAAAAAGAATGAAATAATCCCATTTGCAGCAACTTGATGGACCTAGAGATTATCATACTAAATGAAGTAACCCAAAGACAAATATATGATATCACTTATACATAGAATCTAAAAAAATGATACAAATGAACACATTTACAAAACCGAAATGACTCAGAGACACAGAAAAGAATGATATGGTTACCACAGGGGAAAGGTGGGGCAGAGGGAGGGATAATTTATCGATTTGGGATGAACAGGCACACACTTCTCGATATAAAACTGATAAGCAACGAGGACCTACTCTATAGCACAGGCAACTATATTCAATATTGCATAATAACCGATAGTAGAAAGGAACCTGGAAAAGAATAGATATACATATAACTGAATCACTTTGCTGTACACCCGAGACATTGTAAATCAGCTACACTTCAATTAAAAAAATATATAGGAATAACTCAGACTGCAAAGCTAAGTTTAGAATAAGAAAAGAGCTCCTCCAAGCAAGAGCAGTGAGGACAACATGTACCAGAACTGGAGCTGAGGGGTCCTGGGCTCTGATAGGAACAGGCACCGCCCTGGACAACGCTGCCTCCGTGACTGCCCATCACTGCTATGGCTGAGCTCCAGCTCTGGTGCAGCCCTTTCTACCCTGGAAGGCCCTGGTAGGAAGCAGAGACTGCTGGGCAGGGAAAAAGAGAAGCTTAGATGCAAGTGAGTGGGAAAAAAAAAAGAAAAAGAAGAGAAACCAAACATATCAAACTGAAAACCAAAATATTTCATTTATTTCAAATTCCATGGGAAGTGGAATATTATATACCATTAGGGAAATCTGAAATAAAATTATTAGGCAGAATATTTAGATTTTTTTTTGTAATCTAAGAGGAACATGTCGGTAACAAAGGATTGATTGCATATTATGTATAGAGCTGCTTTTAAAGAAAACTATCCTTTCCTGAACTCCGGGAGTTGGTGATGGACAGGGAGGCCTGGCGTGCTGCAATTCATGGGGTCGCAAAGAATCGGACACGACTGAGCGACTGATCTGATCTGATCTGATCTGATCCTTTCCCCAAGAATTTAGTTATGAATTATATGGTCGATTTATATTCATATAGATTCACAAGAAGGAGCAGTTCAGATCAGATCAGATCAGTCGCTCAGTCGTGTCCGACTCTTTGCGACCTCATGAATTGCAGCACGCTAGGCCTCCCTGTCCATCACCAACTCCCGGAGTTCACTCAGACTCATGTCCATCGAGTCAGTGATGCCATCCAGCCATCTCATCCTCTGTCGTCCCCTTCTCCTCTTGCCCCCAATCCCTCCCGGCATCAGAGTCTTTTCCAATGAGTCAACTCTTCACATGAGGTGG
>NW_011495023.1:6368004-6387887 GCF_000754665.1 Bison bison bison
CCTTCCAAAGAAATCCCAGGGCTGATCTCCTTCAGAATGGACTGGTTGGATCTCCTTGCAGTCCAAGGGACTCTCAAGAGTCTTCTCCAACACCACAGTTCAAAAGCGTCAATTCTTTGGCGCTCAGCCTTCTTCACAGTCCAACTCTCACATCCATACATGACCACAGGAAAAACCATAGCCTTGACTAGACGAACCTTTGTTGGCAAAGTAATGTCTCTGCTTTTGAATATGCTATCTAGGTTGGTCATAACTTTCCTTCCTAGGAGTGTCTTTTAATTTCATGGCTGCAGTCACCATCTGCAGTGATTTTGGAACCCAGAAAAATAAAGTCTGACACTGTTTCCACTGTTTCCCCATCTATTTCCCATGAAGTGATGGGACTGGATGCCATGATCTTTGTTTTCTGAATGTTGAGCTTTAAGCCAACTTTTTCACTCTCCACTTTCACTTTCATCAAGAGGCTTTTTAGTTCCTCTTCACTTTCTGCCATAAGGGTGGTGTCATCTGCATATCTGAGGGTATTGATATTTTTCCCAGCAATCTTATCTATGCATTCATTTTTTTCCTTTAACGGATATTTTGGATGGGATTCCCTGGTGGCTCAGAGGTTAAAGCGTCTGCCTCCAATGTGGGAGACCCGGGTTCGATCCCTGGGTCGGGAAGATCCCCTGGAGAAGGAAATGGTAAACCACTCCAGTATTCTTGCCTTGAGAATCCCATGGATGGAGAAGCCTCGTAGGCTACAGTCCATGGGGTGACAGAGAGTCAGACATGACTGAGCGGCTTCAACTTCACCTTCATCTTATACTTAGCACTGGGCATGACAGTGGTGAGCCAGGCCAGCCTGGTTCCAGTGTTCGCAGAGTTCCCCTCAGGTAGGGTAGAAAAACATGAATCACACAATCATACCAATAGTTGTAAAACTGAAACCACACTAGAGGTTATTTGATAGTAGGAAGCCTTGACTTAGGGGCTTCCCAGGTAGCTCAGCTGGTAAAGAATCCACCTGCATTGCAGAAGACCCCAGTTCGATTCCTGGGTCAGGAAGATCCCCTGGAGAAGGATGGGTTACCCACTCCAGTATTCATGGGCTTCTCTGTTGACTCAGTCAGTAAAGAATCCGCCTGCAATGCGGGAGACCTGGATTTAACCCCTGGGTTGGGAAGATCCCCTGGAGGAAGGCATGGCAACCCACTCCAGTATGCTTGCCTGGAGAATCCGCATGGACAGAAAGAGCCTGGTGGGCTACAGTCCATGAGGTCGCAAAGAACTGGACATGACTGAGTGACTAAGCAAAGCACACCACAGCCTTGACTTAGAGCAAAAGGGAAGTTGTAACTCATGAAGTGACAATTGCAAACAGAGCGGACAGGAGGAGCAAAGGCCCTGTGGCAGGAAATACATCCTGAAAGCTCACCTGAAAGCTCATCTGAAGAAGAACAATGAATTTTGTCTTTTTTTTTTTTTTAATTCAAGTACAACTGATGATCCAAAATTGTATTAGTTTTAAGAGTTTCAGCTTTATTCTTAGAGCAATGGAAGCTCTGGAAGAGTTTTAAACAGAAGAAAGTCAGTCTCAGAATTATGTTTCCCCAAAATCACTCTGGTTTCTGAGTGGAGGAGAGGGGGAAAGTGTGGTTCTTAGGAGGTGAGTCCAGTGAGCTAGGTAGCTGCAGGAAGAGGCTACCGAAGTTATATAGACATGTGTTGGTGGCTTGGGTTGAGGTGGAGAATGGATTTGAGATATTTAGGAGATGTAACCAACAGGACCAGATGTTAGAATCAGTGTGTAAGCAAGGGAGAAGGGAGGTTAAGGGTGATTCCTAGATACCTCTTGCTTATACAATAATAAAGATGAGAGTGTCTTTTTGTTGAGATAAGGGAAGTAGAAGAGGACCATGGACTGGTGGATGGGAAGGTTATGATTTAATTCTGGAAATGCAGATGTACCTTTGAGACATCCACATGGTAATGCATGTTGGTAGGTGGATAAATGGGTCTGAAGCTCTGTTGAAATGTCTGGTCCAGAGATGGACATTCATAAGTCATCCATGAACTCTGATTGATGGGTACGTGTAGGAAGAGAACACAGTGGGGAAAAAAAGAGAGACAGGGCCTGACGCTGTGTGTTGAATATTGAATGGCCAAGTTTAGGAGAATGAGTGTGTGAAGGAGAGGTGGCAGCCAGAGAGGTAAGGAGAAAACAAGCTCCATGTTCCCCACACCCAGGAAGAAGCACGTTTCAAGCAATGAGACCGGGAGCAGCCGTATTAGATGCTACGGCGATGGAGTGAGATGAGGGCTATGAATGTCCACTGAATCTAGGGACACGAAGCTCATGCTGACCCTAGCAAGACTGGTTTTAATGGAGAACTGAGTGGCCACCAGAAGGAGGAGTTGGGAACACATGGGAAATAAAACGGGAGACAGTGAAGCTAGAAAGCTCAAGTGCTTTGGCTGTGATGGGACAGCTGGAAAAATGGCTGAGTGGGTATGAGAGGCTGAATACTTGGGAGGCCCTTGGGTATAACACAAAGATTCAGCTTGGTGAGAGATTCTCCTTGAGGGAGAAGTTGTTGGAGAGTTAAGTTTCTGAGGAGGTGGGTAGGGAAGGGAGAGTTATGAATGTCTGGTATCCAGACAGTGACAGAGTCCTCCCGTCACAGTTTCAGTGTTCTTTGTGTTGCTTTCATTTTCGCAGCAGGCAGATATTCTGCTGAGAGTGAGGGAAGGGTGAGTGTGTTTGTTTGAGTGTATCTGGGTAGCTGGTTACAAGGGTGGGGAGAAGCTTTGCAGTAGTTTTTGTGGAAAGTAGGAGAGTGAGCTGGCTTCCCAGGTGGCTCCATGGTAAAGAATCAGCCTGCCAATGCAGGAGACACAGGCTTGATCCCTGGGTCGGGACCCTCTGAAGAAGGAAATGGCAACCCACTCCAGTATTCTTGCCTGGGAAATCCCATGGAAAGGGAAGCCTGGCAGGCTACAAAGAGTCAGACTCAGCAACTATACAAGAAGAGAGTGAGTTAATCAGAGAAACACAGTGAGTGGGTTCATCTGAGACAAAATTTTAGGCACTGACACTAAAACCAATTTGCTCTCATGTGACTTTCCCGGGAAGTTTCAGCTCCTGGGGACTGGATGTAGATCACTGGGTTCATCAAGGATGAGATTTTGCCAGAAAAGGGAAACAAAAAAGCTAAAAGGGTAAGGGAGTAGTGAGCATTAGTGAAAGTGCTATAAAATCGCTAAACCATATCTCTGCTGGAGGAGGAGGGAAATCAAGACAGGAGAAGGCCAACCCCTGTGAACCTAAGGCTGGTGCAAGGAACTGAAGTCTGGATGAGGCTGAAGAATGATGTCAGGGGAGCAACTGAGCAGAAGGGGAAGAAGTGATGCGCAGAGATTGTTTGCATTAAAAATTCTGAAGATGGAGGAGTTTCGAGTGATGCAACACCCAGGCAATGCATGTGCACTGGAGTTGATGACCTGGAGTAGAGTCCTGGAGATGAGAACTTGAGGAGTGAGTGGCCATTTGATCAAATGTATTCTCACATGTGCAGGGAAGCTACTGGGAATGGTGGTAGGGCTTATAGGCCAGACGCCAAGACTTTGAAAAAGGGGAGGGGGGGACCAAGAAGCTGATGGATGACACTGACAGAGAGGATGCAGAAATGAAAACCAAGAAGGTCATAAAAGTGAATTTTTTTTTTTTTTTTTTGCAAGAGGCAAAAATAGCATGGGATGGAAGCAGAAGCAAGGAGCCAGGAGGACTGCTACTGTACCCCAGAGGAAGAATGCCTTAAAAATCATAAGAAAAAGAAAAGAATAGCTGCAAATCTCTACCAGTGTTAAGCCAATTCAAACCAGGAAAAGAAGGGTGCCCACCCCATGCAGGCCTCTCACCACCACCCTCCCCAGTCCCAAGAAAGGAGGGCTTTCAGATTAGAGAAAAGTGTGCCTGAACTACGGTTTGGACTCCATTTGAGACAGTTCTCTGAATAGTTAACCCCAAATATTCATATTACAGCTAAAACAGTGTGTTTACTCCCTAGTGAAACTAAAGAACAGCCGAATTTTATATATATATGAAGGACACCAATCAGTCAAGTTACCTCTTGACTTTCTCTTCTGGACCATCTCAAACCCTGTTTTGCATAGCTCTTACTTTCTAATCCTGGCTGAATTTAGGGATAGAATCTTCCCCAAGTTCTTAGAGTCCTTCTAACTACAGAACTCAGGAATGGACCCTGTGCTCCAGGAAAGTTTGAGAAAAACAAGCATAAAGGGAGGGGACCTCACCGCCCCTTCAGGCTCTTGTTTTCACATCCTAACACCACCACCCAGTTTTGAAAAAGCTGTTGTTATGACTGACTCCAGCTTATCTATTTTCATTGCTGGCTCCTGTTTAGACATCCTTGCCTGTAACCAGTCACTTTTCCTCTCCTTTTTGCAGAGTTCATTTCCCTGTCCTGAAGGGACACCCTGCATTTATCTTCAGCGAACTTAAAAAAGAATTCTGACCACTTCCCCAATTTAGTTAGGTTATTTTAAATTTTGCTCTTCATCAGCGGGCTGGTGTTGGCCTTCCTACTCCTGGGTGAGGAAGTGACTCATGCGTTGTGAGTTTCCTTCATGACAGCGCTGTATTCTAGAGTATCTGTTTGCAAACATTTTCAGCCTTCGTTGTTGTCTACATCTCCTGTGTCAGGCCTTGATCATCTTTATTCTGCCCTTTAGCAGCATTAAGAAAATTACTTCTCTAGTGTTTCAAAGCTTAGGTTAAATTTTTGTAGATACTAATGTCGAAGAGAGGTATTTCTAAGTTAATATATGCAACAAAAAATTAAACTTTTAGATTAAAAATCAACACCTTGATTAGCATGTTTTTGTTTTTGTTTTTTAAAGTTCTTGCAGGACTTCCCCGGTGGCTCAGATGATAAAGAATCTGCCTGCAATGCAGGAGACCCAGGTTTGATCCCAGGGTCAGGAAGATCCCTTGAAGGAGGAAATGGCAACCCACTCCAGTATTCTTGCCTGGAGAATCCCATGGACAGAGGAGCCTGGCAGACTACAGTCCATGGGGTCGCAAAGACTGGGACACGACTGAGCCACTTTCACTTCGCTTCATATAATGTGTACCTCAGGGTCCCTTCAGAAGCACGTGGGACTGTGAGATGTCTGGTCCTCATTTTTAAACCAATCATGGCATAGAGTGAAGGCATTACCAAGAATTGATGGAAAGAGTCAGAAAATGCTGGAAGGGATATGCCTCAGCATGTACAAATCCTCCTGCAGGAAGAATTAATCTCTTCCTTGTCTGAGTTATGATGGATGGCACTTTATTTCCTTTCCTTCTCTTTCATCCCTATGATCCCTTTGTGTTGCTACATACAGTTGCATCTGTCTTGTTTCACTCATGGAACTATAGGACTGCTGCGGAAAGTGATGGTGACTAATTTATCTTTATTTCACTCTCGGCATCTTATGTAATGAGCACAACAGCCAGTGCTCAATAAATATTTGTTGACTGAGTGAACAATTCAGGAGAGTTTAGATCCAAGTTGGATTTTCTTTTTGGCAAATAATTTGATTTTAAACACATTTTTTTCTTTCTTATTTGAAATTATAATTGATTTAAATGCTTAAAAGACTGAAAAATCAGCCTGAAAGCTAGGGATAAAGATGTCTTTTTGGAGAAAAAAGGAAATCCCTGTGGATTTTTTTTAAAAAAGCATTCATATCAATTTTCATAAGCACATGGAAGAGCAAGTTACACCCACCTCTTTCAAACTTGGACAAAATATCTGGACATATCCAGTAGTAACTCTGCTGCAGTTGCTGCTAAGTCGCTCCAGTCGTGTCGGACTCTATGCGACCCCATAGACGGCAGCCCACCACGAGTGCCCTATTAGAGGAAATGGGAAATAACCATTTGCCTGGATCCTATGAGGCAGCTCCAAACAACCCGGTTATGAGCAGGAAAAGCATATGCAAGCAAGTATTTTTGGATAAACCACACATTTAAAAAGAACAAGGCAGTTTAGGAAAAATTAGATTGAATTAACATGCAAATCAAATGCTTTGATATGCTGGCACTACCCATGCAGGGTTATCTAGACCAGGCTAAGAAAGCTATGTTTTCAATAATGATTATTATAGGTAATATGAATTCCTGATAATAAATAGCCTCTTATGTATCAGCAGGCTAATGCACTGGGCCCAAAAAGATGCCACATTATCACAAGACTATTCATTTTCTCTATGGAATTTATAAAAAGTCTTAGCTAACGTAAAATGAAAAAAATGTGATGAAAAAAATGGCAACATGGAAGAAGTAATTATCTGCTCAACTCCCTTTTCTAATATAGTTTGCTACATTAACTAAAGGTCAGCCTTTGTGATGATGTTTTGCACGTCCTGCAAAGGCAGGATAAAGGAAGAAGAAATAAAGATATTGTGAGCGACAGCTTCCTGCAGCACCTCATGGCAGGAGGTGTTGCCTCTTTTCACTTGCAAGCTCACCGGGACCCGGGCCTGAGCTTCTCCAATTAGATCTGGAGGAAAGCAATAGCCTGAGCCCATTGTTCGGGGGGTGGGGGGGCGCGGGATCTGAAATGATTTCTGCCACTGCAGACACCGCAAGTCAAGAGAGAAATTTGGAAACGGGGATGCCCCTTGAGTTGCAAAACACTCCACCCCAGTGAAGAGCTGGACCAGCCTAAAGAACATCAACACTAACAAACAAAACCTAGACCCACCCCTGGGACTTCCTTGGCAGTCCAGTGGTTCAGACTCCAAGCTTTCAATGCAGGGGGTGCAGGTTCAATCCCTGGTTGGGGAACTAAGATCCCATATGTCACATAGGATGACCAAAGAAAGAAAAAACCTAGACCCTTCCCAAAATTAAATACAACTATTAGGTAATCAGCCCTGGGATTTCTTTGGAAGGAATGATGCTAAAGCTGAAACTCCAGTACTTTGGCCACCTCATGCGAAGAGTTGACTCATTGGAAAAGACTCTGATGCTGGGAGGGATTGGGGGCAAGAGAAGGGGACGACAGAGGATGAGATGGCTGGATGGCATCACTGACTCGATGGGCGTGAGTCTCAGTGAACTCCGGGTGTTGGTGATGGACAGGGAGGCCTAGCGTGCTGCGATTCATGGGGTCGCAAAGAGTCAGACACGACTGAGTGACTGATCTGATCTGATCTGATTACCGTTTATTGAAATTTTACTTTGATGAGCACTATGCTAAGTGCTTTGTAATAATTTCATTTAACTCCTCACCACTACCCTAGGCAGTAGGAGGCCCATTTCATAGAGGAAGAAATGCAAGACTGCAGAAGATTAAGTCATTTGCTCCAAACTGCCCAACTCAAAAGTGGTCTTGGGAGCCTTCCAAACCAGATCTATTTGGCTTTCAAGTCCACCTGTCCACTCTGCTCTGCTGCCACTCCATGGAGGATTAGGCTCACCCTGACCCTCTGGCTTTGGAGCTCTGATATGAACCCCAAACTGCAGGGCAGAAACCTGGGACCAGTTCTAACCAGCCCCCTCTATATCAAGTGGAAGAGTTGTCCTGCAAGATGATCTGCAGAGAAATGGGTTCTAGGAGAAAAAGAGAAAGAGAGAAAAGGGAAATGCTGCAAAGAAAAGCTCCTCTTGGAGATTCACATTTTATGGCAGCGTCTTAAAGACTCTGGGAAGTCTTGTGGTAAAGAAATGCCATCTAACTCACTGTTTCTTTAACTGATTTGAATACAGAACCCTTTTTGTTTACATAAAATGTATTAATAACTGTGGGAATTTATATTCTGCAAACGTGTCTTAAAAAATGATGACTCAGAACATTTCCTAAGTTCTTCTCTCAAGAGCCTCACTTTGGACTCCTTCTGCCCAACCATTCTTTTTTTTTTTTTTTGACCCGGGCACGGAGGCAGAGGGGAAGAACGTGCGTGGAAGAGCCCAGTGGGCAACGGCGTGCTCCACGGGACTCAGCCTCTTGCTCCCAAAGCGTGTTTTCCTGCCCAACCATTCTTATTCTTGTATCTTCTTTGCTGCTTCTGCGTCGCTTTAGTCGTGTCCGACTCTGTGCGACCTCATAGATGGCAGCCCACCAGGCTTCCCATCCCTGGGATTCTCCAGGCAAGAACACTGGAGTGGGTTGCCATTTCCTTCTCCAGTGCATGAAAGTGAAAAGTGAAAGTGAAGTTGCTCAGTCGTGTCCGACTCTAGCGACCCCATGGTCTGCAGCCTACCAGGCTCCTCCGTCCATGGGATTTTCTAGGCAAGAATACTGGAGTGGGTGTATCTTCTTTAGGTGCACTTTATTTCTATTATTATTACATCAGCTTCATCTCAGGCCACCAGGTATCAGATCCCAGAGGTTGAGGACCCCTGCTCTTTTAAAAAGATATTTACTTATTTTGGGCTGCACTGGGTCCTCATTGCTATGCTCAGGCTTTCTAAGTTGCAGCCAGTGAGGGCTACTCTCTAGCTACAGTGTGAGGGCTTCTCACTGAGGGGATTTCTCTTCTTGCAGAGGACAAACTCTAGGGCATACACACAGGCTTTTTAGTAATTGCGGCACATGAGCTCAGTATTGTGGAACACTGGCTCAGTTGCCAAGCAGCATGTGGGATCTTTTCAGACCAGGGATCTAACCAGTGGGCCCTGCATTGCAAGGTAGATTCTTAACCACTGGACCACCAGGGAAACACAGGACCACTGCTCTTGAGGTGTCAATTTCCAGCCCCAAACCCATTCAGATCCTATACCCTTCCCCCTCCGTATGACCTCATATTGCTAAGTTCCCAATCACAACAAGAACAAAATCCATCTCAAATAAGAAAATAAGGGAAAGATGATAGGAACCATGGAAAACAGAATGAAAAAGAAGGGAACAGGTGACTCAATTTACTTGTTTGAAAACTCATCCATCACTTCCTTAGTGACTTATGAGAATGTACAGAATGTATTTACAAACTTTCTTACCCTTGAACCATTTCTCAAAGACTTAACAAACTATGTTTTTGTGTTCAGTTCAGTTCAGTCACTCAGTCCTGTCCGACTCTTTGCAACCCCATGAATCGCAGCACGCCAGGGCTCCCTGTCCATCACCAACTCCCGGAATTTACTTAAACTCATGTCCATTAAGGGGGACAATGAGGGTGGGATGAATTGAGAAAGCAGCATTGTCATATATATATTACCATCTGTAAAACAGTGGGAAGTTGCTAAATAACACAGGGAACCTAGCCTGGTGCTCTGTGATGACCTCAGTGGGTGAGACTAGATGAAGGTAGGGAGGCTCAGCAGGAAAGGGATATATCAGATCAGATCAGTCGCTCAGTCGTGTCCTACTCTTTGCAACCCCATGAATCGCAGCATGCCAGGCCTCCCTGTCCATCACCAACTCCCGGACTTCACTCAAACTCACGTACATCGAGTCAGTGATGCCATCCAGCCATCTCATCCTCTGTTGTCCCCTTCTCCTCTTGCCCCCAATCCCTCCCAGCATCAGAGTCTTTTCCAATGAGTCAACTCTTCGCATGAGGTGGCCAAAGTACTGGAGTTTCAGCTTTAGCATCATTCCTTCCAAAGAACACCCAGGACTGATCTTCTTTAGAATGGACTGGTTGGATCTCCTTGCAGTTCAAGGGACTCTCAAGAGTCTTCTCCAGCACCACAGTTCAAAAGCATCAATTCTTCGACACTCAGCTTTCTTCACAGTCCAACTCTCACATGAGTACTGGAAAAACCATAGCCTTGACTAGACGGACGTTTGTTGGCAAAGTAATGTCTCTGCTTTTGAATATGCTATCTAGGTTGGTCATAACTTTCCTTCCTAGGAGTAAGCGTCTTTTAATTTCATGGCTGCAGTCATCATCTGCAGTGATTTTGGAGCCCCCAAAATAAAGTCTGACACTGTTTCCACTGTTTCCCTATCTATTTCCCATGAAGTGATGGGACCAGAGGCCATGATCTTCGTTTTCTGAATGTTGAGCTTTAAGCCAACTTTTTCACTCTCCTCTTTCACTTTCATCAAGAGGCTTTTTAGTTCCTCTTTACTTTCTGCCATAAGGGTGGTGTCATCTGCATATCTGAGGTTATTGATCTTTCTCCTGGCAATCTTGATTCCAGCTTGTGCTTCTTCCAGCCCAGCGTTTCTCATGATGTACTCTGCATATAAACTGCAAATTCAAAGTGAGGAAAACTCTCAGCCTTCTGCAACAAGGATGTCACTTAATGAAGCAAGTTTTATTGTTCAGTTCAGTGGAACACCAACCTTCAGTGGAGACCTCATTTATTCACTCAACAAACGTTGATAGAACATCTAAATGCCAGGCTCTTTTAAATGTACTTAAACAAATAGGTTAAAATACTGTGCTGCAAGGTGATACATGCTATGGAAAAATAGAAATATTGAATAAGGGGAATTAGATGGGTAGGCAGTGGGGTATAGATCACACTGTTAATAGACTCGTGAGATCAGACAAGGTGAAATGTGAGCATACACTTGAAGGAGTTGAAGACGTGAATTTTTACAGCCACACTTGTTTCTCATCTCCTCTTCCATTCTCTTTTCTTTCTCCTGCTTTTTTTTCTTTTTGCCTATGATTTTTAGATTTTTATCAGCCTTTATTAATAGTTTAACTGTTTTTATTTTTTTTAATTAAAAAAATTTTTATGTGGACTATTTTTAAAGCCTTTACTGAATTTGTTACAACATTGTTTCTGTTTTTTGGTTTGGAAATTTGGCCCTGAGGCATGTGGGATCCCTGAACAGGGATCAAACAGGCACCCCCTTCATTGGAAGGCTAAATCTTAATGACTGGACCACTAGCGAAGTCCCATTTTATTGTTTTTAAATAAAAAATACTCAAATTATTTAGAAAAGTATAACTATGAAAGCCAAAATGACCTGAAATTTTACCATGCATTACAATTTTGGTGAAAATTCCACTGCATATTTCTGTGCATATGAACACAGAAATTTGCAATTTTTCAAAACTGGCATCATGTTGTGTGTATGTCTCCGGAACCTTCTTTTCCACTAAATAGTATTTTTTTCCTGTCATTTTCATGGCCTTAAAAAGCTATATTCTCATAAGTTTCCATCACATTTTTAAAAATCAAAATATTATTAACATATGTATGTTACAAAATCTCACTCCTATTTTTGTGCCTATCCACCCTTTTTTCCTCCATAGTAGATGCAAGGGAGCTGCTTCTGTGTTCTTCCTGTATGACTTACTGTGCATACAACAGATACAGATTTATGTACTTGCCACCCAGTATAAGGTGTTACACTGTTTTACATTTCACTTTTTCATTTACTACTAGGGTGAGGTTTCCCATATTAGCACAAAGGGGTCCTTTTCAACTGTAGACATTTGTTCTGTGGATGTACCATAGTTTATTTACTGGCTCCTAAGTAACTATTGATGGTTATTTGGGTCTAGCAGTCTTAAACACAGATGGCATGAACTTGAAATAGAATAGGCCTGAAACAGAATTTAAGACATACTACTAATTTTTTTTCTTGAAATCATAATTGAAGTCAGTGGGAAAAAATGCTCCACAAAACTTCTGATAAAGTTATCTATTGCTGCTTTAAATATTGCTGTCTCTGGGCAAATGTTTATGAATGAGATTTGCTCTTTTCATGTTTATTTCCCTTTGTAATAAAACAAGGCAAAAATTTGTAATAAAACATTTAAAATAATATTTCATGGTTTCTTCTGGTTTTGAATATTTTCTAACTATCTCTCTGGTCAACATATAACTTTTTTCTATTTCAGTACTAATGTTAAAATTAGTTAAAAACTCTATGTCAAACATTTTATTGCACATTTTTAATCAACTTGATTGCCCCAAAGGATAAAAATTAAGCTTTGTAAGCATTAGTATAAGGTTGTTCTTCAGCCTGGTGGACTACAGACCATTAGGTTGCAAAGAGTTGGACACGACTGAAGGAACTTAGCACACAGGCACAGGATTCTTCAGAACAGTTTATGTTTTGGGAAACATATAATAAAAACTAACAGAAAAAAATGAATACCGTGTAACAGATGCATTTAAAACCTTTCTCGCATGATCCTTACAAATCTGTGAGTTAGAAATTATTATTCCCTTTTACAGATCAGAGGGATAAAATACTATGCCTAAAGTTAGACTCAATTTAATAAACTCAATTTAAAAGCCAGGATTCAATCCTCTGCAATCTGTGTGCTTGTCCAGTGCTTCACCCAGACTCTTGGGCAAATTGATTGTACATGGCCTTCTGATCATTTATTTTTTGACCATTCATCACAGATAAATCACCTTCTTTTAAATTAAAAAAAGAAAAATCATTTTGCCATCTTTTAAATTAAGAAAAGAAAAATCAGTTAGGGTTTTGTCAGCTAGCCAGGGGCCTAGGTCAGCTATCTCTCTCTTTTTTTTTTTTTCGCCCTCAGGAATAAAGCAGCTCTGAAAATAAGTGATACATATTAGACAGCTTTAAGAGGTCTTGGTTTCTAAAATGTAATACTGGAGTAACACACTTTCGTAGACAAACTATTGCCTCTTACCCAGATAAAGGTAGAGAGAAACAGAGAAAATCACTTGGAGCACAATATCAGTTCCTTCCACAGAGAATCTAGATCTGGAGTGATAAGTGTGCCACCGAATAAAAGAAAGTAAAAGAAAAATGAGGTAATTAGAATCATATCTCCAGCCTTGTAGAACACAACCATATTACAACAGTTCCCTCTTGACAGAAATACACGATCGTCTACTACTGGGGGTTGTCACTTGACACAGTCCGTTTTATAGAATTACGTTGGAAAAGAAGCTTAAAAGGGTGGGGGAGGTCCCGTGATTCACATATTGGAAAAATTTTAACTATAAAGTAGGCCCTCCTCTTGTCTAGGTTGTTGACGTCTTTTGTGAAATGTTTGTGCACTAGGGTTTTCCTTCCCCTGTCGTTGGTCCATCTGCCTCTTTCTCTCAGAATTGGAGAAGTAATTGGATCTGAGGTTCTCCAAGGGCTTCCCCAGTGGTGCTAGTGATAAAGAGCCCGCCTGCCAAAGCAGGAGATGTAAGAGACGTGGCGGGTTCGATCCCTGGGTCAGAACAATCTCCTGGAGGAGGGCATGGCAACCCACTCTAGTATTCTTGCCTGCAGAATCCCATGGGCAGAGGAGCCTGGCAGGCTACAGTCCATGGGGTTTCAAAGAGTCAGACACGACTGAAGTGGCTTAGTACGCACCCACACCAGGGTGTGTCCAGCAGGTCAGCTTCACTGTGGGGTAACTCTGGGCAGGGAAGCTGTGAATGCTCTCTGTGCCTGAAAAGTTAGGGCATTTATTTACAAGAAATAAAGTCAAAAGAACGTTAATGGAAAAATAGAAATTTTTTCATGGATAGGGCAGGCTCAGGAAGAAATGGATTCCCTTAAGTGGTGAGTCTTGTTTGATTTTAGATATTCTAGGAACCCATGGAGGGAAGTTACCTTCCCATATGCTGATCCCAGTAAATCCCAACTCTGTAGATGTACAAACCTCTTCCGGTTGAGAACTGCTTCAACCTGCATGGATTCCCGTATGTATTAACTTCAGAGCAGGTCCAGGGAGGTGAGAGCCAGGACACCTGGTGGAGGAACATCCCCATTCACCTCAGTCAATGATGGGCGGAGACAGCAAACTCCTTATAGTCTAGGGACAGTGAACCACATCTGGGGACAGTGAGAGAAGGGACAGAGCTGGAGAAGTAAAAAAGTCTTTCCCCCAAAGACTGAGTTCAGAGACTGAAAGCAAAGCACGACCTAGGGTCCCAGGTATGATTTGAAAGTGAAAGTGTTAGTTCCTCAGTCCTGTCCAAAGACTCTTCTCCTCTGTCCATGGAATTCTCCAAGCGAGAATGCTGGAGTGGGTTGCCATTTCCTCCTCCAGGGGATCTTTCTAATCCAGGGATCGAATCTGTGTCTTCTACATTGCAGGCAGATTCTTTACCATCTGAGCCACCAGGGACTCTAAGTTCCAACAATACAACTTAATTGGAACTGACATACTTGGGAAGAAGCAGGAATGAAGCATCTATTTGTCAGGATGGGCATGGAGATCATGTGGCTTAGAAGCTGGAAGCTGTGGGGCAAGCTCCTCAGCTTAACAGAGATGGCATGTTTGGGAACTAGCAGCCTCTTTCAGACCAGGGTGCAGAGAGAGGACCAGCAGAGACAGAGTTCCAGAGAAACTTGGATATGTAGGAGACAGAGACAGAGAAATGTGTAAATCTGCATATTTTATAAGCTGAGCAATTCCCAGGCATCATGCATGGCTGGGAGATATTCAGGTTCTGATTTTGCAGAATGCCAAGACCATGCTGAACACTTGGAGCAATGGTTAGAGATTCCAGAAGTGTTACATATTAGTAGTAGAATTAAATTAGTCTCTGATTAAAGACTACTCTAGACATACCTGAAAAAAGCTAATAAACAAGCTTTAAAGGGTGAAACTGACTTGCAAATAACAGCCTGTAATCAAAACAAAGCTCAACACCCTTCACAAAAAGAAAAAAAAATTCAGATACTTAGCAACATAATACTCACAATATCCAGCACCCAATAAGCAAACCAGTCAATAAAGGGGCAAAAAGTAGAAAAAGGCCCAGGAATGAGAGCAATGATGGAATCAGCAGAAAAAGCCTTTAACACCCGCTATTATAAATATGTTCAAGTATCTAACAGAAAGCAGAAACATAGTGAGGAGAAAAAAGTATATTTAAAAAGAATGAAATGGAATCTCTCAGAGGTGAAAAATACAATATATAAAATAAAACATTTATTGGATTATATTAGCGGTAGATTAGACATTCAGGGGGAAAGAAAGATCAATGGACTTAAAAGCACTGGAAAAAACAAATCACCCAAACCGAAACAAGAAGAGGAAAAAAAGAAAAAAAAATGAACAGAGTAGGGAACTATTTAATATATTCGATGTCTTGTAACAAACTATAATGGGACATGAAAAATGGGAATGAACAAAGTGTTGACACCCCGTAGGACAGTGAATATCAGGTGGTCCAGATTCCTGTAACTGGAGTGTGGAAAAAGAGGGAAAAGCGGGAGACAGAAGTCATCTGAAGAAAAAGATGTCTGAAAAAATCATAGCTCCCAAATTTTCAAATCAAGTGAAAAAAAAAAATCATAACCAAACTGTTGAGAAACCATGATAAACTTATAATTTTAAAAGCAGTATGAGGGGGACTTCCCTGGGGGTCCAATGGCTCCCATGCTCCCAAAGCAGGGGCCTGGGTTCAATCCCTTGCCAGGGAACTAGAGCCCATGTGCCGAAACTAAAGATCCCACGTACCGCAATGGAGACCCGATGCAGACAAATAAATATTTAAAAGAAATAATAATTTTAAAAATCAGTATGAGGATAAGAGGTGGGAAGACATTACATATAGGAAGAAAATATATATCACTGAATCATCAGAAAAAATGCAAACTGGAA
Organism: Bison bison bison; assembly: GCF_000754665.1. NCBI lineage: Eukaryota > Metazoa > Chordata > Mammalia > Artiodactyla > Bovidae > Bison > Bison bison. The sequence goes on from NW_011495023.1 coordinate 6,383,506, forward strand.
GACAAACAACATTTCTAAAGTGATCAAAGAGGGAAAATGTGAACCTGGAGTTCTAAATCTAGGAAAAATGTCTTCCAAAAAGACAGACAAAAATAAAGAAATGTTCAGCAAACAGAGAAATGGAAAATTAATGGGGTAGCAAAACCACACTACAAAAAATATTAAAGAAAATTCGTTCTCCAGGCCATTGAAAGATGATCCTTAATAAAACTAATAAAGACTCAGATCTACATGAAGGAATGAAGAATACCGAAAAGAGTAAATACATGAGCAAATATGAATGAGTTTTCCGCTTATTCAAAAAATAATTGACTTTGCAAGACAAAATCAGTGAGGACATATCTGTGGTTTTTACCACGTGGAGAAATCAAGTGTATGATGATAAGAGCACGAAGGATAGGAAGGGATTAAGTGGACTCACACTCTGTGTGAAATGGTGTAATACTGTTTGAAGGTGGCCAGTGACAAGTTAAAGATAGAAAGTATAACCTTTTGAGCAGTAGTAACATTAGGGAGCTGGGTAGAGGTCTATGGGAACTCTGAGTACTTCTGCAGCTTTTCTTTAAGTCTAAAAATTATTTCAAAATAAAATGTTTAAAAGAAGATATATATACATGGTACATTTGATACAATATACATATCTCAAAAAAATAGATTTACCAAATGAAGATGCTATCAAGCATCCCGTTTTGTCTCCTCTGTGTGTGTCATAGAGTTAACTTCATTTTCAGGGCATTTCCTGTAAAGGTCTCAAGACTTCCGCCAGCTACAACTGGGACTGCTGGTTTGATCATGTGTCTCCGGGGAGAGGGCAAGCCCCTTATAGGAAGTTCACACAGTTCTTGTCCAGAGAGCTCCTAAACATCTCTTCTTGTATCTCACTGCACCAGCTGGATCACATGTCTATTCCTGAACCAAGCCCTGTGGCTTGGAAAATGGGTTATCTTGAGAATTTCCTGTCAGTTCAGTGGTTAAGACTCCGCTTCCAGTGCAGGGGGCGTGGGTTCAATCCCTGATCAGGAAACTAAGATCCCACATGCTGCTCAGTGTGGCCAAAATAATAAAAGTTTAAATAATTCTCATAAGAAATAGGATATCTTGAATTACTAAAGCCAATCAGGGCTCACCCTGGAGCTGAGGGTGAGGTTAGTCACAGGTAAACCTTGCTACTGGGAAAGTTGGGGTCTTGCTAGAACAATGATAAGAAGAAATGTATGTTGGGGAGGCAGCCTGGAAGATATGGCTTCTGAGTTGCTATTATCAAAATACATTTAAATTTCCTAACCTAAGAGGTTCCAAAGTCCAATTATCAACACTACTTCACTACAGGTATTTTATCATTCTACTTGTTTTTTCCAGTCAGAAAAATTTCCAAAGAATTTGGATTGGCTTACAGTTGATAATACCATTTAGATAAATCATCAGATAAACTCATCTCAATGATTTTCAGGACTTCCAGGAGATGCACCATTCCATTCTCCTTCCTCCTCCCTCCCCTACTGGACAGACTCTTTTCCCTCCCTTTTCCCTCCTTTTCTTATTTTCCCCACTCTTCTTGTTCTGAACACCTTGTTTACAGTGACACAGGAAGAGCAATCCTTGCGTCAAGTGCAATGTCAAACGAAATTTGTTTGATGGTCCAGCTGCTTTCAAAGAGTAAGTTCGTCTTACCAATGCTGAGTCTTTGGTTTTTCCAGTGGCTATGAAATGACAGAGGATGAGATGGTTGGATGGCATCAGTGACTCAATGGACATGAGTTTGAGCAAGCTCCGGCAGATGATGAAGGACAGGGAAGCCTGGCATGCTGCAGTCCATGGGGTCACAAAGAGTCGGACACAACTGAGTGACCGAACAACAACAACATGAAATGTAAAACTGGTTAGTGTCAGGGGCTTCCCCCTGATGGTGCAGTGGTTAAGGCTTAGTCTTCCAATGCAGGGAGTGCAGGTTCAATCCCTAGTCGGGGAGCTGGGAATCCCACATGACTTGTGGCCAAAAAGCCAAAACACAGAACAGAAACAGTGTTGTAACAAATTCAATAAAGACTTTAAAAATGTTCCACCTCAAAAAAAAAAAAAAAAAAAACACACATAAAAAAACGGTTATTGTTACACATAAAAAGAACAAAAGTTCTAACTGGGAGCTCTTTAGTGGGACTGAACAGGTGAAGGGGGAGGATTAGAACCTCTGCAAAGAGAAGAATGCATTTACTGCAAATCTTCCTCGCTCTTGCTTACTGTATCCAATTTTCTCATACCCTTCATTGATAGATGTTCCCCAGTGACTCTCATGGGAAAAAACTGTCATTTTTCTAAGCCTGCTTAAGTGCTTCTAGCCTTGACTGAGTCTAACACTTTGGGGACAAATTTCTATTTGCCCAGGAATAATCAGTAACAAGTCCCAGAGTTTGCCAATAACAGGAACACACATCAAATAATGTATTGTCTGCAATTATGTTTCAGTTAGCATGCTATTATATAATCAGCAATTTTTAGATTACTATAATAATCAAAACAGCATATATTTTGATAATGTGCTGATTACATGGCCCACAGAATATCTTAATTCTTCAGGAGATGCTTGTCTCTGAGCATTTTTAAAATTCATACAGTGGAAAGTCAGTGCATCCAGCTTCTCAGCTGCAAACCACTTAACAAATCCAGAGTGAATTTAAAAAATGCCAACCCTGCTATCTGAAGAGCCTACCATTGTGCCAGACTCTGCTGATGGAAGAATGCTTTTCACAGCTTGAATATCAATCCTGAAAAAATACCCAACAGAAAGCAGAAATAGCAGACAAAGGGGAAGACTATAAACCCAAGAAAGGATGTATTTATTTCCTTTAGCCATAGTGGTTTGGACAATGATTCTCTGAACACTGACTCTGCACATTTGCCCATATTAGATGTGTTTCTTTTACTATTTCTAACACGAAAACATTTTACACTATTCACTGTTATTAATTCATAATTCAGTTGAGTGTTAGTTTTTTAAAAGGCCAAGTAAAATGTGTATAGATGTAACCCAAATTTACAAATCAAAGTAAATAATTATTCTTTTTACCCCTAGAACATAAAATATTCTGTGATATTTCAATGGGAATTGGAAAAATTAAGCATGAGTGGGCAAAGTGAATATCTATGTTAACCAGCCCAGCAGGAAAGTTAAGAGAATCTATCTAAGAGAATATAGTGAGAGTTACATACATAACTTCCTAGTAGCCATATAACAAGGCAAAAAGAAACAGGTCAGATTAGTTTTAATAATATATTTTATTTAGCCAAATAAATGTAACATGTAATCAATAGAAAATTTTAATAACATATTTTGCTGTTTTCATATTATGTCTTTGAAATGCAGTGTGTCTATCACACTTAACAGCACACCTCAACTTGAACCAGCCCCATATGGCTGGTGGACACTACACTGGACAACACTGCTCTGGCAGACTCGCTGAGGATTGGATATCTGCTTCTCAGACTTTTGGAAGCAGATTAGATGAATGGATTTTTATTTTATTTATTTATTTTTTTAATTTTTTTTTTTACTTTACAATATTGTATTGGTTTGCCATACATCAACATGCATCCACCACGGGTGTACACGTGTTCCCCTTCCTGAACCCCATTCCCACCTCCCTCCCCATAGCATCCCTCTGGGTCATCCCAGTGCACCAGCCCTGAGAATCCTGTATCCTGCATTGAACCTGGACTGGTGATTCGTTTCTTATATGATATTATACATGTTTTAATGCCATTCTCCCAAATCATCCCCCCACTCCCTCTCCCACAGAGTCCAAAAGACTGTTCTATAGATCTGTCTCTTTTGCTGTCTCACATACAGGGTTGTCGTTACCATCTTTCTAAATTCCATATATATGCGTTAGTATACTGTATTGGTGTTTTTCTTTCTGGCTTACTTCACTCTGTATAATAGGCTCCAGTTTCCACCTCATTAAAACTGATTAAAATGTATTCTTTTTAATGGCTGAGTAATACTCCATTATGTATATGTACCACAGCTTTCTTATCCATTCATCTGCTGATGGACATCTAGGTTGCTTCCATGTCCTGGCTATTATAAACAGTGCTGCGATGAACATTGGGGTACACGTGTCTCTTTCAATTCTGGTTTCCTCAGTGTGTGTGCCCAGCAGTGGGATTGCTGGGTCTTATGGCAGTTCTATTTCCAGTTTTTTAAGAAATCTCCACACTGTTCTCCATAGTGGCTGTACTAGTTTGCATTCCCACCAACAGTGTAAGAAGGTTCCCTTTTCTCCACACCGTCTCCAGCATTTATTGCTTGTAGACTTTTGGATCGCAGCCATTCTGACTGGTGTGAAATGGTACCTCATAGTGGTTTTGATTTGCATTTCTCTGAT
>NW_011495023.1:6387987-6408925 GCF_000754665.1 Bison bison bison
TCTGATAATGAGTGATGTTGAGCATCTTTTCATGTGTTTGTTAGCCATCTGTATGTCTTCTTTGGAGAAATGTCTATTTAGTTCTTTGGCCCATTTTTTGATTGGGTCATTTATTTTTCTGGAATTGAGCTGCAGGAGTTGCTTGTATATTTTCGAGATTAGTTGTTTGTCAGTTGCTTCATTTGCTATTATTTTCTCCCATTCTGAAGGCTGTCTTTTCACCTTTCTTATAGTTTCTTTTGTTGTGCAGAAGCTTTTAATTTTAATTAGATTCCATTTGTTTATTTTTGCTTTTATTTCCAATATTGGGTGGGAGGTGGGTCATAGCAGATCCTGCTGTGATTTATGTCGAAGAGTGTTTTGCCTATGTTCTCCTCTAAGATTTTTATAGTTTCTGGTCTTATGTTTAGATCTTTAATCCATTTTGAGTTTATTTTTGTGTATGGTGTTAGAAAGTGTTCTAGTTTCATTCTTTTACAAGTGGTTGACCAGTTTTCCCAGCACCACTTGTTAAAGAGATTGTCTTTCCTCCACTGTATATTCTTGCCTCCTTTGTCAAAGATAAGGTGTCCATAGGTGCGTGGGTTTATCTCTGGGCTTTCTATTTTGTTCCATTGATCTATATTTCTGTCTTTGTGCCAGTACCATACTGTCTTGATGACTGTGGCTTTGTAGTAGAGCCTGATACCAAAACCCGACAAAGATGCCACAAAAAAAGAAAACTACAGGCCAATATCACTGATGAACATAGATGCAAAAATCCTTAATAAAATTCTAGCAATCAGAATCCAACAACACATTAAAAAGATCATACACCATGACCAAGTGGGCTTTATCCCAGGGATGCAAGCAAGGATTCTTCAATATCTGCAAATCAATCAATGTAATACACCACATTAACAAATTGAAAAATAAAACCATATGATTATCTCAATAGATACAGAGAAAGCCTTTGATAAAATTCAACATCCATTTATGATAAAAACTCTCCAGAAAGCAGGAATAGAAGGAACATATCTCAACACAATAAAAGCTATACATGACAAACCCACAGCAAACATTATCCTCAATGGTGAAAAATTGAAAGCATTTCCCCTAAAGTCAGGAACAACACAAGGGTGCCCACTCTCACCACTACTATTCAACATAGTTCTAGAAGTTTTGGCCACAGCAATCAGAGCAGAAAATGAATGGATTTTTAAAAACTAAACTTCTCATTGACATAAAATGTACAGAAAAATGCACAAATTCCAAGTGCATTTTCATGAAGAACACGGCTGTTTAACTAGAGTCCAGATCATGAGATGGAACATTTAGAAAACCACAGAAAGTCCCTCATGATCCCCTTAGAGCTTCTTTTAACAGCAAGACAAATAATGAAGACCTTGCTTTCCTTCCCTCTCTCCCTGAACTGGATCTACATATATAACCAAGAAGAGATATTGCTGATGTGCTGAAAACCAATCCTTGGGTGCTGAGGGTATTGTCATTTGTGGCCATGAATCGGATTATGGACTCTCTCAAATATGAAGAAATCCTCACGGGATCACGCCAGGAAAGCAAGCTTGAGAAAGCAGAATATCCCTGACTACATAAAAAAAATTGGCTGTATCTATATTTGTCCGGGCTCTCCTTTAGTTTCAAATATAAGATGATTCAGACTCAGATAGCTTTTTTTTTTTTCAGATAGCTTTTTAATATACTTTTTTTTCTTCACGTGGCCATTACATATGAGAGTAGGGTAATGATGAGAAAATTATTCTCAGTTATATCAACTTTCGTGGAGTTTGTGAATACTGTAAACATTTTTGATCAGACAAAATTTTCTCTTGGCATAAGAAGAACTGGGTATACAACATATGCTCTGGAAATACTTGGCATAATGAGGAGCATGAGAGGCCAGAGCAGGCATTCAAGCATTTAATGTATTTTTTTCTGGGGAAAAAAAATTCGGAAGGCTACCTCTGAGATTTACAGATGTAAAGTCTTTCTAGAGTCAGATTAAGGGTGGGGTGGGGCACAGAAAGGGTCAAGGAGAGGATAAGCATGGATGCAGGGAAGCAAACATAAGCAAGCAAGAGGTTAAATCACACATCTCAGGCTTCCCTGGTGGCTCGGTGGTAAAGAATCTGCCTGCCAATGCAAGAGATATAGGTTCAATCCCTGGTCCAGGAAGATCCCACATGCTTCAAAGAAGCTAAGCCCATGTACCACAGCTACTGAGCCTGTGTGCTCTGGAGCTTGGGAACACGAACCACAGCTATTGAAGCCCACGTGCCCTAGAGCTGGTGCTTTGCAACAAGAGAAGCTTCTCTGGTGGCTCGGATGGTAAATAGTCTGCCCACTGCATAGGAGACCCAGGTTCCATCCCTGGGTCTGAAAGATCCCCTGGAGAAGGAAATGGCAACCCACTCCAGTATTTCTTGCCTGGAGGTTCCCATAAATGGAGGAGCCTGAAGGCTTACAGTCCATGAGGGTGGACACGACTGACTCTCACTTTCACTTTCACGGTGAGAAGCTGGCGCAGTGTAAGGAAGAGTAGTCCCTGCTCCCTGCAACTAGAGAAAAGCCCTCGCAGTAATGAAGACCCAGCATGGCCAAAAATAAATAAAAGTATATTAAAAACAACAACAACAACAGTCACACATCTCTGTCCTCTGCTTTAAGACCTTCTGCCTGGGACAAGAGAGCTGCCACCTTAAAGGCTCTTCCCAAGCAGAGAGCAGTCTCATCAACAGCACAGATCAAAACGACTCTCCCAGGAAATAGAACGCCTTGCTCCCGCTGTGAACCTAATGTCTCTCTCTTTCTTCTTGGCACATCCTTCCCGGCAGGGTGCCTTTCTTTGGGGGGAAAAAAGTGTCTAGGCTATTTTCAAGCACCTGACAAATGAAGAGCATAATGAGAGCCGGTCGACCACAGAGCTATTTAAGCGGTTAAAGATAGAAAATGGTATTGGTGAAAACCCAGTCTTTCCATAGCTTAGCGACTGTTTTGTCATAACCTATTCTGAAGAGAGTGAAATCATTTTATAATATTGGTGTTGAGGGAAGGAGGCTGAGGATTCCACGTTGTATCATTTGTTCTATCTCACAGAAAATGATTTAACCCCTGATGTATCTGAACGTGATGGAAATCCGTATCATCGACAGGGTTTTGGGGCTTCGTCAGGAAATGGGTTGGCAACACTAGATCAGCCAGGGAATGAAACCTTTCTAATTCCCCACAAGACTTTTGGAAAAGTTGCTGTTTGATTGAGTATCTCTAATATACTCTTTGCCCACTTGAATGAGGGCATTCAAACATTCAGTAAGAAAATAAGTTAATATAATCTTAATAATTATGTGCAAAATAGATCCCTTCACTTCCCAGAAAAGAAAACCACAAGACAAAATAATGGGAGTTCTAAATTCACTTTTTTTTTTTTATTCAGCTTTGTTGAGGCTTAATTGACATATAAAATTTTAAGATATTTAAAGTGTCCATCAGGGAGATTTGATGGGCTTCCCTGGTAGTTCAGCTGGTAAAGAATCTGCCTGCAATGCAGGAGACCCAGGTTCGATTACTGGGTCTGGAAAATCTGTTGGAGAAGGGATAGGCTACCCACTCCAGTATTCTTGAGCTTTCCTGGTGGCTCAGCTGGTAAAGAATCCACCTGCAATGCGGGAGACCTGGGTTCAGTCCCTGAGTTAGGAAGATCCTCTGGAGAAGTGAACGGTTACCCACTCTGCTATTCTGGCCTGGAGAATTCCATGGACTGTACAGGGGTCGCAAAGAGTCGGGCACAACTGAGTGACTTTCACTTTTACTTTCAGGGAGATTTGATAGATGTCTACATTAGGAAAGGATCCTCTCCCTCTGGTTAATTAACACCTCTTATCACCTCACAAAAAAGGTCAGTGATATAACTGGAATCATAGTATACAGCTGTTTAAAAATAATTTATGTGTTATTATTAATTTGTTTGGCCTTACGCAGTCTTAATTGTGGCACTCAGGATCCTTAGTTACAGCACACAAACTTTTTAGTTGTGGTATGTGGGATCCAGTTACCCAACTAGGGATTAAACCTGGGTGCCCATGCATTGGGAGCATGGAATCTTAGCCACTGGACCACCAGGGAAGTGCCAGTATATTGCTTTTAAAAATTGGCTTCTTTCATTTAGCTTCGTGCGTTTAAATTTCCTCCATGTCATTTCATGGTTTGATACCAGGGGATTGGGGGGAGGGATGAATAGGTGAAACACAAGGGAGTTTTAGGGTGGTGAAAACTATTCTTTATGATAGTCTTAATGTGGTGGATACATGTCATTATACATTTGTCAAAACTTAGAGAATGTACAACACAAGGAGTGAGCCCTAATGTAAATTAACTTTAGTTAATAATAATGTATTCATATTGACTCATCAGTTGTTAGATATGTACTACATTAAAGCAAAATATTAACAATAGGGGAAAGAGGGCTTTTATTTTCTAGTTCTACATGTAAGAAACTTGAGAGTTGCCACTCTGTACTAACAATAAGTAAAAACATGAACAGACTGAGGAAAAAAGAGTCAGCGATAGCTACACGCTGCTGCTGCTGCTGCTAAGTCGCTTCAGTCGTGTCCGACTCTGTGTGACCCCATAGACGCCAACCCACCAGGCTCCCCCGTCCCTGGGATTCTCCAGGCAAGAACACTGGAGTGGGTTGCCATTTCCTTCTCCAATGCATGAAAGTGGAAAGTAAAAGTGAAGTTGCTCAGTCGTGTCCAACTCTTAGTGACCCCATGGACTGCAGCCTACCAGGCTCCTCCATCCATGGGATTTTCCAGGCAAGAGTACTGGAGTGAGGTGCCATTGCCTTCTCCAGGTAGCTACATAGTTACCGCTTATATTTAGCAAAAGGAGTGGAGATCTAGTTCTGTGAAGGCAGTTTTCAATGGCACCAGGAATTTGATTGCCAGATAAACATAGACAATGCCTAAAACCCACCCATTTCCATTACAACCCTCCTTAACTTCCAGCCTGAGGAGGAAGGAGACTAAGGAGAGAAAGATGGTGACCACATGTATAAGAAATGATAAAGTTCTACTTTCTCTGGTTCTTCCACCTACCTTTGGTCCCACCTTAGCCTTTACTTCCTTATAAAACTCTAAAGGATTGACGTATCTAAGCAGAGTACATAGCTAAAGTTGTACTAGAATTTTTCTCTGTGCACATTCTTCCCTAGGTAAGCTTATCATTCTCGTGAATTCGGATACCTTCTATATACCAACAACTCCTATATCTATATATCCATGGCACAGATTTTTCCTCTGAACTTCAGATACATAAATACAGCTTCATAGTAAACACCTCCAAATACATGGTTTATAGGTACCACAAATGCAGCAAGTCCAGTTGAGCCTGGGCTGTTTCCCTGACAAACCTATTCTCTTCCAGGGTTCTCTGACTCAGCGAATGGCACCTGGTTGCCCAAGTCTGACACCTAGGAGTCATCCATGACACCTCCCATGTCCATATTCCAACTTCCAGTCAATTACCAAATCCTCTGGATTGCAGCTCCTGAAAATCTTTAAGTCCATCCACTTCAGCTCAAGGTGAAGGGCACAGTCCTTCAGACTACCAAGTCTACGCAAGACGTCTGACACCAGCCAGAAGTTTGGGGGTTCTTAGAGCTACCCTCACTTCAGACATATATATATATGTATATATATATATGTTAGTCACTCAGTTGTGTCTGACTCTTTGCGAACACATGGACTGTAATCCGCCAGGCTTCTCTGTCCATGGAATTCTCCAGGCAAGAATACTGGAGTGGGTTGCCATTTCCTTCGCAGGGGATCTTTCCAACGAGGGATCAAACTCAGGTCTCCCGCATTGCGGGCAGATTCTTTACTATCTGAGCCACCAGGGAAGTCCTTCACTTCTAGCTGCCTACAAATACAGGGGTCCCCACAGATTCCTTCAGGTTTGATAAATTGGTAGAATGATTCAGCAGAACTCAAGGAAGTACTATACGCACAGTTACAATTATACAATTTTATTATAGCAAACAGCCAGCCAAAGTAAGAGGTGCATGTGGCAGAATCTGGGACTGAGAGGGCTCCAGATTCAAGCCTCCATGTCCACATTGGTGTCCAGAGATTTTACTGAGGCTTCAGTAAGCAGGCAGGTTGGTTGAGTTGTGGCCCACAGGGTTAAACTCAATCTGCAGCCCTCTCCCCTTCTTGGAGTATCACATGGCTCAAAGTCCCAACCCCCTGATTGGTTCCTCTGGGGTGGACAGTCCTCACTTCAAGACTTTTGATGTATTAAGAATCCCCACACTGAGTCATCTCTTAGCATAACCTATCAGAATGCCCACCATGAGTCATTTACTAGCACAAACTGTTAGATGTGGTTTGAGGGGTCACACATTCCTATTACTTGGGACATTCCAAGGGTATAAAAGTTAGCTCCTAAGACCAGGGACAAAAGCCAGACTTGTCCCTTGTTGACTAGTTTGATCTCCCTGCTGTCCAAGGGACTCTCAAGAGTCTTCTCCAGCATCACAGTTTGAAAGCATGAATTCTTCAGTGCTCAGCTTTCTTTATGGTCCAACCCTCACATCCATAAATGACTATTGGAAATACCATAGCTTTGACTATACGAACTTTTGTCAATAAAGTGATGTCTCTGTCTTTTAATATGCTGTCTAGGTTTGTCATAGCTTTTCTTCCAAGGAGCAAACATCTTTTAATTTCATGGCTGCAGTCATCATCTGCAGTGATTCTGGAGCCCAAGAAAATAAAATCTGTCACTGTTTCTAATTTTACCCTGTATATTTGCCATAAAGTGATGGGACCTGAAGCCCTAATCTTTGTTTTTTCAATGTTGAGTTTTAAGCCAACTTTTTCACTCTTCTCTTTCATCTTCAAGAGGCTCTTTAGTTCCTCTTCATTTTCTGCCATAAAGGTGATGTCATCTGCATATCTGAGGCTATTCATATTTCTCCTGGCAGTCTTGATTTCAGCTTGTGCTTCATCCAGTTTAGCGTTTCGCATGATGTACTCTGCATATGAGTTAAATAAGCAGGGTGACGATATACAGTCTTGACATACTCCTTTCCCCATTTGGAACCAGTCTGTTGATCCATGTCTAGTTGTAACTGTTGCTTCTTGACCTGCATACACGTTTCTCAGGTAAGGTAGTTGGGTATTCCCATCTCTTTAAGAATTTTTCACAGTTTGCTGTGATCCACATAGTCAAAGGCTTTAGTGTAGTCAATGAAGCAAAAATAGTTTCATCACTGCACTGCAGCTTAGATCTGGCAGTGCCAGATCTTAGTTCTGGTGCCCAGAACAAACAGGCTTCATTCTTTTTCTAACTATAAGAGATGAAAGGCCAAAAAAAAGCAAATTAGGGCTTAGGGAGATTTTAGTCTACAAATGCCATCAGCACACTTTATTTCATCTTCAGTTGCTAAAACTTGATGGTATAGCAAGGAAGATTTAATATGACCAGATATACTCCCAAACAATGACCAATATAGTACAGCTTGGTTAAACCAAAGATTACAATAATTTTGCCTTACCTCTTTCTGGTGATTTACAGTTTAAAGTGCTTCATATACCTTATCCTTGGATGTTAGTCATGGTGTAAAAAGAACATAAAAATTAATTCAAAATTTGAATGATAATTAGTAAAGAAAAAAGATTATTCAGCTTAATTCATTTAAGAATTAAGTTGGGCTAAATTCATTTTTCTAGCTCATTTTTCTAACCATTGATATGCTAATTTAGATTACTCTAGGAAGCCTATTGTGTGGCAATCCTTTGTTAATATAGCTCAAGATATTTTGTTAATTTGAAAGTTCAGAATTTCATACGATACTTTTTCCAGTGTTTTTTCTCCTATAAAACCAAACTTATTTTAGTGTGACATGAAAGGATTAAGATAAAGCAGATATAAAATTTTCTGATAGGAAGATATTTGCTATTTAAGCAGAATATTCTCCTAAATAGGGAGAAATTCAAGTCTGTTTTTGAGAATGTAGTGAAGGTTCTTTAAGTCTGATATTACATCAATTTACCTCTCAGTCATTTTCAGATGCAGAAAGTTATGTCCTCACTCCTTTCCTTCAAAATTTCTATATTTAAGCTTTTCACAAATTTATATTGACCAAACTAAGGAGGCTTAACTATAATGACGATATTTTTCTAAATCTTTTTTAAAAAATGGCTCCAGACACTTTATTTAGAAAAAATAACTAAGAAAGGATCTGGTTATAACAGATTAAGCTCACACCTAAGCCTTATTCTATGCCTCCCAAACCCTAGAAATAAGACAAGATAAATATAATAAACCAGTAAATTCATAACTACTGTAGAAGATAAGAGTACCAGTTGAGGAACAAAAACTATGAGATTCTTCTAAAGTATGGAAAGCAGACAGGTCCAAAATTTTAAAACCATAGCCAGAAATGAAAGAACTGCTATAAAGGACCATTTATGAACTGATAGAAGTATTCCAGTGTATCAGTTAGGGAAGCAGAGAAGCAGGACCAGTAGTGGAGATATCTATATCCCTATGTACAAAGAGATTTATTACAGGAAATTGGTTTATCCATTTGCCCAGTTGTGGGAGCTCATTTTGATCTCTGTGAAACTCTATGAAGCTATGGTCTCTATAAAGTTATTAGCTCTCCTGCCTTGGAGCCAGATCCATGCAGGTGGCTCAGCCCTTCAAATAAGGAAGGCCTCTCAAATTCAGGCCCAAGAACACTTGTTTGGTCAAGATCACAGTCACCAGCTGCCATTGGAAAAGCCTGAGCTAGATCTCCTTTTCTCACAGTAATCATGTATTGGTCATGTTGCTGTTTAGTTGCTCAGTTGTGTCCGACTCTTTGCAACCCCATGGATTGTAGCACACCAGGGCTCCCTGTCCTTCACCAACTCCTGGAGTTTGCCCAAGTTCATGTTCATTGCATCAATGATGCTGTCCAACCATCTCATCCTCTGAATGGATCCTCTGCCCTCTTTCCCTTCTGCCCTAAATCTTTCCTAGCATCAGGGACTTTTCCAATGAGTTGTCTGTTTGCATCAGGTGACCAAAATACTGGAACATCAGCTTCAGCATCAGAACTTTCAGTGAAAACTCAGGGTTGATTTCTCTTAAGATTGACTGGTTTGATCTCCTTGCTGTTCAAGGGACTTTCAGGAGTCTTCTCCAGCACCACAGTTCAAAGGCATCAATTCTATGGTGTTCTGCCTTCTTTACCATCAGGATCCAGCTAAAATCTCTGGCTACTTTGGTTAAGGAAGCCAAGGAAGGATCAGACCCAATACCCTGGTCTCAAAAGTACTAACTTTACAGCTGACCACAACAAGCCAAGAGGCAAGCTCAGAGAGCTTCTCCTACTAATGCACTGGTTTTCTTGGGGAGCCCCCAAACCACATTATATTCAACGTAGTTTATTCTGGCGAGCTTGATCTGGATTGTATTTTAGATAAACCCACTTATTCTCAGTTCAAGGGATCCTTCCTTAAACAGACACAATTGTTCAACTTCTTTTAAAATACAAGCTGAGTGCCAGAAGCCAACTAGGGGAAATGTCTTCTTGTCCAGCGGTTACTCTGACAGCAGTTCCTACTGTGTATATACAAGCACAGGTTACACATTCCATGTAGAGGGCTGACCAGTGGTGGAGGAACCATTCTGGGGCATCCTTCACAGAATGAGATGATATCTCAATGGATAAGTTGTCTCAGACTTTCTTTAAGTGGGATGCATCCTATTTTTCCTCTTAAACCTCTAACCTCTAACAAATAGGCATAAGATATCTCCATAGTGCAAATTACAGAAACTTGAGTTCAGAGTCCAAGAATGTAAAAAATAGACTAAGAACTAAATGACTACTACATATGGAACCAGTCCACGAAGTTAAGCTGATTTTAAAGGCTTCAACTCAAGTACACAATGAGTGATGTTTACTTTGAAACTCTATCTTTTGAGCTTTTCATTGATCTTTTTTATGGTGTGGCAGCCTTTCCCATGAGGGGATCTTATTTGTCGCAGTGGGTGCTTAGTAGCATTACCCTTCTGAATGGCCAACAGGGTTCCCCACTGTTTCAAAATCATTTGCAGAACAGTGTCAGTCTCTGGGGCCCTTCATGTTTTTCTCCTCTGGTACAACAAGACAAATGCACTGAAATTGTGCCAAGATTTCTCTTCAACCCTAGCATGAGATAAAGAGGATTTACAGGCAAAGAACTCCCTTGAACAGCAGCCAAAAAAGCAGATAACTTTTAAATAACACAATGTGGTAGAAGAAACTGCCTTGTGGCAGTCTACTGTGGAGAAAAATAGCAACTATTTACAGTACGTGTTGGCAAACCATCTATGTATAAGCCCTAGAAAAGGTGAAGGGTTACCATACTGTTTCTGGGTTTCCTTACACTGCTAACACTGAACTGAATATTACAAATAGAAGTCTAGACTTTTAGTGTTTATCTTTAACTACATTCAATTGATTTACAACAATCAACTATCTAATTCAATTTGAATGGAAGTGAATTCAAAGAATATATTAAAAGGAATATATTATGATAAATTACCTAATATGTTATAGATGTACTACACCTTTCACTTTAAGAGATAAATAATAGATAATTGCTTTCTTTGACTGAAGGTCTCTTTTCTTTTTCTATATAAAATGATTCATCCTCAGATTTCTCTAGATAGTAAATTCTCAATGTTCTCAAAGTATAATTAGATTTCAAAAATTCTTTTAAAAAACACGTTTTCTGAAACATTTCTATTGAGTCAAATGAAGTTTGTTATGCCAAGACTCTCAAGTCATTAACATGGGAGATTCAATGGTGTTATGAGGTTTAATTAATTTCCAAAACCACAGTACTTATGGATGAAGCATGACAATCACAATACTTAAAGACACAGATTTTTATTTTTTTTTTTTGTTTGTTTTGCCACATGGCTTGTGGGATCTTAGTTCCTCAACCAGGGATCGAACCTGGGACTGTGGCAGGGAAAGCCCAAGTTCTAACCACTGGACCTCCAGGGAATTCCCAAGACACTGATTTTTAAACATACTTAATATTAGGAGACAAAATGTATAGTAGCTATGGAAATAGCTATGTCAGCCGTAATAGAGACCAGGGGAGAAAAATGCTTCAGTCTGAAGATCAGTAATAATCCAGATGCAAAAGAACTGTTGACTCTGATAGGGTAGGAAAAATCTATCAAGATCTCTCATCTTCCCTAGTCCTCATTTTTATTCACCTACAATGTTCTGATAGTTAATTTGTTGCTCAAGTACCTTAATAACAGGAAAGAAAGTTCACTGATTTAGGGGAGGTGGGACTAGCTCTTATTATATTAATAAACTGCTTAACAAACTTATTTGATGAGTTCTCCACATATGGATAATGTCAAGTTACTGGACCCAGACTGTTGGGGACAAAGTCCTGTAAGTCCAACATGGGGCTGGTCAGAAGACCTTAGATCAGTGGTTCTCAAACCTTTCTACAACATAGCAGATTCGGAAAATGATAATACATGTAAGCCACACTGATGTGAACTGGAAGGGACTCTGAAGAGTCAATATGAGGCTTGGTGAAGAAAAATTATCAAATTATGTTTATTTTGCATATTTACAATATGAAAAAATTAGTAGAAATATTAGTATAACTTTTAAATGAAAAGTTGCATTTGTTTCTGTAAATATTTCACACACACAGACACACACACACTTCTGATTTGCAGCTGGAAACTGCTATATGTAATTTCTGATCTAAACCTTTCATATTCTTTATACCTTGGTCAGCAACTATGATTACATAAGAAAAGTCAGCAAATAATTGATGATACTTTTTCTTTAATGAATAAAAACTGCTTTTTTGCTCTTTATCAAATAATCTGACCTTTAATATTGCAAAATTTTACTTCATAGGTTTATAATTTTTAAGCATTAAAACTCTTAACTTTCTTTGACAAGTGTAACATTGAAATAATTTGCAATAATGAATAGATATTTAATCCTTTAAAATGTTTTCATATTATTTCAAAATTTTAATGAAGTTTTTCTTCTAGAATAAAGATACTGCTCTACTCATCTCACTAATATTTTAGGATTTCAATTCTAACACTTGCTAAAGACAGTGAGTGATCATTTTTTCCTTTGAATTCATGAATGTTGGCAGTGTACATTATAATATTTCTTGTGGTCCTTCCAATCTTGGACAAGGCTCATTGAGATGCTCAAAATTTGGTTAATATATTTTTTAAACTAACAAACCAACCTTCAAATTTGCAAAGAAAGAATTATTTTATACCCACACTTACACCCAAAATTTCAATTCTTCTTTTAGCTCAGAAACTCTTGGTGAGAATATTAAAGCTTTACTCTTCCAGCAACTTTCAAGGATACAATACAGTGTAGATAACTATAATCATCATACTGTAGATCACATCTCAAGAACTTACTGATAACTGAAAATTTATACCTTTTGACCAATAGCTTCCCATTTTCCAGGGTCCTTCAGTCCCTGGAAATCATCATTCTACTCTGTTTCTATGAGTTCTAATGCTTACAGGTTGCACTTATAAGTGAGATCATATCATATTTGTCTTTCTCTGTCTGACATTTCACTTAACATAATGCCCTCAACATCCATCCATTTTGGCATAAGTGGCAGGAGTCCTTTCTTTTTTATGGCTGAATAATCTTCCATTGTACACAGATACACATTTTCCTTATCTGTTCGTCTCTTCAGTTGTTTTCATGTCATAGTTACTGTGAATTATGCTCCGCAGTATTGCTTTGAAAGTCATCTCTGAATGTTAAGCCTAGAAACTGTCCAGTCTTAGCACCAATTCTTTAAATCTCTAATTCCCTGCTAACTAGAATAGAATGTGTTGTCTGCAATGGAACTTCAAATGACACAGTAATTGAAACCAGAAGTGACTATTGATCTTAGAAGCTCAAAGATATAAATCTTGGACTAGTTGGTTGACTTGACTGAATTTGAAAATGGTAGATTTGCTTACGTTGAGAGGATGTCTTATTGAGTCACTTGTGGTCTCCTAGAAAAAAGTACCTATTGGAGACAGTTTTGACAGACCAAGGGGCTACTTCTATAGCACAGTGTGGTGGACAAAAGGGCTGCAAGGGATGTGGAGTAGTTGAAATACTTCTAAATATATTTAGTGATTCTGAGACAGAAAATGACCATTTTAAGATCCCAGTAGAAGCCATGGCTAGAGAACCAAAGAGTGCTTACAGACAAACAATGATATTTTCTCTTACAACCATTGTCTGGATTCCAGTTTATGAATGTAGTGAATTCAGAGCCTCACCAGGCTTCTGAGAAGGCCTAGAAGGAATGACCAACTCAGTAGCAGTGAGCAACCCTAATGTTTAGATTATGGTCTCTAAATTTCATTTTCGTGGTTCATTATTTAATGAACCAGGGCAGACAATATTTCCAAACTACACATATGATAAATAACTTGTATCTAGAATATATGGGCTTCCCAGGTTTAATCTCTGGGTCAGGAAGATCCCCTGCAAAAGGATATGGCAACCCACCCTAGTGTTCTTGCCTGGGAAATCCCATGGACAGAGGAGCCTGCCGAGCTACAGCCCATGGGGTTGCAAAAGAGTCAGATATGACTTAACAACAGCAACATCCAGAATAAACAGTTAATTCTTACCACTCAATAATAAGACAAACAGCCCAGTTAAAAGTAGAAAAATATTTGAACAGATACTTCACAAAAGAAGATACTGAAATGGTTAACAAGTGTGGAGAATCAGCTTATCATGATTAGTCATAAAGGAAATGCAAATTAAAACCAGAAGGAGATAACACTACATAACCAAAGGGATGACTAAAACTAAAAGGCTTGACAATGCCAAGTGTTTGGGGGCATAAAGCAAATGGATCTCTGACTCATTGCTGATGGCAATACAAATATAGTATAGTTCCTTTAGAAAACAGTTTGGCAAGTTTTGGTAACATCAAACATACACATGGCATAAGACCCAGAAATTATACTCTTGGGTATTTTCCCAAGGAAGGAGAAACATATGTTCACACAGGAACCTGTGTATAACTGTTTAGAGCATATTTATTTATAATAGTCCAAAACCGGAAAGAACCCAAATGTCCATCAACCAGCAAATGGATGTGGTCCTGTACCAGCAAATGGATGTGGTCCATCCAGGCAGTGCAATGCTACTCAGCAAGAGAAACAAACTGCGGATACATGCAACACCATGGACAAATCTCAAAAGCATTTGCTAAATTAAAGAAGCCAGACCGAAATGGTAGTGCTTTGTGTGGTTCCATATATAAGATGTTCATAAAAATGCAAATTAAAGGAAGATAAAACAGATCAGTTGTTCCCAGGGAAGTGGGATGGAGAAAGAGATTTGACTTTCAAGGAGCATGAAGGAAATTTGCGATGATGATGGGAGAGATTTTTTTGCTACGGTCAATCAAAGGGCATTTTATGAAGATGGCATTTGGAAGTCGCCTCGCAGAGACTCTGGCCGAGGCGCTTCACTGGGAGAATGCGCCTGCACCTCAGAGTGTGTGAATCCATAGCCAGTTCTCTGGTCAGAAGTGGAGGTGGCCCTGCTTCCTGATTTCATTGTCACTAGGGCTGGCTCTCAACAACTAGAAGGGGAGGATGCCCAGTGCCTATCCTGCCCCCAAAGTCTGGGAGTCAGTCACCAAGGATGCACATGGCTTCTCAGGTACCTCCCTCTAACCGCTGTTGGGATATGGGGCAGCCAGGCTGGCGTTTCCACTGCCCAGGCGCACGCGGGTGCTGACTGCGCAGGCGCGGCTCCCTGTCGCCTAGCAACCAGTCACAACAGCGACTTGCCAGAAGCGCGCTGGCGGCGGTTGGTGCTGTTCGCCAGATCAGAGGAGCCGTTGACCGGCTGGATCTCCCTGCAGGTAAAGGCGATTGGGCGGCTGCACCGCTATCCTGGGAGTTTGGAGAGGCCCAGGGCAGAGGCCCCAGCAAGACTTGAGGAAAGAGAAACTGCCCCGCGTGTAGGAGCATCCAGAGCAACTGAAGGAAGACCTTGGGAGGACCTCTGGGTCCCTGCTTTATGCCCGCAGTATTAGACTGGGGTCCCAGTGCATTTCATAAGCGTGCCAACAGCTTCCTGTTCAACAGGTGACAAAACTGAGGTCCAGAGCGGGTATCTGAGGGTCTAAGATTCCGTTACTTGACTGAGCAACTCAAAAAGTGGGTCCTCAGTTATTCTACACCTTCTCAAATCTCGTTAGAAAACGTTTAAGATCGCATAAGGCTGAAAGTTCACGAAGAAGATCAGTAAATTCGTGAAAAAATGAGTCCAATAATCAAAACTATGAACATTCAAAACAGATTTGTTTTCATGCCCAGTGCCGTGAAGTTCATACCTTTTAGCCCTGTTATTTTATGCTAGGGATTTAAACTAAAGAAACAATTGTGAGGATGAAAATTTTACCTCTAAGAATGTTCATTTGCAGTCTGCACATAATTTCAAAAAGTTGAAAACAAATGGTCAACAATAAGGGACTGGCTGGATGATGGGCTTTAAAATTTTGTTTTAAATGGCATGCTGATCCAGTGATGATGACTGAAGCAATAAATGGAGACTGAGATTTCAAGAACTTGTCTGTTAGTTTGAGAATTTAGTAAGAAAATGCCCCCAGGAAGGTAAGTTGAGAATTGCAGATAGAAATCCAAGTAGGAAGGTAAGATCACTATAGAAAACACACACCAAAATGAGCTATGTCAAAAGAGTGCTCATCTTCCTGAGCTTATTTATGAGTGATTTTTTTTTAAATTCCATTTGCCCTTCCTTTTTTTCCCAAATTCTCTGTATTGAAAAGTGATACCTGTATAAGTAAACGGTAGACACGGAATTATGAGCTTAAAAGGAATTAAAAGGATAAGTTTTATGTGTTTTGGCACAATAAAAATAAATGGGGAAGTGGTAAAATAGGAAAAACAGGTTTAGGTTGCTTCAAAAATCAAAGGGATTTATTTTCTTAATTTGACATCTCAGTAGCTTTAAAGAATAAAACAAGGTCATTTATGTTGATTTTAAGTGAAATGTTTAATTTACAAATTAAAAAAAAACAACCGAGAGTCATCTCTTGGATTCACTGTCCTGGACTCTGTCAGCTGTGTATTTTCTCCCCTATTAACTATTATACCCAAAACGGTTAAAAAAAAAAAAAAGAAAAAAATGCTTCCTACTTAACCATGCTGCTGAGGACAAGTTCTATCTCTGTAATCCTGTATGTTTAAGCTATTACAGCCTCTGTATTTTTCAGTATGCAGTTACTCAAATTCACTGTCTTGAGATGGGAAAAATAAGTTCCCAAGTGAAAAATCAGATGACATCAAGTAACTTTCTACAGGTGTAATTTAATTGCTTCTTGAATGTTATTCATAAGGAATTATTTTGTAAAGCAAAGACTGCTATATGTTGGAATTGGTTATAAAGAGGTATGGAAACTCTTTTTCCTAAAGAAATCATAGGAAAGATTTTCATCTATTCAGAATAGTCTGCGTGTCTGCCTGAAACATTATAAGCGCAAGTCTAGGATCTGTGTGGTTTTCAAGTATCTGAGAAAGATGTCAGAGATCTGGAAAAAACTATTGGTCCTAAGATATAAAAAGAAAATTCAAAAATTAATATTGTATTTTATTAATTAGATTTGAAAATAAAATAATTTTCTCATTTTGCAATAATTTCCAGGTGTACAAACAGATGAGTCATTTCATATGCAAATTTTCAAAACTTTTAATGATGAAAATTATAGTCAGTGGGGGATATGATTTGTATTTTAATGTTTTAACATATTAGATATAGTGTGAGGTAGTGCATCCCAGCATAGGCTTCCCCAGGGCCTCAAAGATCTTGAAATTTTTGTGACTGGAAGTTAGGGACCTGGAATAGATGTCTTTCAGAAGTCACTATGAATTTCTATGAACATTTGACTTTTAAACATATGTGATCAATTATGTTCAGTGTCTTTACTATTTGGAGTTGCTTTTGTCCCTTGATGAGCCATCTGAACTAACCCTGACATTGACATTCTCTCCAAAGGTATCCTACTTCCCAGAATTTCTCGAGACTATAGTAATTTCCTTGAGACTAGATTACAGTGGTCCCCAACCTTTTTGGCACCAGGAAAGGGATTTATGGAAGCCAGGACAGGATAGGGCGAACAGTTTTGGGATGATTCAAGTGTGTTAACATGTATTGTGTACTTTATTTCTTTTATTTTTATATCAGCTCCATCTCAGATCATCAGGCATTAGATTCTAGAGGTTGGAGACACCTGGACTAGAATATATTTTCTGAAATTGCCCTAATATCAAACATAACCCCACAAACTCTCATTGGAGAAATGGGTTATTTTAACAATCACCACCAGCATCTTGGAAAGTTTTCTGTACCCAGATGGAGTTACTCCTCTGTGGTATATCAAGTATGTATACTGTTCCATTAATTTTTTCCTTCACAAGACTGGACATAAAAGGGCAGGTGGGAAAGGGTCTTTGCAAGGAGTAACCCCAATTTCCCTAGAATTCATCTTTTCAGATTCTCAATTACTTTTTTAAATTGAGATATAGAACATATTAGAGAAAACATTTTGTTATCTAGGAAAATGACACAGATGTTCACTTGGACTTAGTAGATCTCAGATACCATTCAGAAATAATTAGTTACAAACAACAGAGTTAAGGATTTTTATGTCAGTTGGTCAGTATGTACCAGGCATTGTTCTAGGTGCTTGGGATAGATCAGTGCAAGAAAGAAGACAAAAATCCCTTCCTTTGTGACAGAACATCCTTGCAGATCTCAAAATTAATTTGCATTTAATCTCCCAAACCCTACACAAGTGAGCTATAAGTGTGGTAAATCATTACCTGTTATGTAAGTAAAATTTAAGTCATTAATGTATTCTTTCTAAACCGGAAGCCAGGACTAATGCCCAACAATCTTATCAATAAGTTCCTTTAAAACTGTGAAACTTGGGATGTAGAAAACATATTTGTATATGTGCAGTTGTGTATTGCATAGTCTCTTTTTAGGTAAAATTTAGAAGAAAAAGTACATTTCCTCCTAGGTATGTGGGTAACAGAGATTTGTGCATATACAACGTACAGATGACATTTTAACTATTTGTGGCATTTTTTCCAGAATGGGTAAAAAGGTAAAGAAGGAAGCAGAGCCCCCTCCCAAGGATGTGGTAAGTTTCTGATTTGAATACTAGCAGCATGTTAGCCAGTTTTAAAAATAAGTTGTTGAAACAGTTTGGCATGTACCAGTATATACATGAGTGCACAGTGGCAGAAGTCCAAAGTCTGACTAATGATAAGATTAGTCAGAGAAATCTAACATTATGTAAACAAACATTTACAACATTGTCATTACATGATTAGCACAATTAGAGAGTAATTATTAGCTTTTCCAGTATGTGGATGGCATGTTTATAAGCCTAGTTAATGAACAAATAGTTTTGGTTTGTTTTTTCAAATACTTTAAATTTACATTTGCCAGTCTCTCATTGATGTTAATTATCTAAGTGGATTTAAAAAAAATGAATGAAGGTAATGCTATAGCTACTAGGTATGTATGTAAGGTTGTCTTTAGATGAGCATTTGGATATCAGAAGTCCTGTGTTTTCCAGTCCTACGGAGAGAAAAGTCTGTGTTCATCACCACCTTTTTCTCTTTCAAGTGCTTAAATAATGCATTCCTCAAAACACAAACCTTTGTCTCTCCCTTTTATTTATTTATTTATTTTATTTTTATTTTTTAAAATATTCTCCCAAAGTCTTTATTGAATTTGTTACTATATTGCTTCTATTTTATGTTTTGGTTTTTTGGCCACAAGGCATGTGGGATCTTGGCTCCCTGATGAGGGATCAAACCCAAAACCCCCGCTTTGGGAGGTGAAGTGTTAACCACTGGACCACCAGGGGAGTCCCTATCTCTCCCTTTTAAAAGCAAGGTTCAATAAACTTAATGTCCAATAGGTTGGCAATTGGGATGAGGTGATCTTAGAAGACGTAAGATGGTTTAAAGTGGTCATGGTAAATAAGCATGTATTACACAAAAAGTTATTTCCATAGCAGTAGTGATCACAGAAGTAAACAATTAGAAGTGACTAAATTGTTTTAAAATAAAAACTTAGTTAAATAAATTATTCCATTTTGATAAAATGATGTCACTTAATGTTTGATAGCATGGGAATGTGATCACAATATTTAAATTAAAACGTTATAATAGGGACTTCCCTTGGTTCAGTGGCTAAGACTTCATGCTCCCAATGCACAGGACCCTGGGTTTCATGCCTGGTTAGGTAACTAGATCCCACATGCTGCAACTGAGAGTCGCATGCTGCATCTAACCACATACCGCAATTAAGACCAGGCACAGTCCAAAAAAAAAAGGGAAAAAGGCTATAATAAAATAATTAAAGCAGAGTTCTGTCATTTCTCTTTAAAGTTTATGAACTGCCAAAAGATTGTGTTTAAAATGTCCTAGGACAATTTTCAATTTAAAATCTTATTTGGAACAGACATTTGGTGTGGTTTTCTTCAAATAAAATATGAATGGGGAAAAAAGTATGTATAGTCAACAGACTCACAAGATTTACAGCCTGAAGGAACCTGATGTTAATGCAGGAGTCTTCCCGACAACACCGGAACATTGCAGTTACAAATGTGAGCTCTGTCCCAGGTCTGCCTCTCATAAACTGTTATTTTGGTAAAGTTGCTAAATCTGGCCAAGTTATTTCAGTCTTTTTTTTTTTCAATCTCTTAAATGAGATTTGTCATGTCCAAATCGTTTTGGTAAATGATTACAATGAAATAGAACACATGAAATTCACAGTGCCTGGCACATAGTAAACACTCAGTAAATAAGATCTGTTATCCCGAGAATCCTTTAGATTCTCTCTCTCTCTCTCCCTCTCCTTCTCCCTCTCTCTCCCTCTCCCTCCCTCTATCTCTCTCTCTCTCACACACACACACACACACTCCTATGTAACTTCTTATGTGTGATACCTCAGTGTAGCTGGCAACAAAGGGTACAGATAACATATCGGCACAGGTCTAGAAAAGTTTTGCAGAGATGGTCAGTGTGGTCTCCTGATGAAGTTCATCGGTCTGCCTGCTCTCCTTTGGACATAATGCTCAAATGTTCTAAATTCTCTTGTTTTAATCATTGCATCTAGTTTGCATTACCCTTATTTTTGCTGCAAAATAGCATTATTGACATCCTGTTACCAGAAAGTGGAGTCATGAACACAGTACTTGAGGACAAACACTTTCTCATTAAAATGAGAATTAAGGGGCTATTAAACAAATAGACATGTTTGTCTAATACACCTTTCATAATTTTATGTCTTGCTGGTATTGTCCTCTCTACTCCAATCTTTGAGGAGCACAGTCAAGGACTGAGAAACAATTCCCATCCTCAAGTTAACAAAAATCTAGTTCTTGTTTCCTTGGGTCACCACAGCCTTGAGGACTGCTGAAGGCATGTGGTCCTTGACTATCCTGAGGGTCCTTCCATCCTTCCCCTACTCTGACTTTATGTTAATAAAGCTGATAGAGCAGTATTACATACCTAATTGCTTTTCTATATTATAAATTCTAACGCTTCAAAACACTATCAGTTCAGTTCAGTCGCTCAGTTGTGTCCAACTCTTTGCAATACCATGGACTGCAGCACGCCAGGCCTCCCTGTCCATCACCAACTCCTGGAGCTCACTCAAACTCATGTCCATTGAGTCGGTGATGCCATCCAACCATGTCATCCTCTGTTGTCCCCTTCTCCTCCTGCCTTCAATCTTTCCCAGCATCAGGGGCTTTTCAAATGAGTCAGTTCTTCACATCAGGTAGCCAAAGTATTGGAGTTTCAG
>NW_011495023.1:6409025-6419339 GCF_000754665.1 Bison bison bison
AAAGTATTGGAGTTTCAGCTTCAGCATCAGTCCTTCCAATGAATATTCAGGACTGATTTCCTTTAGGATGGACTGGTTGGATCTCCTTGCAGTCCAAGGGACTCTCAAGAGTCTTCTCCAACACCACAATTCAAAAGCATAAATTCTTCAGCACTCAGCTTTCTTTATAGTCCAACTCTCACATTCATACATGACTACTGGAAAAACCATAGCTTTGACTAGATGGACCTTTGTTGGCAAAGTGATGTCTCTGTTTTTTAATAAGCTGTCTAGATTGGTCATAACTTTTCTTCCAAGGAGCATGCATCTTTTAATTTCACGGCTATTTTAAAACACTATAGCACAGTTTAAACTATCTGAACTTGGAATTTGTTCCAAGATATACCTCTTCAAAGTCTGTGAAGGGTTTGTTGTATAAATTATAGATGAAAAATCAGATTTAAAAGGGGGATATATAACTGCTTGAGAAAATAAACTTTTTCCTGTCAAGCCATGGCAGTTTGCTTCTTTTATATCTCCTAAAACACTGTTTCCAAAGATTTTTATTTTTATTCATCTTTCATCTACTGGTTAATGTGGGTAATGGGGATGAAAAAAAGGATGTTTGGTGATAAGGTTAAAACAAAAATCCCTTTGTTTTTGTTAGTAGTTTCATTGTCAAAGCATATACTGATATGTGCATTTATGGTTTATTGCTTCCATTTCTTCTCCTAAAGGAGAATACTAGCTGAGAAGATGCCTTGATGTGGGGAAAATATGGCTTGAATAACAAATACAACTATATTCTGCTTTCACAAATCATTTCCAAGTCTGGCTGAAAGGTTGTTTGTGATGCTTTAATAAAAAGCAGACTTTCTGTGGATTGAGTGCATGAAAGAATTATTAGCAGAAATGACCATAGTAGGCAATATTTGGTAGGGCATCAGTAATCATGAATGGATGTGAGAGTTGGACCATAAAGAAGGCTGAGCACTGAAGAATTGATGCTTTCAAATTGTGGCTCTGGAGAAGACTCTTGAGAGTCCCTTGGACAGCAGAGAAATCAAACGAATCAATCCTAAAGGAAATTAACCCTGAATATTCATTGGAAGGACTCATGCTGAAGCTGAAGCTCCAATACTTTGGCCACCTGATGAGAAGAGTCAGCTCATTGGAAAAGATACTGATGCTGGGAAAGATTGAGGGCAAGAGGAGAAGGGGGCGACAGAAGATGAGATAGTTGGATGGCATCACCAACTCAATGGACATGAATAAACTCCAGGAGATAGTGAAAGACAAGGAATCCTGGCATGCTGCAGTCCATGGGGTCACAAAGAATCAGATACAACTTAGTGACTGAACAGTAACAACAGTGATATTCTGTGACTAAGTTATACTGTCAAAGTCTAATCCTTGCTTCATTACCCACCAACTCTGATCTAAGGCAAATCTCCTGACCTCTGTATTCCCCAGTGAGGATGTGATGATGTCCACTTCATGGGATACCCACTTCATAACCACTTACAGCAGTGGGGCAAGGTTAGATAAATAAAAGATGCTTAGAACAGTGCCAGGCATTAGATAAGAACTCGGTACATGTAATTATTCATGATGCGGCTGAGGGTGCTGTCCATCACCCTACAAAACTGTTGAGGTTTGCTTGAACCTGTCTGAAGAGGCAGGGATGTCAGTTTTGAAAGACCAGCCAGCTGCTAAAGTTCCCAGATGCCCAGAACATGGCCATTATGATTTATGGTCAGGTCTCTTTGAGCTTAAGAGCATGGAAATTTTATTCTCTTACATTTCAGAGACAACTGAATCCACAGAATCTAAACTCACAGACTGTGATCTGGCTCTAGAATATTCGTGGTTAAGTATCAAGTTAAGTAGACATTTATGTTAATGGGTCAGTGCCTGCTCTTCTTGTTAAGTGCATGTGGGAACCAAGTATGGTGGCTGTTGAATCAGAGCCACTGGCAATAGCAGAACCTGCTCTCCTACCTGGGCAACCAAATCCAGTTCCGTGGAAGAAGGGATGTCTCCTGCGGCTTGTTTTTCTGGACCCTTTCCACCAGCCTGAGAATGACTCAGGTTGTAAAGCAAATGAGAGGTTATTTTAGCGGTTTTCATTTTAACCTTTACCCTTTTGCAGATTTTAACTGATGTTTAAGAGTCTGTACGAAAAGCTTGTGCCAGGGTGGTGCAGTCAGCTTCCTTCTGTTTATCTGTCTCCCTTTTCCTGGGCAGTTGGCTCCTCATGATTGGAGACTACTGACTCCGTAAACACATTCCAAAAGAAATCAAAAAGGCCTTTTATTTGCATTTGCTGGCGCCATAAAAATCACTGAACTGTCATGATTTATCTCTTTTCACTGAGTCCAGCTTTATAATTGTATGTTCTTTTAGACATGTGCTGTCTAATCATGGAAGCTAGTGGTCACATATGGTTATTTACATTTAAATAACTGAAATTGTATTAATGAAAATCAACAATATAAAATGAAAAACTCAGTACCTCAGTCGCATTAGTTCAAGTGCTCAAGAGCCACATAGACAATACAGGATCGGGATCCTTCCATCACTGCTCTTCTGTTGGGCAGTCTTATCCTAAATGGTCTTGTTTCCTTAACAGAGAGAGAAAAGCATCTCTACCAGTCCATGGCTTCTCTAATTGACTGGACTTAAAATTCAAAGCTTAGCCAAAACGGTTCCCCTTTCTCTCATCCTCTGTGTAAATAATTTGGGTTCATCATTTATTCCGTACAGAGCGCGAAATTATGATTTCACAACCAGCTTGTTGGTGACTCGCTATGAGTTCCTCACAGGAAAGCAGATGGAATCTGTAATTACAGCACAGGATTATTTATTTAGTCATGTGGCATTCTGTTACAGCTATCATCTTATTCTCGGCGCCTTTTCCAATAAAAGATTACTATAGCGCTGCAGGCTCTGTAGGAGAAATGCATGTCATGCCAAGTTTCTCTGCTCTCTGCCAAACATTGATATTTCTTTGTTGACAGCTCTTATGATGGTAATTCTCTCAGTCTCAAACTTCCTTTTAAGCTTCTTGTACCCCCATCACCTTTTTCTTAAGGATAACCAGAAGATATGATGAAATACTAAAGTGTTATCTGAACCACAGAAGGAGAATTAAAAGATGTTTAAAGGTATTTCCACATACCCTACTCCTTTGAGAACTGTAGTCATTCTGTGGATCATGACAAATCCATACTTCAGCATAGTCCGTTCATTCATATGCTTGCAAAATTAAATTTAAAAATATTGAAATATCAGAAGTCTCTGAAGTGGAAGTTCGAAAATGTAAGGAAAGGTAACCATTCAGGATGCCAGGGGCACTGTCTTAGGTGAAAGTTGATCTGCGGTTGTGATTATCAAGGGTTCAGTGCAGGGTCAGGGGGCCTCATGAGGATAGAATGGTGACTGTGGACTCTCTCCCTGCAGAAAGCACACCAAAAGTCCTGCCCACAATTTCAGAGAGACAAGCTGTCCCTGGAGCCCACTGATGGCTTCATGAACCTCAGATCTGAAATCTTCTTTTCTGGCCTCAATAGACAGTGCAACACTCAAGGAAGGCACTGCAAGGCCACAAGCATAAAAAAGAAGTTTCCAGAGGCTCTTTAATACATTCCTTTATAGGGATTTACAGAGTATTTCTGTATCCAGAGTACTGTTCTATGTAATAGGGATAGAGAAATAATATAACCCTTTGCCTGAAGAAAGTCATTCATTTATCAGACAAATATTGAATACATATCATACACAAGTCAAGTATTCCTCTACATCCTGGGCATATAGATCAGGCCTCAAGGCAACTTATTAATACACTCAAATGGGAAAACAGTCAATTAACAAAAAAATGTGAAAATTCCAGGATAAAATCAATGAAATTTTACCTGAGTTTTGTTGGAAAAAAAATCTAGAATTTTAATTTCAAGCATTGTTAACTTTTTCAGTTCTTATCATGTCATCATTACTTTAGAAATCCTTTCTTCAGAGTTCAGACCACCGTTATAATTCAGTTTATTGATTTTATCAATTTACTGATATGCCACTATTGTGTTTCTATTTTGTCCTCCCCAACCTTGGCTGGAATATTTGCTGAGTAATTTGTTTGAAATTATGGTTGATACACTTGAGTTTGAAAATGCCTGAACCTATCTTTTTCACATCTAAATGAAAAATTAGCTGTTTAAATTTCTTGAATCCATCAACAGAAAATCAGATTAAAGATTTACTGATCATGGCCCCACCCATCAGAATAAGACCCAATTTTCCCCTCAGTCAGTCTCTCCCATCAGGAAGCTTCCATAAGCCTCTTATCCTTCTCCATCACAGGGCAGACACACTGAAAACCACAATCACAGAAAACAAACCAATCTGATCATGTGGACCACAGCCTTGTCTAACTCAATGAAACTATGAGCCATGTCATGTAGGGCCACCCAGGATGGACAGGTCATGGTGGAGAGTTCTGACAAAACGTGGTCCACTGGAGAAGGGAATGGAAAACCACTTCAGTATTCTTGCCTTGAGAACCCCATGAACAGTATGAAAAGGCAAAAAGATAGGATACTGAAAGATGAACTCCCCAGGTTGGTAGGTGCCCAATATGCTACTGGAGATCAATGGAGAAATAGCCCCAGAAAGAAAGAAGAGACAGAGACAAAACAAAAACAACACCCAGTTGTGGATGTGACTGGTGATGGAAGTAAAGTCAGATGCTGTAAGAGCAATATTGCATAGGAACCTGGAATGTTAGGTGCATGAATCAAGGCAAATTGGAGGTGGTCAAACAGGAGATGGCAAGAGTGAAAACTGACATTTTAGGAATCAGCAAACTAAAATGGACTGGAATGGGTGAATTTAACTCAGATGACCATTATATCTACTACTGTGGGCAACAATCCCTTAGAAGAAATGGAGTAGCCATGGTAGTCAACAAGAGAGTCTGAAATGCAGTACTTAGATGCAATCTCAAAAATGACAGAATGATCTCTGTTCATTTCCAAGGCAAACCATTCAGTATCACAGTAATCCAAGTCTATGCCCCAACCCATAATGCTGAAGAAGCTGAAGTTGAACGGTTCTAGGAAGACCTACAAGACCTTCTAGAACTAACACCCAAAAAAGATGTCCTTTCATTATATGGGACTGGAATGCAAACGTAGGGAGTCAAGAAATACCTGGAGTAACAAGAAATTTGGCCTTGGAGTACAGAATGAAGCAGGGCAAAGGATAATAGACTTTTGCCAAAAGAATGCACTGGTCATAGCAAACACCCTTTTCCAACAGCACAAGAGAAGACTCTACACAGGGACATCACCAGATGGTCAATACCATAATCAAACTGATTATATTCTGTGCAGCCAAAGATGGAGAAGCTCTATACAGTCAGCAAAAACAAAACCGGGAGCTGACTGTAGCACAGACCATGAACTCCTTATTGCCAAATTCAGACTTAAATTGAAGAAAGTAGGGAAAACCACTAGACCAATCAGGTATGACTTGAATCAAATCCCTTACAATTATACAGTGGAAGTGATAAATAGATTTAAGGGATTAGATCTGATAGACAGAGTGCCTGAAGAACTATGGACAGAGGTTCCTGACATGTACAGGAGGCAGGGATCAAGACTAACCCCAAGGAAAAGAAATGCAAAAAGGCAAAATGGTTGTCTCAGGAGGTCTTACAAATAGCTGTGAATAGAAGAGAAGCTAAAGGCAATGGAGAAAAGGAAAGATAAACCCATTTGAATGCAGATTTCCAAAGAATAACAAGGAGAGATAAGAACACCTTCCTCAGCAATTAATGCAAAGAAATAGAGGAAAATAATAGAATGGGAAAGACTACAGATCTCTTCAATAAAATTAGAGATACCAAGGGAACATTTCATGCAAAGATGGGCAGAAAAAAGGACAGAAATGGTATGGACCTAACAGAGGCAGAAGATATTAAGAAGAGGTGGCAAGAATACACAGAAGGACTATACAAAAAAGATCTTCATGACTGAGATAATCATGATGGTGTGATCACCAACCTAGAGCCAGCCATCCTGGAATGCAAAATCAAGTGGGCCTTAGGAAGCATCACTATGAACAAAGCTAGTGGAGGTGATGGAATTTCAGTTGAGCTATTTCAAATCCTAAAAGATGATGCTGTGAAAGTGCTGCACTCAATATGCCAGCAAATTTGGAAAACTCACCAGTGGCCACAGGACTGGAAAAGATCAGTTTTCATTCCAATCCCAAAGAAAGGTAATGCCAAAGAATGCTCAAACTACCACACAATTGCACTCATCTCATACGCTAGTAAAGTAATGCTCAAAATTCTCCCAGACAGGCTTCAGCAATATGAACCGTGAACTTCCATATGTTCAAGCTGGATTTAGAAAGGGCAGAGGAACCAAAGATCAAATTGCCAACATCTGCTGGATCATCGAAAAAGCAAGAGAGTTCCAGAAAAATATCTACTTCTGCTTTATTAACTATGCCAAAGCCTTTGATTGTGTGGACCACAACAAACTGTGGAAAATTCTGAAAGAGATGGGAACACCAGACAACCTCACCTGTCTCCTGAGAAATCTGTATGCAGGTGAGGAAGCAACAGTTAGAACTAGATAGGGAAAAAAAGACTGGTTCCAAATAGGGAAAGGAGTACGTCAAGGTTGTATGTTGTCACCCTGTTTATTTAACTTATATGCAGAGTACATCATGAGAAACGCCTGGCTGGATGAAGCACATGCTAGAATCAAGATTGCCGGGAGAAATATCAATAACCTCAGATATGCAGATAACACCACCCTTAAGGCAGAAAGTGAAGAGGAACTAAAGAGCCTCTTGATGAAAGTGAAAGAGGAGAGTGTAAAAGTTGGCTTAAAACTCAACATTCAGAAAACTAGATCATGACATCCGGTCCCATCACTTCATGGGAAATAGATGGGGAAACAATGGAAACAGTGAGAGACTTTATTTTCTTGGGTTCCAAAATCACTGCAGATGGTGACTGCAGCCATGAAATTAAAAGACGCTTGCTCCTTGGAAGAAAAGTTATGACCAACCTAGACAGCATATTTAAAAGCAGAGACATTAGTTTACCAACAAAGGTCCGTCTACTCAAAGCTATGGTTTTTCCAGTATTTATGTATGGATGTGAGAGTTGGACTATAAGGAAAGCTGAGCACTGAAGAATTGATGCTTTTGAACTGTGGTGTTGGAGAAGACTCTTGAGAGTCCCTTGGACTGCAAGGCGATTCAACCAGTCCATCTTAAAGGAAATCAACCCTGAATATTCATTGGAAGGACTGATGCTGAAGCTGAAACTCCAATACTTTGGCCACCTGATGTGAAGAACCGACTCATTTGAAAAGACCCTGATGCTGGGAAAAATTGAAGGCAGGAGGAGAAGGGGATGACAGAGGACAGATGGTTGGATGGTATTACTGACTCAATGGACATGAGTTTGAGTAAACTCTGGGAGTTGGCGATGGACAGGGAGGCCTGGCATGCTGCAGTCCATGGGGTCTCCAAGGATCAGACTTTGACTGAGTGACTGAACTGAACTGAACTGAAATTTCTTGAGTCACAAGCCTTTCCTCTGAACTGTGCTGATCATTCCCATTAGAGTGTTGGGGGTTGGGGGGTGGGGAGGAAGATCTAGGTCATTTGCTGAGGCCTTATATGTCCTTATTTTTCAATAATATTTCTGCTTCCTATTACATATTTTCCTCTTAGTCAAGCTCCTATTTTATCTACCATAAATGCAACATTCATTTCCATTTTAAACCTTCCTGGTGTTGTTTCCCCCAACAGAATGTCCTTATCTCAGCCTACCCTGTTGTATCCATTCTTCAAATCACACGTAAAATTCTACCACCTCTATAGACCTTTCTCCATCTACCCCAGTTCAAATGAATTCTCCCTTCCCCAAAGCAACATTTATTGTCTTTCCATGTTTTTGTACTTCATATAATCCTAGAATTATATATTTGGAAGAGCTCTGAGAGATATAATCCAACTTTCAAATTTTCAGATTAAAAAAGATATTGTTAGGGATTTCCTTGGTGGTCTAGTGGCTAGGAGTTCATGCTCCGAATTCAAGGGGCCCAAGTTTGATCCCACATGCCACAACCAAAATATCCCTCATGCCCCAACTAAGATCTGGTGCAGCCATATTAATACGAAAAAAAATGTTAGTGAGCAAGTGATGACCCCAAGTGTCTGAAATTCTAGGGTTACCTTTAATACCTAACTAAGATAATTCTTACAAAGAAGGCAATGGCACCCCACTCCAGTACTCTTGCCTGGAAAATCCCATGGACGGAGGAGCCTGGTAGGCTGCAGTCCGTGGGGTTAGGAAGAATCGGACACAACTGGGCGACTTCACTTTCACTTTTCACTTTCATGCATTGGAGAAGGAAATGGCAACCCACTCCAGTGTTCTTGCCTGGAGAATCCCAGGGACGGGGGAGCCTGGTGGGTTGGCGTCTATGGGTTGCACAGAGTCGTACACGAATGAAGCGACTTAGCAGCAACAGCAGCAAAATAATTCTCAAGCCTCAATCTCCAGGCACTTTTAGAAGTTCTTCCTTAAAATTTCTGTGAATTTCCAGGCCCTTATATTCCTGGTCAGTGCTGCAGACAGCATACTAGCCATGCCTCTAGGCTCTCCTAGAGGCCATTTTTTCTCAGTGGTTCATGTCACTGGAATCCATAAGGACCTATAAGCCTGGTGCACATAGCAGATATTTACTGACGATCTGTCTTCCAGAAAGAGTCTAAGAGGCTTGAGACTTTGAACACTCTTTCAGCTCTAGTACAGAGTTAGACATGTGCAAGTAACAGCTCCAGCTTCAATTTGTTTTATTATTTAGAAGATTTAATAATTTTTTATTAGGGATAATTAGTTTTTTTAAATAGAAGCTAGAAGTACCTTTGTTATTTTAAGTGAGCATTGAGTAATATATAATTGTTTTGCAAAGACTATATGACCTTTACAGTGTTATACTGTCATCTCACTTGATAGAAGACCCTAATTAAAATAAACCAAAACAGTAATGCATTTTCTATTTGGCTTTCCTAATTGGTGTTTGATTTCTGCATTTTAACTTAAATTTCACATTTAAGTTAAATGTGTAACAGCTTCAATTCGTATGTTAGATAATGTTGCCCTAAAATCCAACAGCTATTTTCCCTCCAAGAGGTATTTTTATCCTAGCCACGTCCTTTCAGGTCATTGCTTACTGCCATCTTCTCTGTCTTCTCTACTCTTCTAACCTCACACAATTATGTCTCCTTATTCAGAGTAATCTCTCTCTCCATCCTCTACTCAAAAACGAACGTCAATTTTGTTACATCCCAAAACACATTAATGCTCAAAATTCTCCAAGCCAGGCTTCAACAACACGTGAACTGTGAAATTCCAGATGTTCAAGCTGCGTTTAGAAAAGGCAGAGAAACCAGAGATCAAATTGCCAACATCTGCTGGATCATCGAAAAAACAAGAGAGTTCCAGAAAAACATCTATTTCTGCTTTATTGACTATGCCCAAGCCTTTGACTGTGTGGATCACAACAAACTCTGGAAAATTCTGAAAGAGATGGATACCAGACCACCTGATCTGCCTCTTGAGAAATCTGTATGCAGGTGAGGAAGCAACAGTTAGAACTGGACATGGAACAACAGACTGGTTCCAAATAGGGCAAGGAGTACGTCAAGGCTATATATTGTCACCCTGCTTATTTAACTTATATGCAAAGTACATCATGAGAAACACTGGGCTGGAGGAAGCACAAGCTGGAATCAAGATTGCTGGGAGAAATATCAATCACCTCAGATATGCAGATGACACCACTCTCATAGCAGAAAGTGAAGAACTAAAGAGCCTCTTGATGAAAGTGAAAGAGGAGAGTGAAAAAGTTGGCTTAAAACTCAACATTCAGAAAACGAAGATCATGGCATCTGGTCCCATCACTTCATGGCAAATAGATGGGGAAACAGTGGAAACAATGACAGACTTTATTTTGGGGGGCTCCAAAATCACTGTAAATGGTGACTACAGCCATGAAATTAAAAAGATGCTTACTCCTTGGCAGGAAAATTATGACCAACCTCAGTTCAGTTCAGTTCAGTCACTCAGTCGGATCCGACTCTTTGCGACCCCATGAATTGCAGCACACCAGACCTCCCTGTCCATGACCAACTCCCGGAGTTCACTCAGACTCACGTCCATCGAGTCAGTGATGCCATCCAGCCATCTCATCCTCTGTCATCCCCTTCTCCTCCTGCCCCCAATCCCTCCCAGCATCAGAGTCTTTT
>NW_011495023.1:6420069-6440757 GCF_000754665.1 Bison bison bison
GGCGTGCTGCAATCCTGGCGCAAACAGAAACAGTCAGACACAACTGAGTGACTGAATTGAACTGAACTGAAAACACATTAAGATGTCCATTTAGAAAGGGTCAACACAAAGAAGCAGCTAAAGCATTGGAATTCAATTTTCTTTTTTTTTAAATTTCTTTATTATTATTACTTTTTTTTACTTTACAATATTGTATTGGTTTTGCCATACATCAACACACATCTGCCACTGGTTTACACGTGTCATAAACAGAACATCCTCGTCCATGGTCTCTGGAAACGGAAGAAAACAGTGTAATAATTTGTTTTCTCCTTGACCAAAGAAAATCCATAGGGGTCATGACTTTGTTATTGTTTATTTCAGCTAAATGTGAATTCTCAGGATCTCACAGCAGGATACAGGACTTCTTACAGTCCTATACTTTTTATTTATACTATATTACCTTTTCCTTGCTCCAGATTTTATCCAGTTTTATCTTTGGTGATCTGCTGCTTTCTTTAAATTTTTAGTTGTTTCACATAAATGTAGTTCCTGCTTTTCAAGAAATGGTATAGTGGTTAGAAAGTAGGTACTGATCACTGAGTTGCCAGAGTATCTAATAGAGCAGGTTATCAAGGATTCTTGTGTATTGATGAAGAATTATACTAAGATATGTTATTTAATGAGCATCTGTTATGTGCCAGACGACTTGCTAAATGCTTTACATGGATGATCTCTAATCTCTTAATCCTTCACAGTAGGTATTATTATACCCATTATTCAGAGAAGGAAACTGAAATTCTAACAGCTTAGGTAACTTTTTTGATTTCCCATGGCTAAAATGACAGACTACACCACCAGTTTCCAAAATACTTTGCTTTTCCCTCCATACTCCAGGAATTTCAAAGCCAGCAATGTTGACAACTCTCCATCAGTGATATTTTTTAAATAAAAATTTTGCAATGCACTTTGTGGGCAGTGACCACATCCTTTTCGTAAGATTAATATTCTCCTTAAGTTTCAAGACACCATTCATGTTTTATGTGCTTTTTAAAACTCATTTGTGGCTATGATATTTTTCTCTCTGCCTTTCAGTTTGATCCATTAACAGTTGAAAGCAAGAAAGTCGCAACCGTGGTACTAATGCTTAATTCTCCCGAAGAAGACATTTTGGCTAAAGCATGTGAAGCCATTTATAGATTTGCTTTAAAAGGTTTGGATTTTTTCAATTTATCTTTCTATTTCATTATTTTCTTAAAATATTTACTACATAATGGGCACTTTTCTCCTTAGTCTTTAACTTACTTGTCTCATGAATTCTTTCAGACAACCAGAATATCATTTAATTTATCACCTGAAAATAATGTATCTCCCTATGTTCCTACCCTAGTCTTAAAGAGTAATTTAGTCAGGGTAGAACAGTCATTTTGAAGGCTTTATTGCAGTTTAAAAAATTATAAATGTCACAGGAGCTGAAAGAGCTCCTAAGGATCAAATCTGGAATAATTGTGTGGCTCAGTGGTAAAGAATCCACCTGCCAATGCAGGAGATGCAGGCTCAATCCCTGGGTAAGGATGATCCCCTGGAGAAGGAAATGGCAACCCCCTCCAGTATTCTTGCCTGGGAAATCCCATGGACAGCAGAGCCTGGTGGGCTACAGCTCATGGATTTGCCAAGAGTTGGACACAACTGAGCACACACACACGCATGCCATCCTAGATTTACAGCCCGAAGAAGAAAAATATTATACAGATTAAAAAATGATTGAATGAGTAAATAAACAGGAGAGAAAAGACAAATCTCCAATGCAGAAGAATCCCAGTTTATGCAGATACTCTGCCCTCAAGGAGGTGGGACACAACTTCCCGCTCCTTAGGGGCTGTGCATGGACATCTTTCCAGAGAGCACACAGTGGACACCTGGGGGAAAGTGTGTAGCGGAGAAACCTGACAGACCCTGCCTCTGCCAGGCGATCAAAATCAGCATCAACAGAGATAACATGTGCCCTTGACGTAATGAAAAGAGTACTTCACTTCTGTTATTTGCCCCCAACCTAGAGACTCGGTCTAAATATGATTTTTTTAAATCAAACTCCAATTCAGGGACATTTTCCAATTATCAAAAACAAGGAAAGTCTCAGGACTTCCTGGTGGTCCAGTTGCTAAGACTCTGTGCTCCCAATGCAGGGGACCCGGGTTTGATCCCTGGTCAGGAGAAGGCAATGGCACCCCACTCCAGTACTCTTGCCTGGAAAAATTCT
Organism: Bison bison bison; assembly: GCF_000754665.1. NCBI lineage: Eukaryota > Metazoa > Chordata > Mammalia > Artiodactyla > Bovidae > Bison > Bison bison. The sequence continues at coordinate 6,422,309 of NW_011495023.1, forward strand.
ATGGATGGAGGAGCCTGGTGGGCTGCAGTCCATGGGGTCGCTGGGAGTCAGACATGACTGAGCGACTTCACTTTTTTTTTCACCTTCACTTTTCACTTTCACGCATTGGAGAAGGAAATGGCAACCCACTCCAGCGTTCTTGCCTGGAGAATCCCAGGGATGGGGGAGCCTGGTGGGCTGCCGTCCATGGGGTCGCACAGAGTGGGACACTACTGAAGCGACTTAGCAGCAGCAGCAGCAGGGAACTAGATCCCACATGCCACAACTAAGCGTTTGAATGCTGCATCTAAAAGATCCTGTATGCCGCAACTAGGACCCGGCACATCCAAATAAACAGGTAACTGTTTAAATTAAAGTCAGCAGAGCAACATCTTTAAAGTACTAAAAAAAATTAAAACTTTCAACCTAGGTTTCTACACCCTGAAAAAATATCTTTCAAAATCATAAGTGAAATAAAGTCTTTTTCAAACATTCAAAAACTGAAATAGCTCTTTGCAAGGAGACCACACTACTAACTATATTAAGTAGGTCCTTCAGGCAGGAGGAAAATGATACCAGATGGAAATATGGAAGAAGAATAAAGATAGAACACCAGAAATGGTAACATATAATGTTTTTTATTTGAATCACTAAAAAAACAAATTAGTTATTTTAAACAAAAATAATAATCATATATTGTGCGGTCTGAAACATGTGTAAAAGTAAGATATAGGACAACAGAACCAAGGTAGAAAGGTTAAAAAAAAAAGTGGAAGTATACTATATAAGTGTACTGCATGTGAAGTAATATATACTACCACTTGAAAGAAGACTGTGCTAGGATATATACCACAGTCCCAAAACAATGATATCAAATAAGCCAACAAAGGAATAAAATGGAATCATAAAAATTTCAATTCATACGAAGAAGGCAGAAATGAAGAAAAGAAAAACAATGATGAAACACATATGAGTTAAACCTAAACATATCAATAATCAAATTAAATGTAAATGGTCTGTATATGTTAAGAGGGACAGGGTGTTTTATTGGATATAAGCAAGACTAAACTACATTCTGCCTTCAAAAAATGCACTTAGAATATAATGAAACAAATAATTTGAAAGTAAAGGAGGAAAAATGATACCCTATGCTAGCACTAATCAACAGAAAGCTGAAGGAGCTGTTACTATCACAAAAATGGAATGGTATCAGAGATAAAGACGATATCAGAGATATCTCTTTATCAGAGATAAAGATGACCATTTTGTAATAATAATAAAGGGGCCAATTAATCAACATGCTATGAAAAATCCTAAACAGTTGTGTTAAGTACTTAATATCAGATTTTCAAATTATATGACGCTAGATGCAAAGAGAAATAGACACCCACAATTATAGCTGAGGATTTTGATACTCTTCCCTCAATAAATGAAAGAACCAGTAGATAGTAAATCTATATGGATATAAGAGATTTGAACAGCAATACAAATGAATTTAACCTAGTTTATATTTTTAGAACACTCTAAGAACATCAGAACTCTCTTCAAGTGCATACAGAACATTTATCAAAATAGATTATATTCTGGGCCATCAAACAAGCCTTAATAAATTTAAAATTCCAATCATACAAAATATATGCTATTCCATATTAGAATTATATTAAAAATCAATAACACAAAGAACTCTGAATAATCACCCAATAGCTAGAAAATAATAACATACTTCTAAATAACCTAAGAATGAAAGTGGAAATCAAAAGGGAAATCCAAATTGAAAATGAAAACACAGCATATAAAAAGTTGTAGGATGCTACTAAAAGAGTACTTATTGTACCAAATGACTGTTAGAAAACAAGAAGGTCTCTCAAATCTATGACCTCAGCTTCCACTTTAAGAAAATAGAAAAACAAGAGCTAATGAAACCCAAGCATTAGTGTTAAGAATATAATATACATGTGAGCAGAAATCAGTGAAATAACAATAGAAAACAGAAAAACAATGGACAGAAGCAATAAAATGAAAAATTGGGTTTTTGAGATGAATAAGAGTAATAAAAATGTCTAGTCAGATTGATAAATAAAAAGATATAAGACATTATTGATATGAGGAATGAGAGAGGAGACATCACTACAGCTCCTACATATATTATAAGGATAATTAAATATTATGAACAATATAAAGCCAATAAATTCTACAACTCAGATGGATTGGACAAATTCATTTTAAGACAAACTCTCAAAGCTCACTAAAGAAAGATAGCCTGAACAGCCCCTTATCTATTATAGAAATGGAAATTTATAGTTAAATATCTCACAAAGAAAACTTAGGTCCAGATGTTTTCACTGCTGAACTCTACCAAACACAGAAGAAATAATACCAATTATATAAAAATTCTGTTAGAAAATTGTAAAAGATGGGATATTTCTCCATTGATTCTATGAAGCCACCATTTATTTAAGTATCCTAAAGTTTATCCTTGAATTAAAATTTATTTGGGACTTCCCTGGTGGTCCATTGGTTAAGACTCCATGCTTCTGGTGTAGGATGCTCAGGTTTGACCCCTGGTGAGAGAGAAGATCCCACATGCTGTGTGGTACAGTGGCGGGGGGGGGGATTTTTTTTTACAAAATATTTTCATCTAAATTAACTTTTAGAACCTCAATAAAATGCAAAATTATGGAAAATTTGAGAAGGATTTTTGTAGTAATCAACAATGCATATTTCAACATATTCTTTTCAAGTGACTAAATATTTAGACACAAGGCAAGTCCATAGACTATAGGAAGATACAGTCTGTGTTTTGAGAAAGGTGTTATCAAAATAAACCTGTAACTTCAGGTACAAAATATCTTCATTTTCTGAGAAAACTGAGGCAAAGAAATATTCTCCTCTTAAATTAATTTTGAAAGTGAAATATATGTCTTCATAGCTGGAGAAATTGCAAAGTTGAAATTAATCAGGACCTAAACATTATTCCAGACTTTGCAGAATGATATCCCACTTACAGGGTATGGATAATCTGCTTCTACAACTGGGCTCGATGCTGGCTTTCAGTGACCTGGTTCTGGGGCTTCTTGCCGTAGCCCTGATGGCTGCAGGCGAACCTGTTGGGTGAAAAATGAACACCCTAAACTCCACCACACACACTTGAACTTGAGGTGGAGATTCTCTGCGTTAATTTTCATAATTAATTATGCCAGTATTACTGAGTGCCCATTAGATGCCTGGCACTGTGCTAGCCACTGCAGTTATGAAAGAACAGAATAAAAAGGGTATCTGTCTTCATGGAAAGTCAAGTTACAGGAGAGGAAGCAAACAATCACAGAGATCATTAAGTGGTATGAAGAAAATAAAGCAGGATAAAGAGCAATCAGAAAGACTGGTATGTAGTGATGACAGTAGGTAGGATGGTCAGAGGAGACCCCTCAGGAGGTTAAGTATGAGCTAAGAACCAAAGGAGAAAGCTAGTTGTGTAAACATCGAGGGAAAGGAGAGCAGCAAGCATCCAGGATACTTTTGCTCTAAAGTTTATTCTAGAGAAATATGTGTAGAAGCAGAGGAAAGTGAAAGGCAAACGGCAAATAAACTGGAATGACACAGGAAGAATTTTGATGAGATTGCTATCCATTTCTGATTTTATTTTACCTGTGATGGTAGGTGAGGAAAATAAAGCCACCCTTCTTGAACTTGGAGCTGTGGAACCTTTAACTAAGCTACTCACCCATGAAGACAAAATTGTGAGAAGAAATGCTACTATGATATTTGGAATCCTGGCTTCTAACAGTAAGTATCTGCTTTTAAAATCATAATCAAGTAATCTCACTTGACACATTATCCTTGTTTAAATTTAACCTTAAGGGATTCATTTTAATTTTATTTATTTTATAAATCCATCTCTGGAGGTTCGGTAGACTAATTCTGCCATATTGAATGTGGCATATTACATTATTTATAAACAACAAAAAAGGGGAAATATTTAAATTTCTCCTGTTTTATTCTGTGTACACACCACAGAGTTTATATACCAAAGGTGCTTCCTAATGCCTCCTGTGCAACTCATTTTAAACACAGAAGGATTCTTTGAAGGATTGGGTCCTTTGCCCAAAGTCATGCAGATGGCTAGTAGCAGAACTGAGATGAGAGCTAAAATTACAGCTTTACTCTCTGACCAATAGTTCAGTAGACTTTCTATTCACTAAATCTCTTAACATTAGTGTCCATGCTAAGTCAGGTTCTCCTTCTAAATGATTTTGGGGGAGAAAGAGTTATAAATTCTTGTTTATACTTACATTTTCTAATGAAATATCTAGGTCTCTGTGACTTTTTTCCCCTCTTTTTTATGTTCTTAGTTTCTATTGATTTTATTTAGTATTCTTATCTTTCCATTATATGAGGAGTTTATCATCTGTGAAACCCTACAATTTGTTTGCAGATTTTTCTGAGCAGGTTTTTACATTGAATTTCATGAGTTTCTAAAGGAGTCTGTGGCCCCTAAATGTTATGAATACTCTTACATTTGGATGCTACATGAGATGGCTCTTTTATTTTTTTACAGAACTAAATATCCGTTTATTCATTTATAAACCATAATGAAACCAGTCAGGTATTTCCCCTCACCAGCAGATCTTGCTTTGGAAAAACAAATACACAAATTTCAGCAACCTCAGAAATTTCATTAAACCTGCAGAGAAGCATAATTCATTTTGGAGTTCAATTTTATGTTCAAGGAATCAGTACCTATCATAAAGACAACTACTATAATCTCTTTGCCATGCAAAATTATCCCCATTTATTGTGGACCAACTGCAGGGCCAACTCCTGATAAGGCACTTGGCAAGTTCACATCCTTGAGGATGGCCCCTTCCTCTTTCACACAGCATAGTCTCAGAACTTGAGGCCAAAGTAAGTAAAAAGCAAGCCAATGTCAAATGGGTTCTCCTGAGACCAGTGGTACTAAACTCAAGCCAGAAGGCAACCTCATGACCTCTCCAGAAGCAGCCCATCCGTGAGCGACAAAATGTAACCTCTAAGTACAAAGTTCCAATTATCAAAAACAAACAGGAGTTGAGCATAAGCTATAGTTGGCACTTCCTCTCGGAGCAGGGAGCAGAGAACAGAGAACCGAGGTGGCTCTTTTAGAACTGTCAAACCACAATCTGTAAGCTGGCTGACTAGGCTGTAACCAGTGCTAGGACCAATGCAGTCTGCAACTGCAAAGCTTAATCATGGAAAGAGCTTGGCTGTCTTCAAGGTCTCCACTGAGTGCTTGAGTCTCAAGTATACTGAATTCTATGATTCTATGAAGTAGGTGAAAAAATCAAACAATTATTGGGGTTAACGCTCAAACGATAAAAAATCTGCTTGCAAAGCAGGAAACCCAGGTTCAAGTCCAGGGTCGGGAAGATGCCCTGGAGAAGGGAATGGCAATCCACTCCAATATTCTTACCTAGAGAATTCCATGGACAGAGGAGCCTGGCAGGGTACAATCCATGGGGTTGCAAAGAGTCAGACACGACTGAGCAATTAACACTTTCACTTTAGCTGATTTTCTATTTGAACTATCTGGTGATATGGATAAGACATACCATATCCTCAAGTGCTTGTGAACCTCCTTTTTTGCTGAGAGCCAACACTATTATATATTATATATATATAATATATAACTGTTGCTTCACTTTTCATATGTGTCTAAGGAGATTTGGAATAAAAAAAAAGCAACTGGTCATTTGACCTAAAATGAAGTCATGCTTCCAGACTAATATATAAATAAATACACCTCTGAAGCTGCATGATTAAATCATCGTCTTTGGACAGTCTTTAAATAACTGATTATTCTTCAGAAATTTGTATCTTCATATGCTTTTCCACATGCTTATAGTGGATGAACCAACAGAATGTTCCAACATTCCAGGTGCTAAAGGCTTGCTATGAAAACCATCTTCCCCTTTTGCAGTTTCAAATAAATTCTTTTTTTTTGGCTACAGTGATTGAGCTATGAGCCTGTGCCATGCCTGGGCCATCCAAGATAGGCACGCAAATTACTTTGTTAAACCTTTTTATCAAACAGGAGCTTCTGTCTTCTTTTACCTTCCAGCTAGTATTTATTTTTTTAAGTTTCTTTTTTTTTTTAATGTGGACCATTTTTAAAGTCTTTATTGAATTTGCTACAGTGTTGCTTCTGTTTTACGTTTTGGTTTTTTGGCCGCAGGCATGTGGGACCTTAGCTGCCCAACCAGGAAGCAAACCCAAACCCCACTGCACTGGAAGGTGAAGTCTTAACCCTGTATTTAGTTTAATGTAACCGAGACTCATTTAATTAAGTCAGCTAAAGAGGGAGCTTTCATCAGGATCCTTGTGAGAAGTAGCCTTGTAAGCCCAGACTCTACATTACTTAAGGCAATCAGAAGAGCTCGCTGTCTTAGGAAAAAGGTTGATGTAAAAGAGTATGTATGATCAAGAGTAAATTAGATGGTGAACATTATGCAACCAAAAAATTGTGACTAAGAATTAATCCAAGAGCATAGAATGTCTTTCCTCTACTTCCCCAAAACTCAATTATTCTCTTGTACTGAAAGCCTATTCACGTACATAAGTTCACTAGCCTTCTTTGAGTCATTTTGAACAGAACAGAGAGAAAGAAGTTTTGACTGGTTGAGAGACAGCTATATCCCTGAATTCCACAGGAAAAGGTGTCTAAGAAAAGGCATATATATCCAGTGGTTAATCCCCTAGACCATATGTTTCAGCTGCTGCAAAGTGAACTTTTCTAAACTTCTGGTAATGCTAATTTTGACTGACAGAAAAGATAATCAACCAAGAAGAGAAATTGCAAAACTGAAGTAACAGCTGTGTCTATTTCTAAGAAAAAGGGCGTTAAGGAGAGCAAGAAAGAAATAGAGGCATAATTGTCTAGTTTTAATTAGGCTCCTATAAATAGGACAAAAGTGAACTTTAAAAAGTCAATATATCTAAACACTTTTGGCATTTGTGATAATCAAATGGAATGAATACAAGATGTACTTATGAAAAAAGGCTGAGGTTAATTCTTATTGGCATTCTGTACTAGTTTTATTAAAAATCTAAATTTTAAAATATTTTTAGTATCTTCCCCCCCCAAAAAAAAACCAAAAAAAGAATTACTATTACATAATAAGCAAGTGCAGGGCACAGTAACTCTACTGCTGGTATTCTAGGCACTTTTGAACATTTATGGTTATCTTTCCTAGTGTTTTGGAAAGCAGGACAACTGAGCAATCAAGGAACATGGGCTAGAGTCTGTCTGGAGTCAGACAGACCTGGCCTGCCTTTTACTTGCTGTGTGATTTTGAGCTTCAGTTTTCTTATCTGTAAAATTAGGTAATATTAGAACCTATCTCATAAAGAACTATTCCACAGACATTGCCATTATTATTATTATTAAACATTAATATTCTGTTTCTTCTTTTGCAGATGATGTTAAAAAACTGTTAAGGGAGTTAGATGTCGTGAATTCTGTGATTGCTCGGCTGGCTCCAGAAGGTAACTCTGCAACCTACATCTATGTAAAAAATGGGGAATGGTTTCTTATACACTTCTGATTAAAGTGTCTATTGAAAATAGTTTATGAAACACCAATTGTGAATTATCATTAAAATCTCTCAAACTAAGATGGGCTCCAACCAAAGTAAGATTTGTGGAGCTTTGGTTTTCAAAGCATGCTTTAAAATAATGGTTGAATAAGCCTTTACATACTTGTGTTATTTGTTTTTGATACACAGAAGAAGTCGTTATCCACGAATTTGCTAGTCTTTGCCTAGCAAACATGTCTGTAGAGTATACCAGCAAAGTGCAAATATTTGAACAAGGTGGATTAGAGCCTCTCATCAGACTGCTAAGCAGCCCAGACCCGGATGTGAAGAAAAATTCTATTGAGTGCATTTACAACTTGGTCCAGGTGAGATTAACTTCTAAAAACGTGTTTTGACAAAAGCTGGTTATAGAATTTATTTTCCCATTAAAAAAGGAAAAAGTTTATTAAAATGCTCCAGTTTTGATTCATCAGTTCATCTCAGTATTATTTAGTAGTTATCATTCAGAGAATAAAATGAAGTTTAGTGTTGATACTTTCAATTTCCACAAAATAATTGTCCTCCGTGAAAGGGCATTTTAGAATCATAACCTAATTTTAAAAGAATAGAATGGCTTGCAGACTAAGGTGGGTTTATGCTAGGTAAGATGTGTTTCTTCCAAAACAGGAAATCTAATATTAGTGTTGAACTAGTTTTGACCTGGGCTTACCTATTGATCTAATCCTGGTGGTCCAATGGGTTGTACCCTACTGTACCCTATGCAGTTTACTAAGATTTTGGATTAGTCTCAATGTGTTGGTGAAAACCTAGTGAGTTGAGTTTTGCTGAACAAAATTCATCGCTCACATCTGCAAGATGCTACTTTCCTTTGTAACGTGCTGGTTTCCTTTACCCCCACCCCTTACCCCGTCGCCTGCACCTGTCCTGTCCTCTGGCCCCTGCCCCACAACCTCTCAATCCCCAACCCAGCAGGCACACCCTCACATCGCCAGCAGGTCAGCTCCCGGCTGCTTTGGACAGCCTTCTCTGCTTCTCTTCCTGCTCAGGTTTCTGAACAATTCCCACACACATTTGATAAGCCTTAGTTCAACTGCAAGTATAAGACACCATTTTAAATAGCCATCAACAGAATGTGAAAGAAGAGATATTGAAGCAAAGGTGAGGGAGGGTTCATTGAGAGAGAGATATATAGAGAAAATATATATTCACAGCAAAAGATGACAAAGGGACTCATCACTAAAGGCACCCAAAAGCATGAATTCCTGGCCCCTGCGTGTCCTTGCCATGTGGCTGGATACCCCCTGGTGTTACCTCTACCCTTCCTGAAGAGCAAGTGCAACAGTGTCCCTTCTCTGGTGACTGTTCTTCGTCCTATGGGCCTAAATAATCCTGCAGATGTGTTTGTGTGTTTCATCCTAAATCTCCTTATTAAGATTTAGCTCCCCTTTTCTTGTAACAGAAGTACTAGTTAATAACAATGTATTCATTTCCTAGGGCTGCTGTAACAGAAGTACCACAGACTGGCTTAAAACACCAGGAATCTATTCCCTCCCAGTTCTAGAGGCTGAATTTCTGACTTTAAGGTGTCAGCAGGGCTGTGCTGTCCCAGACTCTGGGTGGAATCCTTCCTTTTCTCTCCCTAGCTTCTGACAGCAGGTCTGAATCCTTGACGGTCCCTGGTTTGCAGCCTCATCATGGCTATATTTCCCTCCGTTGGCTCTCTCTCCTCTTCTTATAAAGACACTGGTCTTATAAGGACACCAGTAAATACCCACTACTCCACTATGACCTTATCCTAACTAATTATATCTGCAACAATCTTATCTCCAAATAAGGTCACATTTTGAGGTTCTGGGGGCTAGGACTTCAACATGTTTGGAGGGGATACTATTCAACCCATAATAAGCAACAACCTACAATTTTTATGCCCGAAGAAAGCTTAATATTAGGGGCCAGTTGCGAGATGGATAGAGGAAAGCCAAGCTGGGAATGGCGATAGCGGAGGACAGAGGAGCCTGGTGTGCTGCAGTCCATGGGGTTGCAAAGAGTTGGACACAACTTGGCAACTGAACAACGACAAAAACAAAGAAACAGTGGCTTCTGAGAAGTCCTGGATCATGTGTATTTCCTGTTACTGACAATGTCTGTAGGGCTAATATGAATATTTTGGTGTTATCAGTTGAGGGTTTGCTTATATTTGTTGTTAAGCTATTTTGGAAATGAATCTGGAGTAAAAGATGGGAACATAACTTATGTTCTTTGTTAGAAAATAGAGTGTCTCTATTCTTGAGACTGTATTTTGCTTTAAAAATCACTTATTTAAACATTTGTCTTTCCTGGCAGGATTTTCGGTGCCGAGCAACACTTCAAGAACTAAATGCCATCCCTCCTATATTAGACCTCTTGAAGTCAGAATATCCAATTATTCAGTTGTTGGCTCTCAAAACCTTAGGTGTTATTACAAATGATAAGGCGTCCCGGGCCATGCTAAGAGAAAATCAAGGAGTGGATCAGCTTATTAAGATCCTAGAAACTAAGGTACCTGTAACCTTTATTCAATGCTCTATGAGAAGATGTATCTCTTCTATAAGTGTTGTTATAAATGCATATTATGGAATATTTTTAAATTGAAATTTTATTATATTTAAGCATGATACTAAGTATAATGGACTAATCTGCTTATTGCTACATAGTTTACCAGCATGATTAAATCAGACTAATGCTAGTGGCCATTCTAAAATAATTTTTTTTAATCTTCTGACTTAGAAGATTTAAGATTTTTAAATTTTTGTTTATGGTCTTATCTTCAAACACCTGCAATTAGTCTTCTCCCCTTTGTCTGCTCTAGTTTTCTCTAGCGTAAGGCAAGAAGAGTCATTTTCCACATATGATGGAGAGTAATCTGCTTTAGTGAATTTACTGATTTAAATATTAATTTCATCTAAAAAATACATTCATGGAAACATCTAGAATAACATTTGACTAAATATCTGGATATTGTGGCCTTAGCTAAGTTAAAACAAAAAATTAACCATCACAAATCCATCGCTAGTCAATTTGGCATCCATACAGAGCTCCTAAGTCATTAATCTCCAAATAAGAACAATAAAAGATCATGCTTCCACTTAACATGATACAACTGTCCTGTGTACAACCAAAACCACACTGTCCCCTTCCCCAGAGGAGAAGGTATAAAGTCCTTGGGTGATGTTTACTCTTCTCCTTCACATTCCATAATTTAAATACTAAGATATAAAACTACCCATACTTAAATACTGTATTACAGGGACTTCCCTGTTGGTTCAGTGGCTAAGACCCCACACTCCCACCACAGGGACCCCAGGTTTGATTCCTGATCAAGGAACTAGATCCCGCATGCTGCAAATAAAGATCTCACATGCTGCAACAAAGATCCCGAGTGCCGCGACTCACACCCGGCACAGCTGGCTAAAGAAGTAAATATTTTTTAAAATAAAATACCTTAAAAATACTATATTATAAAATCAGTACATCTCATGTTACCTGAGGGGATAAGAGAAGAAAAAGATATTTCATACACACACATACACATTCATAACAAAATAAGGAAATACTCATGACAATTACAGTCCTCTTTTCTGTAACTGATCACATGGTTGTAGTTGGTATCAATAACAACTACCTTCTTTCAATACCCATTCCATATTCCCTTTGCCCAGCAAGTACCCCAGCTCGTCTTGATTCTTTACCTGATGTGGTGACACAAACCTTTATTCCCGAAGAGTCTGGACCATTTGTAGTTGTGTCTGCATTGGGTCATTACAGTTTTCCATCACAGGGTATGGTATTACCAAAGAGATGATGTAAGGGACTCCCTGTATTACAGGCACACTCTTCCTCACCTCTATTGTGGAGTAGCAGTCCAATTTCCCTTGGATAGTTGGGATCAGTCACCCCAACCCACACAGTAACTCTCTTCTTCGCCTATTGATTCAGAGGCACGAGGCCCCCAAAGAGACCAGGTGGCTGTCATTTCATTTCAGTGGACTGGACTCATTACTGTGTCTCTGGGTGGAAGTATCTATTACTTTGGATTTGCAGATCAGCAGAGCCTATGTTTGTGGGTGCAGGAAACAGAAATTTTGCTATTGAATCGCTATGGGTAACAGTAAGTGGGGCCACTACCGTGTCACTCCTTGGTTCCTGGACCCATGAACTGTGCTACGGGAGCAACAACACTGTATACTGGATGACGTTTCAGAGCACAAACAGCCCTGTGCTCAGTTCCAGTTGTAGCGGAGTCTTCCAGAGGCCGCTGTACCAAGCCAGCTGCTTCAGGATGGTGGGGCCCTGGGAAGGCCACTTCTGTGCCCCTGTGCTCGCTGCTCCACTTCTCTTGCTATGAAGTGAGTTCTTTGATCAGAAGCAATGCTGTATAGAATACCATGGTGGTGGAGCATCCTTCCCGTGTTTCTCTCACTTTGATTTCTACCTTACATTTCTAACTGTTCAGATATAAGGTTGCAATTTTCCACTGCTGTGGGGATTCTGGAGGTTCCTCAGGCAAGAAAGTGGCACACTCACAATAACTCCTTCTACCAACTGGAGGTTTTAAGGAATATACTTCCCTTCAGCTTCTGTTTGCTTTTTCAAAAACCACTTTTTTTTTTAGATTTTAAAGTTGCTGTCCACGATATATGTATGCAGATAGCTAATTCTTGTCATGGTACAGCAGAAACGAACACAGCACTGTAAAGCAATTATACTCCAGTTAAAAAAAAAAAAAAAAAACTAAAAAAATAAAAGCTGTTGTCGATGAAAGGCTGTTTGAGCAACTTCACTGGGATACCACTACTGGGAGTTTCCAGCAATTATTTTCTATCTATAGAATAGTTTAAACTAGGGGAAATGAGAAGAGATGGGACAAATGGTCAGGGAGGGTGATGTTATGTTAATAAACAGAACTGTTTCCCTGGGCCTCTGTCACAACAAAATTATTATATTATATTCTGAGTGATGGGAGTTCCCTCTTGTAGTAAAATTTGGCAAGTGTGACTTGCTTTTACTACAGTTTTCTAAAGTTGTGTTTGCTTTTATCATTAGGAATTGAATGACCTTCACATAGAAGCTCTTTCCGTGGTGGCCAACTGCATTGAAGATATGGACACTATGGTGCTGATTCAGCAAACAGGGGGTCTTAAGAAGCTCCTGTCATTTGCAGAAAACTCTGCAATTCCTGAAATTCAGAAGAACGCAGCAAGAGCCATTGCTAAAGCCGCTTATGACCGTATGTCTCATTTTACATAAACTAAGCATACCTATTTCCTCCTGTATTCTTGATTCTGATTAGTACTAAAAAACGCTAGAGTATTTGTCTGCTTTTAAATGGTCATTTGAGGATAGTGCTATACTTAATATTGAAGGCTGAAATTCATCACAATGCCCATAAGTGAAAATAGAGATTGCTTCACCAAGGATATAACAAACTCAATGTGATTTAATTACACCTTTTTTTAAAAAACAGTTCTTTCCTAAATTAAGTTTTAAGCCTCGATTTCTCCTGATTTTGAAATTTTACAGAATGCATGCACTGTTTGTGATCCTGAAAATGTCATTTCAATAAATCCACATTTGGAATGATATCTATACAGTAATTTTGAGTTGCAGCTGGAGTCTGGCTGTGCCATGTAATATAGCTATGAAAAATAATATGCTCATACTATATACAAAATACACTTTTCATTTCACTGGCAAGCTATGTTGACATAAACCTGTAAAATATGAGAGATTAATTACATCATGAGCACTGAAGATGAAATTATAGTTTCAATTTATGTATATTTGGCATATTTTATTTAATAAAGGATGTGATTTTATTTTCCCCTTCCACATCACTCCTCTTATGAATGATGACAGCTTTGACTGGTGTAAGTGATTTATACTCTAAACATATATACTCACATCTGTATGTATGTCCATGTGTGTATTATGAGGGACATCTCCTTTTCCACCCACACTGGATTTCTTCAAACCCCAGTTTTAATGCAGTATGCTGAAGTTCACTGCTCAGCACAAAGTCAACAGAGAGAGTGACCTCATGAGTTATATCATAAAGGCTTACTCTAAAGACAAACCATAAAATTAATGCTGGCAAAATTGCTTAGTTCAGAATTCTCCCAAAAGGAACTAGGGCCTTGTCATACCTGGTCAGTTCTGTTCTCTGTCTATCCCAGGCCTCCTTAGTTACTTGAGACCAGATGAGAGGGCAGTGGAAAGACACAGGCAATGTCAAATCTAAAATTTGTATATAAGGTCCCTTTGGGTTTCTCTCTGGTGATAGTGAGTTTAGTGGGTTTATTACCCTTCATGTGATACAGTTGTGACAAAAGCACCAGATGGAGAGCTCTTACGTTTAAGTTCTACTACTAATAAACACTCCTGGCACTGCAGTGGCCTAGGGATGTGTCTGTGAGTGAGCTACGGCCTCTCTGGAGCTGTTGATGAATTTGTTTATTAATGATTCATTAAGCCTCCAGTTTGTATCAACAAATCCAATGCAGGCAAGTAAGCAGACAATCGTAATGCTGTGTTAAATGTGCTTGATGGTGGGCAAAGAAGATCCCCTAGGAGGGTCACCTAACACAGATTCGGATCAGACAGGCCTTCTTGGAAGAGGTGATTTACAGGCTAGGTAGCATGTAGAGTGGATGATGGGAATTGGCTGGGCAAAGAAGGTCCTCGTGGGGTTGGGGAGGCGCAGCAGTGCTCTGAGAAGGAACAGTTGTGTAAAGGTCAGGGAGGGACCGAATGTGGTAAGTTTCAGAACTGGAAGTTTTCAGAATGGCCAGTGAATAGAATGCAGCAGGAAACTCAGAGTTAAGGCTGGAGTTGTAGTGAGGCATCAAATGCTAATAGGCATCACAAACCAAGTTTAAGGGCTTTGGACTTTATTTTCATAACAACGAAGTGCCACTCAAATGACTTAGAGAAGGGAGGGAACACTGCAGTTTTTCACTTTTTAAAGAACTAGCACTCTTGCTACAAAGAAGAGTGTGTGCGACCATTCATGGAGAGACTGGGAAAGGGCACTGCTGCGGTGACCTAGGTGAGAGGAGAAGGGATCCTGAAACAGAGCCGTGGGATCGAGATAGACTTGGAGGCATTTGCCATGAGATCCCGCGGCACCCTGGGAGGATCCATATGGGTTTGTTGAATGACTGTGTGGGGTGGGGAAAAGGAAAGTGGTGCCAAGGATAAGGCCAGGTTTCTGGCTTGGACAGCCGGACATGGAATGGTGCCATTCACAGAAATGGGGAACTGGAAAAGAAGAGCAGGTTTGAAGAAAAGGAGAGGAAAGTGGTTCCTTTTTGAAAAACTGTGAAATACACGTAGTATAAATTTCTCCATCGTCACCATTTTTAAGTGTACATGCATGCTAAGTCGCTTCAATCGTGTCTGACTCTTTGTGACCCCATGGACTGTATCCTGCCAGGTTCCTCTGTCCATGGGGTTCTCCAGGCAAGAATACTGGAGTGGGTTGCCATGCCCACCTCCAGGGGATCTTCCCGACCCAGGGATCAAACCTGCATCTCTTCTGTCTCCTGCATGGGTAGGCGGGTTCTTTACCTCTAGTTTTAAGAGTACAGTCCCTTGATATTAAATTCCTTCGCATTGTTGTGCTACCATCACCACCATCCAACCACAGGGGCTCTTCATCTCACAAGACTGACCCTCTGTACCCATGAATCAATAACTGCTGCTCACTTCTCCCTCCCTGTTGTCCCTGAAATCCACCATTCTTTCTGTCTCTGTGAGTTTGACTGTAAGTACTTTATATAAGTGGAATCATACAATATTTGTCCTTTTGTGATCGGCTTATTTCACTCAGCATAATGTCCTTAAGGTGTTGCAGAAGGGGGAAACCCTTCCAGCACCCAAGAGTGGGCTCTTATCTAATACCTGGAAATGGAGTATCCAAGGAAACATGCATGCTGACAAAGCAAGAGGCTTTATTGGGAAGGGGCACCCCAATGGAGAGCAACAGGGTAAGGGACCCCAAGAGAACTGCTCTGCCACATAGCTCGGGTTTTATGGTGATGGGATTAGTTTCTGGGTTGTCTCTGGCCAATCATTCTGACTCGGGGTCCTTCCTGGTGGCTTACACATTGCTCAGTCAAGATGGATGCCAGCAAGAAGGATTCTGGGGACACGTGGTGTCTCCTTTTGACATTTCCTGAATTCTTCCAGTTGATGGTGGCTTCTTAGTTCCATGTTCCTTATGAGAACCTCCTGTTGTAAAATAACTCACGGAAACGGTTACTGTGGTGCCTGCAGGGTGGGCGCTTTCAGTCAGTTTCCTCTAACAAAGGTTCATTCATGTTGCAGCATGTGTCAGGATGTCCTTCCCTTTTTAACACTGAAAAATATGCCATTGTATGCTTATACCACATTTGTTGATCCTTTCATCCACGAATCAACACCGGATTGGTTCCACCTTTTGGGTGCCGTGAATAATGCTGCTATGAAAGTAGATGCACAAATACCTCTCTGAGTTCCCACTTTCAGTTCTTTGGGGTATATACCCCGAAGTGCAATTGCTGGATCATATGGTGATTCTATGCTTACGATTTTGCGGAACTGCCGTACTGTTTTCCTTAGCAGCTACACCATTTTACAGTCTTATCAATGGGGCACGAAGTTTCCAATTTCTTCACATTCTCGCCAATACTTGGTATTTTCTGTCTTTAAAAATATATATACTAATATTAACAGGTGTGAAGTAGTAGCTCTCTGTCTTGATTTGCATTTCCTTGATAATTAATGATTTTCAGCATCTTTTTCATATGCTTAACGGCCACTTAAAACATCTTGAAGTGTCGATTCAAATCCTTTGCCCATTTTTAAATGTGTTTAAATTTTTTTGTTATTGAATTGTAGGAGTTTTTTATATACTCTAGATGTTAACTCCTTATCAGAAATATGACTTGCAAATATTTTCTTCCATTCTGTAGGTTGCCTTTTACCTCTATTAATTGTATCTTTTGATGCATAGAAGTTTTAAATTTTGATGTAGTCCAATTTATATTTTCTTAACTCCATTCATAAGTAGGTTTTTACAAATTTTGCTCCTTATACTGTTTTTAAGAGCAATGTAATGATCAGTATTCATTTATAACGTTCTCTTTTTACTTTCTATCATCATCAAAAAAATTTTTATAGACTAGGGTTAGGATTAGAATCATCACTGGGTGTCAAAAACATAGTTCGAACAAAAACACATATACACAATCTTTCAGTTTTGTTTGCTGAGTAAAGTTTTAACATGCACCCCTAAATCAGTGTGCCTTTGACCTGGTACCAGGAGGAGGAAGGCGTTAATTACCATGTTGCCATGAGGTTTATGAACTGGCATTAACATCTCAGCAAGAGCACAGGTGGCCCACTAGCAACTTCTGAGAATGGGTAAGAAAAGCATCATTACACACAGATTTATCTTCAGATACAAAACCTCATGCTTTTTATTTTAGTGATACTGAACAATCGTTATTTTTAAAGGACATTGTTCTATTAGTAATATAATTACCTTGCCATCTTTATTATCAGTGTAATTAAAATGTAAATACTTCTCAGTGTAGCAATTCAAAGAAGGAAGTTGGTTAATATGTTAATTCATCTTTTAAATCTATTATAGCCACACTGCAGTTAGCACTTTTGAGGTTTGGTGAACACAGCTGGATTTTGAGAACACTCCCAGCAGGGTTGAGAAACTAATTGCCCACAGTATTTAAATTATTTTTAAAAAATTGTTCCTATAATTGCATATACACTGTTTTTTTTTTTAATTGCAACAACCATATACTCCAAAGTTAGTCTTTTCAAATTAATTCTTTTGGTCAGTTTTCCTGATGGAATCCACTCAGGGTGTTCTGTTTAGCATAGTTGATTTAGTGCCATAATGGAAGTCTTAATTATACATCTGACATTTTAAGTTAAAGATTCCGGAAAAGTTTGAGATCTTGGTTATTCAGGGAAAACTAATAAGGACTAAATATATTTTAAAACATTTTAGGGGCCACATACTTGAGATTTAAGTATGAATCACAGCTTTTTAATGCAACAGTTATGGCCTGACTGAATTCCAATTTTAAACAAAAGGAGCAAGGGATTAAAATGATAGGATTCCAGGACGTGGCTCATGATTGTTTAAGACAAATGAACAGAAGTGTTGGTGACTTCCCTCGTGCCAGTGATGCCCACATTGCTCGCATATATCTGTGTATCGGACGAACAAAGGCCAAGAGAGTATTTGCAAAGATAGTGACATCTGACCATGACACTGGGAAAAAGGGTGATTTTAAAAAGCCATTGTTGAAAGAAGACAAATCATGTATTAACCTAAAAGTAGAAACCTAGTTGTTATAATTTCTAAAGATATCTCTGGGAAAAAACGTTAATTAAAATATGCACAAGTAATGAATTCATTCCACATGTCGATGCAATCTAAGTTAATATCAACTTTTTTTTCTACCAAAATATTCTCTTTTTTTGGTATATTGTCTGTATATTGTCACCCTGCTTATTTAACTTCTATGCAGAGTACATCATGAGAGACGCAGGACTGGAAGAAGCACAAGCTGGAATCAAGCTTGCCAGGAGAAAGATCAATAACCTCAGATATGCAGATGACACCACCCTTATGGCAGAAAGTGAAGAAAAACTAAAGACCCTCTTGATGAAAGTGAAAGAGGAGAGTGAAAAAGTTGGCTTAAAACTAAACATTCAGAAAACGAAGATCATGGCATCTGGTCCCATCACTTCATGGCAAATAGATGGGGAAACAGTGGAAGCAACGACAGACTTTATTTTTGGGGGCTCCAAAATCACTGCAGATGGTGATTGCAGCCATGAAATTAAAAGATGCTT
>NW_011495023.1:6440857-6462407 GCF_000754665.1 Bison bison bison
GATGAAGAATTGGATGCTTTTGAACTGTGGTGTTGGAGAAGACTCTTGAGAGTCCCTTGGATTGCAAGGAGATCCAGCCAGTCCATCCTAAAGGGAATCAGTCCTGAATATTCATTGGAAGGACTGATGCTGAAGCTGAAACTCCAATACTTTGGCCACCTGATGTGAAGAATTGACTCATTTAAAATGACCCCGATGCTGGGCAAGATTGAAGGCGGGAGGAGAAGGGGGTGATAGAGGATGAGATGTCTGGATGGCATCACTGACTCAATGGACATGAGTTTGGGTAAACTCCGGCAGTTGGAGATGGACAGAGAGGCCTGTTGTGCTGCAGTCCACAGGGTTGCAAAGAGTCGGACCTGACTGAGTGACTGAACTGCCTGATTCTTTTTTTGTACATTTACATTCTAAGAGCATATATCACACATCCTTCTATTTTAATAATTTACATTGACTTTATTAAAGACTTGGACAACATGGACAACAGCACACCAGGCTCCCCTATCCTCCCTATCTCCCGGAGTTTGTTCAAATTCAGGTCCATTGAGTTGGTGATGCTATGTAACCATCTCATTCTCTGCTGCCCCCTTCTCCTTTTGCCTTCCGTCTTTCTCAGCATCAGATTCTTTTCCAGTGAGTTGGCTCTTCACATCAGGTGGCCAAAGTACTGGAGCTTCAGCTTTAGCATCAGTCCTTCCAATGAATATTCAGGGTTGATTTCCTTTAGGATTGACTGGTTTGACTTGATTGATTCCTTTAGGATTGACTTGCAGTCCAAGGGACTCTCAAGAGTGTCCTCCAGCACCAAAATTCAAAAGCATCAATTCTTTGGTGCTCAGCCTTCTTAATTGTCCAAAGCTCACAATGACTACTGAAAAAACTATAGCTTTGACTATATAGACCTTTATCGGCCAAGTGATGCCTCTGCTTTTTAATATGCTGTCTAGGTTTGTCATAGCTACAGTCACCATCTGCGGTGGTTTTGGAGTCCAAGAAAATCACTGCTTCCACTTTCTCCCCTACTATTTGCCATGAAGTGATGGGACTGGATGGCATGATCTTAGTTTTTTGAATGTTGAATTTTAAGCCAGCTTTTTCAACTGTCATCTTTCACCCTTATCAAGAGGCTCTTTAATTCCTCTTCACTTTCTGCCTTTAGAGTGGTATCATCTGATATATGATATTGTTGATATTTCTCCTGGCAATCTATTAATGAGAATCAAACTTATGACAAAATTTTCTAAGAAACTGTAATTAGCAAGAAATTATTTGTAAACTGTTTCTTTTCCAACTTGTTTTTTTTCTATTATAACATTAAAAGTGAGTTTGATTTAGTGTAAGTATTGCCTAGTATATGCTTTTAATAAATAGTAATTTATTTAGGATTAAATATAGAATGCAAAACAAAAAATTGTTTAATATTCTATACTCTAAATACTGCATTGAATTTAATTCAATGTAGTATTTGCTTTTGTATAGTAATGAGGCTGTCACTTATTAGAAAATCAAACTAAATTGAGAGAAAAACATCAGGAACAAAAAGAACATTAAGAATACCTTGGTTTTCAATTTAGTGTTTTATAGTGGGGTGAATATCATGATAGGTACTTTATTTGTTTTCAGACAGAATTGTGCTATGTTTATATTATGTTTATGGCAACTTAGCAATTATTTTCATTTTTGCTATGTCAGCATGTATTGTAACAAGAAAAAAAGATGATTATAAATTCCTTAAGACTTGGAATCACACTTTATTACTCATTTTTACTTTCTTTGCTCTTCTCTTGAGCATCTAGCTCACAGGTTTGTACATCTTAGGCGTTCTTCAAATATTGGGTTTTGTATTTAAAATAAACAGGTTTTGTGCTCAGTAAGAAGACAGCGTGTGTGAATACAGCACATGACTGGCGAAAGTAAGTTCTTACTAAGTCTGAAACTTGTCTCTTTCTTATTACAGAATTTTCTCTGCCATAGTATTGATATCATATAAGAGAATATGAAAAAAGTGCAATACCCATACATTTATTTTGCATATTGACTGTGTTCTAAAGGTTAAATAGGTATATATTTTGTTTAGCTTAGAATATGATTAAAGCTAACAAATATTTTGAATTCCCATCATTTTTGGATGGAGAAGTCTTTATATTTCCACAGTTTTTGTAGGAAAATTCTGATTTTTTTTTTACCCCTTTTGGTTTATGAAAGCTGAAAATAGAAAACTTTTTCACGAACTAGAAGTCGAAAAATGCCTTGTAAGCCTTTTGGGTTCTGAAAATGATGGAACTAAAATTGCCGCTTCCCAAGCTATATCAGCAATGTGTGAGAATTCGGGCAGCAAAGAATTTTTCAATAATCAAGGTAAGCACACTGGAAAAAGCCACTCTGAAGATGTTGTTTTTGTTATTTAGTCTCTAAGTTGTGTCCAACTCTTTTGCCACCCCATGGACTGTAGCCCACCAGGCTCCTCTCTGTCTATGGGATTTCCCAGGCAAGAATACTGGGGTGGGTTGCCATTTCCTTCTCCATTGAACATGTTTAGGCTGCCATATTCTAGTTCACATGGATATCTGTAAAGTCACATTTTACTTTTCTTTTTCTGTAGGAATCCCTCAGTTAATTCAGTTGCTAAAAAGTGACAGCGAAGAAGTGAGGGAAGCTGCTGCCCTTGCCTTGGCAAATCTGACCACCTGCAATCCTGCTAATGCAAAGTGAGTACAAAAAGACTCATTCAACACTGACTCGCAGGATATTTAACAGACCAAGATAAGCTCATTGTAATGTCCTGCCTTTCAAGGCAGTTTACATATCCTTTCAGATGCTTCTATGTTGGGTTATTCCTTAAGAACCCTTATGAAAATAAGAGTTGGCAGATAGGCCTGTTTTCCAAAAACATCACGAAATCTTGAGAGCTTCTGGGTTTGTTGGGAAAATGGGTGGGACATTTGATGCAGGTAAGAGGCTAAGTCTTGTAGAAGGTTCCAGAACAAAGAAAATTGGCTAATGCTGGGAAATACTAAAGACAACATTCTACAAATATTGGTAAATCAAGAAAAAAAATTTAAAGAATCAGTTTTTAAAGGACAAACAGTAGATAAAATCGAGAAACACTTTAAAAGTCCATTGAAAACAGAGTATCATCAGTAAATACCTATGGAAAAAGGCTGAAAAGGAATGTCCTCTGTATTCCAAACACTGTGCATGTAATTTATATTCATTTAAAATTTTAATTGTCAAGATAATCCATCTACTAATTGAGGAAACAGAGGCTCTGCAGGTTTCCCTAATTTTCCTGGGTACACATATTCATTCAAGTAGAGGAGCTGGAAATTAAAGCTTGATCTATTGGACTCCAAAGGCTTGCTATTTCCTCTACAGATGATAAGGTTGCTTATAAAACAGTAAAAATTTCTAGAAGGCAATTTTCATAAAGTGATTAATGCCATTTGCAATAAGATGGATGGGCCTTGAAGATACCATGCTGAGTGAAATAAGTCAGATGGAGAAAGACAAATACTATCTGATTTCACTCTTATGGGAATATAAAAAACTAGCCAGCAAAATTAATGAACAGCCCAACCAAACAGAAACAAACTTGAAGATACTAAAAAAAAAAAAAAAAAAAAAAAAGAGCAGTAATTACCAGAGGGGAAGGGACAGGGGGAATGCAAAACAGGTAAAGGGGATCAACTGTACAGTGATGGATGGAAACTAAATTTTTAGTGGTGAGCACACCATAGTGTATACAGAAGTAGAAATATAATGCACATATGAAACTTGTATAATGTTACAAACCAATATAACCTCAATGAAAAATCTAAATAAATAAGAGTAAAAAACAATTATTTACCCTCCTTAAACATGGTATGAGAATTAGGGTTCTCTAGAGAAACAGAACCAATGGGAGGTGTGTGTGTGTGTGTGTGTGTGTAATGAGATTTATTATAGGAATTGGCTTATGAGCTTATGATGACTGAGAAGTCTCAGGATCTGCCATCTGTGACCTGGAGAACCAGGAAAGGTGGTAGTGATGGTCAGTCCCGGTGTGAGAACCAGGAGCACTGATGTCCAAGGAAAGCAGATGATGGTTGCCCCATCTCAAGAAATTCACCCTTCCTCCTCCTCTGTTCTGTGCGTGTGTACTCAGTCATGACTCAACTCTTTATAACTCCATGGACTGTAGCCTGCCAGGCTCCTCTGTCCATGGGATTTCCCAGGCAAAAATACGGAGTGGGTTGCCGTTTCCTCCTCCAGGGGATCTTCCCATCTCAGATACCAAACCTGTGTCTCCTGAGTCTCCTACATAGGCAGGCGGATTCTTTACTACTGAGCCACCTGGTAAGCCCCTGCTCTTTGTTCTGTATAGTTCCTCAACGAATTGGATGATGCCCACCCACATTGAAAAGAGGAATCTTTTTTTTTTTTTTAATTTGTGAGATTTTATTATAAATGAAAAGAGGAATCTTTATTCAGTCTACTGATTCATTCAAATGCTGACCTCTTCCAGAAACACTCTCACAGACACACTCGGAAACAACGTTTCACCAGCTATCTGGGCACCCCTTAACCCAATCAAGTTGACCCAAAAAATTAACCATGTCATTGCGTCAGTTTTTAACATTCACATATTATGGTTTTCTGGCATTGCTGCTAAAATTATCCCTTCCTTTTTCGAAATAAATCCTCCTCCATCCCATCATATGTTTCATCTATCTCTTACTCTTTCTTTTTCTCTACTCACACACAAATTTTTATAAGACCTTGATGGAAAGACTCAAAATGTAACAATGCCCAAGAAAAATGTAGCCAAAATGCATAAGCACCAAAACAAAACTGTGTTCCTTTAAGAGCTACAATCTTTGACACAATCATTTCCTAAATTCAGCATGCATCACCACCTGCATGAAAGCACACACATGTCTAGAATATCAGGTCATAGTAACTAGCAATTTGAAAACAGCATACTCAGTGATTTTTCCAGTATAGTCCTGCCAGTGCAAAAATCTTATCAGTGACACCAAAATGCTTCAATCTCCAGTGCATTTAGATTTATATATTATCTAAAATACTCTAAAAGGCCTCTAGAGTGTATAGCTGTCTTGATTTGATGTGAGATTGCCTGGCTTACCTCGTTTCACAGTTTTATATAACATCCTAGACAATCAGGATGATAAGTAATACTCAAAGAAGCTGCCTTTAGATTTTCTCTCAATTTTCCATTTATCAAATTTTTGTTATCTGCCGATATAGTTCCATTTTGTCCACAGAAAGGTCAGTTAGGACTAGACGGTGCCTGATTTTCTTCTGTGATAATCAACTTTACTTTTTGTAATTTAATTTTTCTTATCAATTTTAATTGCTATTATTTCTTTAACCTATCATGTACTGTACATTCTGATTTCTTTTTCCAACTTATGTCTGCTAAGGGAAATGGGACCTGCATAAAAGTGGTTTTATGGTTTTTTTGAGGTCTATGTAGCTTTTACTTCGGACTTTTTGAGCTAAAAAATACTGAAAATTAATGGTTTTGAGAAAGATACAGAGTCAGATTTGACCTGTTTGTGCCAAATGCTGAGAACTGGGCTTGAAAAAGATTCTGTCGTCAATCAAAAGGAATGAAACCAAGCAAGCCCCATGGTCAATCCTTCTAGTCAGTTTCCTAGGGTCCCCTAAGCTAACTACAACAGAAGAGACCACAAAGATGACTGGCTATTTGTAGCACCTACTCAAATCACCTGTAAACTTTACATCAGACTCGGCATGGGTGTTTCCAGTATCACTTTTTGGAAACAGTCCATTTCATCCCCTTTCTTAGCAGTGTACTGTAGGATTGAAGGCTGAGTCCTTGGCTCTGCTGCTGGGTAACTGGAATTGAAATAGTTAGAAAGCCGCTTTTCCACCACATCTAAGTATTGATAGTAAGAGAAGAAAACAAAAACCCAGAACTGATGTCTTCTAGGTACCTTTAGTAGCTGTTGGGATACTTGATATTTGGTAGCCTAATTTTTTTTTTTTTTTTAATGCAGTGAAGGGCTAAGAATTCCAGTTTTGTTGTTAAAATGTAATCCCTTCCCCTACACTCATATCTCAAGGTGCCTAAAATGGATTTCTAATTCTTAAACTCAGGGCACTTTCTGGAGTTAGAGACTCACCTCATGAATTAGATGATCACTGGCTTGTTATGACAACATATGATGCTGGTATAATTTCCTTTATGTATGTTGAAGGTAAATAAAAATTTTCTAAAGTAAAAAAAGAAAACCAACTGGAGGAAGGAGCATACTTTGTGATGAATTTTTTTTTTTTTTGCAAAATTGACAAGTGCTTTTTTTAAGTCAAAGTATTTTTATAATCTAAAAACATAATTTTATAATATGCATAAAACTTTATAACCTAAAATACCTGAATTCAGATTTGCACACATCTTGCTTTCTTCCAAAAGAAAACACATTGAAATGTAATAAAATAATATGACAATGAATGAATGTCAAAGTTCTAAGAACCAAAAACAGAGACAAATAAAAATATGATGATGAGAAATTTGGTAGCAGTGACAAACCACCAGACCACCCATACCTCTTTGTGGAAAATTTTCAACTTTAATTATAAGTATGACTTTAATTGATACCAAAAGAATTTGCCTAGTTGTTACTGTCTGTGAATGTGGCTTCCTAGATAAAGTCTTCTGGACACTTGAAAATTTACTTCTATAATCAATATATGTTTTTAAAAATATGTAATGAATTTGAATAAAATCTTCTAAAATCCTCCCCTTCCAAATTTCTGATGGTACCAGTCATTAAACTTGGGAGGGGAGAGGGGATGCGCTGCAGCTATCATTTTGAGTAAGTGGCTGTCATACACTCCATGGTACTGTACTCAGGCCCCTTAGGGAAGGTGGGTGCTTGCCCAGTTGCTGAGGACAGCCTCCAGGTAGAGCGCCTTTGGGCTGATACATTTTATTGATCCTTACACAGGCTGGCAGTGTTAATGTTGCTGTCTCTAGAGTTGATGGGTAGGGCCAACCCTGCCAATGTTCTCTTCAAATCCCTTCTTTTCAGTCAGTGTAAAGCTTGCACACCAGGTAACCTAGCTTTATCAAATTTTATATAAAAGCAATAATGGAGGACCTGAGGCCACATCTCTAAGTGGTATTTGGGTCCTCACAGGCCATTTCTTTCTTTTCTTTTCCTTTCTGATAGTTCTCATGTGTGTTCTGGATATGTGAAGTCTCCAGGTATTTCTGAGTTATGCATAAGTGAAAGTGTAATTTAAAAAATAATTCAACAAACACAAACCCTTTTACTTATAAACAAACAAGCCAATGTCAGGGAGTAAAATGATGAAGAGTAAAATAGACAATAAAGTTATTCTAGAAGTTCGTTCACCTCCCAGGAGTGTTTTGCTTTAGGCCTTTTGCATAACCATCCTTTCTGTATGGAATGTTCTTCTACTCCATGAATGCCCACCACGCAGTTCCCCACCCCCTCAAGTCTGCCCAAATGCCATCCCAAGAAGGCCGATGGTGACCACTGTGGTCACAGCGCACCACCCACATACCTTGTCCATCCTCCTTTCCTGCTGCCCTTTTCTCAGAGCGCTTAGCATTTTCTTAGCAACACACAGCTCATTCTTCTGTTCTCCGACCAGCTCCCAGCACCTTTGTCTGTTTAACTCACTGACACACAACAAGCATCTAGAGTCGTCCCCATCCCATAATAGCATTCTGGGGGGGAGTGTGCCCACACCAACAACACAATCAAAAGGAAAATGACAATGAAGGAAGATCTGTCTGTTGTCAGCCAATGCCGATAACTTAAAATAGAAAGTGATCATCTGTACTGCGTTGTCTGTTTTCACATAATTTCATTCACAAAGTGGAGAGTAACTTAGTTCTAAGAATCTTCTAGCTACTTTTCATTCTGTATTAGCTGCAGAATAAAGGTCACTCAAAGTGGACAAAAGACAATGAATAAGAATAAAAATAACTATTTGAGGGTACAGGAAAAGAGGACAAGAAGAGCCAGAGTCACTTATTTAAAGTGATAGGAGGGGAAAAAGTAAAGTCATTTTTAAGTGAATAAGTAACAAGTGAGGTTAAAACAACCACCATAGAAAGAAATAGGTGAAAATGGAAACAGAGAAACAACAATTAATTTTATATAAATATGTAGTCCAGGGGACTTTGCTGATGGTCCAGTGGCTAAGATTCTGAGCTCCCAATACAGTAGACCCAGGTTCAATCCCTGGTTGGGGAACTAGGTCCCACATGCCACAGCTAAGACCCAGTGCAGCCAAATAAATAAATAATTCTTTTAAAAAGCATTAAAAATGTAATCCAGTTAGTTAATTTGGACACCATTATCTTTTTTTGGTTCATTGTTAATCTTTTTGACAATTCTCAATTTATAATACTTTTTAGAAAGGAGAAAGTTGTTTATTTTTGAAAGAAGTACTATTTCAGCTAAACTACATATTTACATTGTACTTCTTAAATCCAATCAGTCATATCAAAGTTTTATATTATTTAGGTAACTACCGAGAGCATTTGTTCTTGGTTGACATTTCCTGAGGGGCAGATTCTCTATATTAGAATAGTTTAAACTATTAATTTATAGCATCACTGCCATCTGTTGGATCTGATCAGAATTAGAGTTTTTCAGTTATTCCAAGAATGAAAAGTGTTCAGCGCTTTTCATTTCCCAATGCCAACAGTAGGTAAACTTTGGATACTGGTAAACAATGAAAAGATGAGAAAATAATGCAATTGCCAGTGAGATATTTTTCAAAAGAAATAAAACATGAATAAGATTAAATTATAAAAAGTGATAACTACAATTACTTTAATGTTTATAGAGAGGTCAGCTGAAACTATGGCTTTGCTATAGAAAATGCTCAATCAAGTCTCTGTTGTATATATAGATAGATCATACTAACTCACTCTTGATTCTTCATATTTAGTTCATAGTATCTCCATAAAGAACTGGGTGATTTCCTTAAATCTTGGAGAACTTGTTATCTCCGTTTCCTTATTTGTAACGTCTTAAAATTTTTTTTAACTTTTAAATTAATTTATTTATGGCTGCCCTGGGTCTTCATTGCTACGAGTGGGTTCTCTAGTTGCGAGGAGTGGGGAGCCTCGCTAGTTGCAGTGCGTAGGCTTCTCATTGCGGTGGGCTCTCTGGTCGTGGAACACGGGCTCCAGAGCGCGGGCTCAGCAGTTGTGGTGCACTGCCTAGATGTCCCCCAGCATATGGGTCTTCCCAGATCAAGGACTGAACTGGTGTTCCCTGCATTGCAAGATGAATTCTTCATCACTGGACCACCAAGGAAGCCCTATTTTTTGTTTTTAATAGCCCTTCCCACAACAGCAGTGACTCAAGGCAGCATATATAGTGGTTACTTTAAAAAATGTATATATATATTTTTTGATTGACTGCTGGGCCACTGCTGCCTTCCACACTACCAGAGACATCTCTTCTCTAGGGACCATCCTGCTATCATGTGACCTGTGGTCAGGACCACAACAAAGGAAATGAGGGGATGACTGGGGAGAACACCCCAAAGAGACTCCAGGAAGAGACAGAATGCCCCCGAATCACTCAGATGTGCATGTTGAGTGCTTTGGGAACTTTTCAATGTCCTCATTCTGTATGGATGACCTGTCATTCTGTATTACCAGTATTCATATTTCTCTTCACTAACACAGAAATAAAGCAGTGACTGAATCATTTTAATATCTAGTAGAATTATTTATCAGGGTACTAGGCCTAAGACAGGCCTCTCAGGTCATGCTAGTGGTAAAGAACCTACCTGCCAGTGAAGGAGAAGGGACTTGGGTTTGATCCCTGGGTTGGAAGGATCCCCTGGAGGAGGGCAAGGCAAATCCCATGGACAGAGGAGCCTGGTGGGCTACAGCCCATAGGGTCACAAAGAGTAGGACATGACTAAAGTGACCAAGCACTCATGAAGACGCCTAAGAAAGTCATGTAATGTGTAGAGAAAATCTTTTAAAGATGTTCCACATATAAAACATTAAGAAAACATAGCACTTCATTTATTCACCATGACCCAACTCTATCCATTCAGTATTCTCAGGGAAGGGCCTGACCTTAAATAATTTCTTAGAATGTTAAATCTCTCTAGTGTTTGAAAGCCACTTTTCAAAGTTTTTTTAAAAATCCGCCCCCCCCCCAATTAAATAGGGTTAGTGGAAGGTAGTCAGGCAATGGCACCCCACTCCAATACTCTTGCCTGGAAAATCCCCTGGACAGAGGAGCCTGGTAGGCTTCAGACCATGGGGTCACGAAGAGTCGGACACGACTGAGCAACTTCACTTTCACTTTTCCCTTTCATGCATTGGAGAAGGAAATGGCAACCCACTCCAGTGTTCTTGCCTGGAGAATCCCAGGGACGGGGGAGCCTGGTGGGCTGTCATCTGTGGGGTCGCACAGAGTCGGACACGACTGAAGCGACTTAGCAGCAGCAGCAGCAGCAGTGTACTGATGTATTTATTTCTACAAATATTTATTTTACTTTCTTTTATTCTGCAGATTTAAGTATAGACTAGTGCTACTCTTTAGTGAGTCTCCTACATACAAACAAGTTCCGTTCCGAGAGCTTATTTGTAAGTCCAATTTGTTTATAAGTTCATTTTGCTGATAAATCCAACAAAGTTAGCCTAGGTACCCAACTAACACAATTGGCTATATAGTACAATACGGTAATAGGTTTATAATACTTTTCACACAAATAGCACATAAAAAAACAAAAAGTAAAACAATTTTGATCTCACAATACAGTACCTTGAAAAGTACAGGAGTACATTACAATGGCTGGCACACAGGCACTGGCATCAGGTGAACAGGCAAGAGGAGTTACTGATTGGAGGAGGAAGGGGAAGTGGGAGATGGTAGAGCTGAATGGTCATCAACAATAGGAGATGGAGGGTAAGCTGCAGTTTCATTCATGCCTGACGTTGATGGCCCAGGTTTTGGTTCCTTGCTGGATGCAATTCTATCTACCCTCTTGAAAAAAGGATGCAGCGATGTCTGGGTAGTAGCTTTTTCTCTTGTCATTGATGCACTGGACTGCATTCCTAATGGCTGCTGCAAGCTTTGTGTACCGTTCAACAGTTGAGTCCTGTGTCTCAAAAGCTAATAGTATCTCCCCAAATAAAGAAAACTCCCTTGCCATTTCCTGCATTGTGAATCTCTTTAGCTCTTCTATTACATCTTCCTCCTCCTTTCTCTGGATACGTGTGCATCTTTGAAAGTTCACAACTTGAAGGTTCCTATGTAGGGAATTTACTGTATTTTCTTGTGCACTTGAGGCTGTATTGCAATGAATGATGATGGTCATTTCAAAGGAGGGAACAAAACACCTCTCTTAGAGTTGGCAAAACATCACAAGATTCACTTCCACATTGCCATTTCCCTCCAGGAAGATATATATATATCTCCCAGATGGCTAGAGATGCATACCAACACCCTTTCAAAATAAACTTTAACATCTGTTCTAGATCATATTCTTGACCAATCCACACAGATTCACTTAGGAATAAGTAATCTTGTCATTTACAACACTTTTTTTTTTTTAATCAAAGAAATATTGACCATAGAAATAATCCACTGTGATTTACAACATTAAAATGCAGTCTCAGGAAAAAATGCAAACTCATGTTCCAGACCTGATGTACGGGCTGGACTTGGTAATGCTAAAGCTGTGCAGTTATGGTCTTTGTTAGGGCTTTTCACGGGGAAAGGTTTTCCGCAGCCCATTTTCCTCCGACCGTGGAGAACTGTGTCTTCATACTGACCCCTAGTGGCAGTTTAGGCAGATGTTGGGGGAGGGGCAGAAACGGTAATGGAAGATTTGCTCTGTATTTTAGTGAAAATGCTCACCAACTTAATCCGAAATATTCTTCAGTGTGTTTAAAATAATATTTTAAAACATTATTCAAAGATTGTGCTCTGGAAAGCGTTCCATTGTGGTGCTTTTAAAGAGATAATATTCTACTGCGAACTGTGTGTTAATAGATGCTTGTCTTTGTCTCCTTTTAAGGTGAAGTCATTCAAAATATTTTGACACATTCATTGTCCTGGTGGCTGAATATCACCTGTGCTACATAACCATAACCGACATAAATTAATCTTGATATGGTACTTACTCTAGAGCTGAATTTTTTGCTCTTGACGTTAAATAATAGAAATTATTTGGTTTTAAAATTCTTACTTATATCACTTTATTGTCAGATGCTACCTCCTTTGAATTAAAATGCTCATATGTTGAGAATCCTCCAAGACAACTTGAGTTGGTTCCTTTTAGAAAGTTCAGTTTTGTAGTAAGGATGTATCAAATTTTTGTATTCAGGATGATACCTCAAAAAACTTATTTAAAGTGTTCTTCACTATCTTAAAAGCCTTTTGAAATTAAGAGATAAAATATGTGGGAGGCACCTTCATGGTACACTTAAGTAGTATTCTTTCCTTATTTCCGTCCAAGTTTACCAAGTGGATACTTTCTATTTCTACCCACCTCAGCACCTAGATTTCGTCTCTGCTAACTGTATATTGATCAACACCTCTGATTTTAAGGACTATGTAGAATGAAAAGCTGGATTTTGCAATGAAACAAGTCGATTCCATATCCCCATTTTGTGTCAGTTGATGCCTAGTCAACCTTCACAAACAGTTTGAATTTTATTAGCTACCAGTTGAGGCTAAGTGAATCCCATGAAATGTTCAATTGGAAAATTATCTATCTTGCTTTTCTTACCTGGAGAGCAAAGACTGACATTTGCATAACCTTATTTTAAATTTGCTGGTACCTCTTTCAGGCTTAATTTCCAATGTAACTGATTTTAAGAAGAAATTATCAAACAGTTTGGATAACTTTATATTGTGTGATCCTTTTCTCTCTCAATTTGAAGCCATGCTTAATACCTACATAAATTCCACTTTTACTCATCCTTGACTTTTTATATTAATTTTTTCCCATGATTTTCCATCCCTCTGAAAACAGCCTTCATTGCTCATTTGTTGCCTAAACAAAGACTTGGGGGTGATGCTTGAGGAAATTGCTTCAGCTCCAGCCCTGCAGAGGTTGGAGATTTGACTGTCTAACTGAAAAGTTGTCTGAAAATGAAAAGTTCATACATAGATGCAAATTTGGAAATAGGACGCTATTTTCCCATGATCCCAGAAATGGAGACAGGATTACAAGAAACTCTGCCCTTGTGGCTCACTCAGTAGGCGTGGGTAATGATGTGATGATGATGGTGATGTGGTGAAGATGCTGTTGATAGCAATGATGAAATGATGATGATAGTTGGAATGTGTGGCCAGGCACTGAGCTAAGTACTTGAAATGGAATGTATCACGAAATCTTCAAAGCGTTCCCTATGATGTAGCAAGTCTTATCATTATGTCCATTCTGCAGATGAGGAAACAGAAGCACAGTCCTTGTTCAAGGTCACAGAGGTGGGATGGACACTATACACCGAGCCAGTCGGCTACCTACATCCAAAGAAAGCTCATGATTTTTCTTTCTCTGCCTCCTGCTCACTATCTCCCTGAGTTTAAGCTTCTCCAAATCTTCCCACCAAAATGTTTCCCTCTGCCTTCTTGGTCTCTTTGGATTTCACCAGACTGAAGGCACTTTTGGAGAAGTGAGTTTCCATCCCCTATGGAGAAATGAGTTTCCATCCCCTGCTCTCCTTCCTCCCTCCTTCCACCTTTCTCCCAGGTTCCTTTATCCATTATCACTTCACTTCCTCCTCACCTTTGTTTTCTCTTTATAAGAGAATAAGAAAGAAGAAAAAAAAAAATGCATTCAAAGGTTAGTAAGAATTTCCCAAAATGCTGTGCATCAAAATGGTCTCCCTTATTTCTCATTTCCTAAGGAATGATGAAGTAAGCCAAATAGAAGCTGGCTTTTTTTTCCCCCCCTAGAAAATACAATACTTTTTAAAGCTTAAGATATTAATAATTGCAAAAAAAACGTAGTGAACTAAAAGTCAGATCACCATGGTTTTAATTTTGTGTCTGTTGATTGACTTGCTCCCTGAGCAACTCTCTCACTAAATTTTATCTTTCTTAACTATAAAACAAAAACAAAATAAAAATGGAATCTGGATTCTATTTTGCACGTCCAAGTGATTACCCATGATCCAGGGAGCCTGGAATACAAATTTCTACTAGGAATAGATGGGATCATTCTTTACCACTTTTATCATTTTATCCCAAAGGCTAAGGAAGTTATTATCTGTGAATTTTGGTTTCTTGTGTAAATTATTTCACTGTTACTTGAGTGTTCTTTGTGTGCCAGCCACTGCTCTAGGCTGTAGCGGTTCAGTAGGGAACATGACAATGGCTCCATGAAACTGTTTTCATGAAGCTTACAGGTTGGACGGGAAGACAGACAACACGAGTACTTTTAAGGTAATTTCAGAGGCAATAACAGTATGGGTTAAATAAAACAGCATGATATCATAGAGAGGGGCATTCATGACACCAGGGTTGTGAAAGGAGTCACAGGAATGACACAGCTCATCAAAGAGGGTCTCTCCGAAGAAGCAACATTAGAGCTGATGAGCTGAGGGTAGTCCAGGCAATGGCCGGTGGTTTTTTTTTTATGTGCAGTCACTAGAGATTTCAGCATCCTTATTATTTAAGAAAATAAAAAACGTGGTATCTCTAATTACTTTGGGATTGTGGCCCCTGTCACATCCAGATATGTAAACAGACTGACTTCCAGGCTAAACAGAAACATTTGGTAGCTGCAGAAGCCACTTATTATGAGTGTTCTAACACCTTGACCATTATTCCTATTTTATCAGGAGACAAGTCAGCCATGTTAAATGAAGACAGTTGTTCTTTCCTTATGGCATCTAGTTTATTATTGGCAGGCATTCCAGCTTTTTAAGACAGAAGGTGGCATGTATGGAAGTGAGGTATCCTGATTGAACAGATAGGTAAATAAAGATTCCATGTCACTTGTAAGAAAATTACATTTGATTTCCCTGCACCTTGACTGACTGCCTCGTAATTGGTAACAACAACAACAAAAAAAACCCAACAACCCTGTGTGTTCTCTGTGGAGGGGCTGGGTTAGGGTGTACTCGACTCGTTGCGACTAGCAGGTCTCTCTTGAAAAATCGTGATGTCGCAGCAACTGTAGTTAAAAGCATATTCTAGAAGCCCCCAAACCATACTTGCTAGGGCACCTCGGTATGATGGAAACAATTTGATTTCACATACTTAAAAAATTTTTTTTGCATTTTTTTTTCTTATTTTGCTATAGGATGCAAAGCTTCCTCCGTTTGTTTTTATGGCTGGGTTTCACTTTAATAATAATGTTACTTTACATTCTTTAAGATTTTTGCCTGCGGTTTAATCGATTCTGTCCCTTACTACAGGATAAACGTCTTTAAATATTTCTTTGAAAAGAGACAATCTCTTGGCTACTTTTGTCAATTCTGGGGTTCAGCCAGAGTTGGGGGGCACATTTCTTTGTCTTCTGCAGCTGTGGGGCTGCCTCAGGATGACGGCTGTTTGGGACTCAGAAATCGATCAATTTAACGAACACCCTCGACTTCTCGGGTCATTACCTTTGAAAAGCTGGCTGGAATGAGAGTCAGGAATCCTGTTCACAGCATTCCAAATCTGGCTGTGATAACCAGGAGATCTGTTTATCTTAGCGGCCCGCGCCCCACCCCCCTCGCACCTGTATAGACTCGCGGGAACCCGCAATTAAACTCGCCAGCCCCCAGTCATTGCTGCACATGCACCCCCGCCCCACTCGCAGCGTGTCTGCCACCAATATGTCTTTCTTTGGTGTGACAAACCTCACGGAGACATATGAAAAGCCGTGCTGGTGGGAATGGTTGTAATCACTGTTAACAAACAAGATTCTGATTGCCAATATTACCATCTGTTCCATCGGGTTCCACATATTCCCCGGTATGTGGGCTCTGTTAAACAGATTTTCCGTGCTGCCCAAGGTCACCCTTGATTCATGTAACCAGCCTTTGCAGATGGGTTAAACGTGAGCCTCCCAACAGCAGCAAGAATCAACATCCGAGAGGTACCAAATCATGTCCTCCAATGACAGAGCCCAAATAAACAGTCCACCGAGTCGGCAAAGGCAGAATATCCACATCCCTTGATACCTGAAAGGAGCACATCCCAAAGAGACTGTGTCAAGTGCAAGATCCGTCTATTACACTTCCTATAAAAATGACTTCACTGTATAATCAGAGAAGCCCAGGGGTGAGGAGGAAATAACCTGCTTTCAAGAGCAGCTGTTTAAGTGATACAAGCGGAGATCCCCATACTATTGAGTCCTCTCCCTTCTTGCGAACTTAAAACTGAGCTGAGTGCTTTTCCCCTCTCTGTTTCTCCACACCTGCAAGAGGTTCTCCTCACTCCCCTTGAGGTGATTCAAGTCAATTAAAATATATTGATCTTCTCAGCACTGGGGATATAAAAAGACTCGCAGCCTGCCTGAGAAGTAGGTACCAGGCAGACACAGAGGAAGGGTGATTAATAAGGAGGGGCAGTAATGGAGGCGGATAACTTCACCCAGGAAGGGGCAAGTGAGCTGGTTTTGCAGGGTGAGCTAGTGGTCCTCAGGCAGAGGTGTGGGAGAAATAGGGCAGGGCGTTTGGGGCAAAGCGAGCATGAGTGCAAAGGCACACAGACATGAAACAGCATAGTAAATACAGGGAGGCATAAAATAGATGCTATTTGTGGAACTGAATTTTTCCTTAGTATTCTTAGCCCCCCTGCTGTAAGTGCTTTTTCACTGTGGGGCTTGGGGACTTAATACAAAAACACTTTGTGGTGAATTCCTTTCCATAACATGTGCCATGAAATAATATTTTAAGATGGTTACTATTCTCTGACTGTGAACGTTTGTACCAAAATCTCATTTTTTAAAACAAAAAGAAACGTTTATGTTTAGCAAACGCATGCTCTGAGCTCACGTGAAAAAGAAGACCTAACCTAGTTTGGGGGTCAAGAAATGCTTCCTTGAGGAGGAGATGTTAATGTTGAACTTTGAAAGATGAATGGGAATTATTGGGGGGAAAAATGTCCAGGCAGGGGGACCAGGTGTGAGGATACCCTGAGGTGACATGGAGCCTGGCAAGGTTGCCAGGAAGGCCTGGCTGGGATGCAGCAACAGGGAGAAGGGGGCAGGGAGCGTGGGGGTGGGGAAGGAGATAGGGTCAACTCATGCTTAACCTCAGAGGACACATGAGAAATCTGGGGCTTTATCCTGAGCAACAGGGAATGGTGGAAGCTTTAAGTAGAGGAGAAATATGATTATATTATTTAAAAAGTAACTTTACTTCACTCTGTTTTGACAGACTCCAGGTCCACCCAAATCTCTTCAAATGACTCAATTTCATTCCCTTTTATGGCTAAGAAAGAGAAAAACACCTATATATTAACACATGTATGCACAATTTAGGAAAATGGCACAAATGAACGTAGTTTCAGGGCTGGAATAGAGATGCAGACACAGAGAATAGATGTGTGGGCACGAGGTGGGGTAGGCAGGGTGGGATGCACTGGGAGATGAGGTTTGACATAAATAGACTTGGCTGCACGCTCAGTCAATTGTGTCTGACTCTTTTGTGACCCCATAGACAGCAGCCCACCAGGCTCCCCCGTCCCTGGGATTCTCCAGGCAAGAACACTGGAGTGGGTTGTCATTTCCTTCTCCAATGCATGAAAGTGAAGAGTGAAAGTCAAGTTGCACAGTCGTGTCCGACTCTTCGCAACCCCATGGACTGTAGCCCACCAGGCTCCTCCGTCCATGGGATTTTCCAAGCAAGAGTACTGGAGTGGGGTGCCATTGCCTTCTCTGGTATATATACATAATATATGTATAAATATATGTGTGTGTGTGTGTATATATATATATATTATTATTATTTTTAAATCACTTAACTGTAAGATGGAGAAAAGTTTGGAGTGGATGAGGGGGAAAGTGTGTTAGGAGAGAACTTACATCAACCCATAAGAAAGGATATTGGATTGGATTCAGAGGGAGAGATGGAGATGGAGGAAAGGGAGGGATTTGAGAAATACAGAGGAGGGAAATAGTCAGGACGTTGTAATAAATTGACAGACATGACCTGTCAAACTTCACTTCTATTTACATATATAAACATGTTTTTATACATCCCCATATTTGGTTTTTAGTTTGGTTAAACTTTTCAATTTACATTTTAAACTCTTACTTGATTAAAGTCCAACCGGATGGAGACTAATGATAGTAAATATCAGAAAATAGGTTCAGATTGTTGCAATGACATATGACCCGGTAATTCTGTATTTTGTAACAAAGCAGTTTGACTTATATCCTGTCCATTTGAATAATGCTGTTCCACCTAGGAAACTACAAATGTGTTTTAGAACAGGATAGGATTTGGCTTGTGTATATGTTAGACACAGGGGAAATAAGACATAGTGTCTTGGGTTTAAAAGACACAAAATTAATGCGATTCTTTTTTTTTTAAATACAAAGTCTGCACTCCATTTCTATAACTGAAATTATTTTTTAAAGTAAGACTAATAGCTTGATTTTCCATATCAAAATTTAATCTCATTTATGCATTTTGCACTTAGAGTTGCACATAGCAAATTATGGGCAGATATGTACACATTATGTTACATTGCTTTCCCAGCTGTGCATGTATGATTTGGTGCTGGCAGTTATGTTCAATTTAGTAAAAGCTATATTCCACTGTGTCTAGAATCTTTGAGCTTTTTAAACAGCTAGTACATAAAAATGCACTTCCCTTTACTGCCTCCATAAAGAGCAAAGAAAGAGCAGGAGGTAGAGTATAAATGAACCAGGGCCAGACATGCTTTTGTACAGGAGAAAGAGAGAAGCAAAATCCAAGCAGAAAGACTGAGAGCAGAGGCACGCCTGATGAAAATCCCTGTGTCTCCATGACCCAGGAGTTTTTTTGTTTTTGTTTTTGTTTTTTAAAAAACATAAACTAGAGAAACTAAAATGATGGAGTATGATCCTATGTGCTTACTTAAATTTTCTGTAAACTCTCTGATACACACAAAAGACAAAACCTTTGAGAATTTACTGAAATGCGTTTACCTAAAATACTTCTGGCTTCTCTCATGGATGCCATTGTGTGCTCTTTCTTTATACTCCAAGATGTGTTAAAAAGTGCACATCTAAAACCACTAAGTACATTTTAACCAAGGTGTGTTTATAATGATTAAGAATCACAAAGTATTTGGTTTAAGCAATGGATTACATTAAGTGCATGAAAAACAAGTAAAAGGAAACAAAATATTTTGAGGTTTAAGCATTCGAAGAACTGATGTTGAAGCAGAAGCTCCAATACTTTGGCCACCTGATACAAAGAACTGACTCATTGGAAAAGACCCCGATGCTGGGAAAGATTCAGCACAAGAGGAGAAGGGGGTGACAGAGGATGAGATGGTTGGATGGCATCACTGACTCAATCGACATGAGTTTCAGCAAGCTCCCGGCATTGGTGATGAACTTCCGGGAAGCTTAGTGTGCTGCAGTCCACAGAGTCACAAAACGTCGGACACAACTTAGCAACTGAACAACCAGAAGCATATACTAATTAGAAGATATGCATAATTTTAAATTATTGCTGGTAGTTTTTATGTCGATAATTTCCTCAAATTTTCCCTTCTTCATAAAATCAAATGACCACCATTGTCAATAATAGAAGAGAGATCTAATGTGAAATAATCTTAAGAGTGTTTATTTTATACTCGAGGAAAGGAAATTAAATGCTGTCCTTCAGTCTGTCATAGTGAGATGCAGGGCCTTCCTCTCAATGTTTTTCTTGGGCTTCCTCCCAAATTTTGGTCACCTGTCATCAAACCAAATTATAAAGGATGGTTTCCCAGGGAAAGACTGGGAGATGATACAGAGGGTTAAACAGACACCAGGGACTGGAGGAGGAGAAACATGGAACTGAGTGCTCGCTTTGCTTTAGTGACAATCAATATGGTGTGCTTTCTGGATGGATTTATATAAACCAAGGGTGGGAGCTGCCCTCAAGGTCAACACCAAGGAGCCCTTCATTCTCCAGAATGATGTCATTCCATTCCTGCCCAATGGCTACAGTTGAGTCTCCTTCAGAGCTGCTGCTGCTGCTAAGTTGCTTCAGTCGTGTCCAACTCTGTGCGACCCCAGAGACGGCAGCCCACCAGGCTCCCCCGTCCCTGGGATTCTCCAGGCAAGAACACTGGAGTGGGTTGCCATTTCCTCCTCCAGTGCATGAAAGTGAAAAGTGAAAGTGAAGTCGCTCAGTCGTGTCCGATTCTTAGCGACCGCATGGACTGCAGCCCACCAGGCTCCTCCATCCAAGGGATTTTCCAGGCAAGAGTACTGGAGTGGGGTGCCATTGCCTTCTCCACCGTCAGAGCTAGTTTGTGG
Organism: Bison bison bison; assembly: GCF_000754665.1. NCBI lineage: Eukaryota > Metazoa > Chordata > Mammalia > Artiodactyla > Bovidae > Bison > Bison bison. The sequence continues at coordinate 6,461,309 of NW_011495023.1, forward strand.
CTAATCACAGCTTCCTTTCACCTAGAGCTACCAGTCTCCTTATTGAGGTCATATGTGTATTCTGCTCTCTGATGAATAACTGTGATGACTTCTGTTTTGACACATCAATTCTCCTTCACCATCAGCAAATTTATGTGACAAAGCCAAATTAAATTAAACTCATCGGAATGCAGGGTGATGAGCTAAACTATATAGCCTCAGTTTTTTTTTTTAAATTTTGTTTATAAATATTATCCTAAATTTTTTAAGTGTCAAATATAACCTGAAAGAGATGTTAGTATTATTGGAGTCCTAAGTGTACTTTTATTGTCTTGATTACTTCTATTCCCATGATGATTTAAACAGATTTTTAATACAATTTGGGGTCTTCCTTTAAAACCAGGATGCTCTATATATCTTATTGCTTGAAACATCATAATTGAAACAACTCCAAACATTAAAGAACCTTTGAGCTTAAGATTAATCTTTTACTCGTTAAAATTATGTCTTTTTAATTTATACTCTTTTATGAGCTTTTTGAGTGATTACAAAGCAAGGACTATAGAAAGTATAGTGCTTTTATAAGAAGGTGTAGGATTTCTAATTGTGAGAAAATGTTAATAATATATAAATGGATGGTAGTCTTTTTATACTAGAAATAGGAAATTTAACAACTGGATATGCCTACATTACTAAAATTTTTTTTTGTCAATATCATGACTTTGATCTTAATGTTTAATTTATAAAAGCAATATTCACCCATCAAAATGATTTGCTGCCTTCAAACGTGTTAACGTCTACCTACAGTTAACAGCTTCATTTAAAAAGAAGACAAACTGAAGAATCTGATCTTAAATTTCCATGTTCACTCATTCCTCCTATTTAAGCTTTGTTTTCTTACTGGTTAGAAATATTTTAATAGAATTCAGTAACTATTGAATTGGAATTTCTGGATCTTATAAGTATTACCAAATTAAAAAATGAACAGCTTTAGTAGAATTTCTAAGGAGCAATCATGCATTTTTCTATAACCCAAAGCTGCAGATGTAGGGAAAGGATTATTTAAATTCATTCATAACTTGACATTACCCCCCCCCCCCAAGACCCATTTTAAACCCCC
>NW_011495023.1:6462507-6468219 GCF_000754665.1 Bison bison bison
CTCCCCCCCCCCCCCCCCCAGACTCCATTTAAATCCCCAGCGCTTCAGTGCCAGGTTCATTGCCCGGATAAATTAATTTCTTTCTAAAATTGTCTTTATGCACTCGTTTGTTTTATAAGCTTAGCTGTACACTCCAAAGATCAGTTCTTGAAGTGGGGTGAAGAGCATTCATTTCTTCTTCGTTGACCCAGAGCTGCTGCGGAAGGCGATGGTATAGACGCGTTAATCAATACCCTGTCCAGCAAACGAGACGGAGCCATCGCCAACGCAGCCACAGTGCTGACGAACATGGCCATGCAGGAGCCCCTGCGCCTGGGCATCCAGAGCCATGACGTCATGCACGCCCTGCTCAGCCCGCTGCACTCGGCCAACACCATCGTGCAGAGCAAAGCCGCCCTCACCGTTGCTGCAACCGCATGTGACGCGGAGGCCCGCACAGAGGTGAGTGTTTGCATCACTTTCCTTCTCTCTTCTGATCGGCTCCTACCCCTGCATTCATTTGAAACATTTTCAAGTGTTTCACCGACCCATCGTTTAAGTCCCTCGAGATGCAAGATGTTGGGAAACGAACTGACCTCATCCAGCCAAGAAAGTGAGTGAGTGAGCACTCACGTAAATGGAGTATGGTCTATAAAAATATTGAATTGCTATGTTGTACACATGAAACTAATAGAATAAACTAACTATGTGTAATGCATGTAGTATGTAAAGCAATTATACTTCAGTTTTTAAAAAAGGAATAGGTACATTTGTCATCCCCATTTTACAGAGGAGGAAAATGGGGCTAAAGAGAATTAATGTGTGTAAAGCAGAGCTGATTGGTCAGGAAGTCAAGATTGTGAGAAAACATCGTTCTCAGCCCAGAGCCCCTGCCCTCACACAGTGCTCAGACAACTGACAAATCTCCTCTGTCTCTTAGATGTTTTTCCTACCCCCTTCTTTGTTCCTATTGACTCAATTCATTTGTATTCATCTCAGATGGTAAAAAATTTGCCCGCAATCCAGGAGACCCAGGTTTGATCCCAGGGTCAGGAAGATCCCTCAGAGAAGGGAATGGCTACCCACTCCAGTATTCTTTCCTGTAGAATTCCATGGACGGAGAAGCCTGGTGGGCTACAGTCCATGGGGTCACAAAGAGTCAGACATGACTGAATGACTTGGCAGTGGCACATATTTCTTTGGCTGCCCTGGGTCTTAGTTGCAGCATGTGAACTCTTAGATAAAGCATGTGGGATCTAGTTCCTTGACCAGGGATTGAACCCATGCCCCCTGCATTGGGAGAGTAAAGTCTTGGCCACTGGACCACCAGGGAAGTCCCCAAACTGACCTTTCAATATATGAGCTTCATCACATCACTGCAAGTCCCTGGTGGTATGCCACTCCCCCATGGGAATAGTTATGTAAAGGCTCGAGATGATCCACCTGTGCTGCCTAAGCCTGAACTCACCTCCCAGGTGTAACTCTACACTCTAGAAATACCATACGATTTGTAATTGTCAGCATGCTCATTTCCCTTATTTATACCTCCTTGATATCTCTGCTGAGAAAGCTAGTCTCATGTTTGTCCACCCGATAAATGCCTGTTTTTCCTTCAACATCCAGTTCAGCCATTCCGTCCTCCATGAGGCCTGCCTTCAGTCCTCAAACAGGGACTCAAACATCCTGCTCTGTGATCCCACCACTCCCTGTGCATGCCTTCTTGAACTCAGTTTTGCATTAGCTTTTGTATGTAAGGCCATAAACTCCCTGAGGCTTTAGGGAAGGGAATTGAAGTTTCCTTTCCCTGTGTTCATGTCATTGATACATATCTGGCACACAGTATAGGCTTAATAAGCAGTGTTGAATGAATGAGTGGATGAATAAATGAATGGAGGAATGAGTGGAGGAATTAATAAACGAGTTAGATATTTGCCAAAAGAGCACATGGAATCAGATTGCTATCTTGTATTATACTCAGAAATAAAGATGTTCAGAAGTTTGGCTTACTAAGCATGAGATGCTTCAAGTAAACTTTTCAAAGCTGCCCAAGTTACTTGTGCTAATGTGTTATCTCCGTCAGGGCCCCTGTGTTTGAGAACATGATTGGAAGTGGATCATGTCTCATAAGGGCTCCTGTTTTCAAATACTACACAGAGACACCTGTAGAATATTCCTTTGTCCTCCAGGCTTAGATAGCACAGTATTACATTTCAGACAGGGAGACAAGCACTCTGTCAAATCTTTTCTTCTCCCCCCGATTTGAATAATTTTATACATGAGTGATTTCTTTTAATAGTGTAATTAGTGTAGTTCTCTCCAATTCTCTACTTGTTCTTTTTCTTTTTCACTCCTTGAAGAAATATGAATGATAAAATGGATCTTCCTCTGGAGAACTGCTTCAGTGTTGCCTTGGCCACACGGCTGGGTTGGTCAGTGTCTGGTGACACGGTGCCACTTCCCTGCATCGGTTACTCCTGCCCAGCTTTGGAGACCATGTCTGTTTTCTACCGCTGCCGTAACAAATGACCACAACTCAGTGGCTTAAAGCAATTGTTTTTGTTGGTCATTCGCTAAGTCATGTCTGACTCTTTGCGACCCTGTGGACTGCAGCATGCCAGGCTCCCTGTATTTCATTATCTCCCAGAGTTTGCTCGAATTCATGTTCATTGAGTCAGTGATGCTATCTAACCATGATGCTATCTAACCATCTCATCCTCTGCTGTCTTCTTCTCCTTTTGCCTTCGATTTTTCCCAGCATCGGGGTCTTTTCCAATGAGTCGGCTGTTCCTATCAGGCGGCCAGATATGATTCTGTTATCTCACAGTTGGGAGGTCAGAAGTCTGAAAATGGGTCTTATGGGTTAATGTTAGAATATTAACAGAGCTGTGATCCTTCTGGAGACTCGATGGGACTGTTTCCTAACCCTTTCTAGCTTTGACCATCCACCTGCATTTCTTGGCTGTGGCCCCTTCCTCTGTCTTCCAAGCAGATTACTGCAATACCTGTTTCTACAAATTTCCTTTGCCTACTCCTCACACTCTTATCTCCCTCTTCTTATAAAAACCCTTGTAATTGGGTCCACTTGATAATCCAGGACAATCTTCCCATCTTCAAACCCCTAACTTAACCACATCTGCCAGAACCCTCCAGGGTACAAGGGCATCTCTGGGAGCCCATGGTTCTGTCTACCACAGGGCCAAATGCACCAGCAGTGGTGAGGAGCAGAGCGAATGGACACTGCACTTTAGGGGAAGGAGGCCAGGTTCTTTGCCCCATCTCTGCCCTGTGTAAAATCACAATGACCTCCCTCAGGGTGGGGGGGGACACATGTATACCTGCGGCAGATTCATGTTGTTGATTGTCAAAAGCCATCACAGTATCATAATTATTCTCCAAATAAAATGAATTATTTTTTAATACTCATTCTTTATTTATTTAGTTGGCTTTGGAGTTCCCTGGTGGCTCAGACAGTAAAGCGTCTGCCTATGATGTGGGAGACCCAGGTTCGGTCCCTGGGCCAGGAAGATCCTCTGGAGAAGGAAATGGCACCCCACTCCAGTACCCTTGCCTGGAAAATCCCATGGACGGAGGAGAGTGGTAGGCTACAGTCCACGGGGTCGCAAAGAGTCAGACACGACCGAGCGACTTCACTTTCACTTTAGTTGCAGCATGTGGGATCTAGTTCCCTGACCAGGGACCAAACCCAGGGCCCCTGCATTGGGAGCACAAAATCTTAGCCACTGGACCACCAGGAAAGTCCCTCCCTCAATTACTTTATTGTGGCCTCTTGTTGATTTTGAACAGAAAACTGGGCTCTTAAGGTTTTTGCAATAAATTATTTCCCCTTGAATTTAATAAGTCTAAACGTGGACACATCCTAAAATGTTTTTACATACTCAACACACTTTTAACAATCAAATAATGAGGTTTTTTAAAGCATAAATGTGTATGTTCTATACTCTTAATGTGTAAAATTCTGGTTTCTACTTCTAGCTGAGAAATGCAGGTGGGCTGGAGCCGCTGGTAGAGCTCTTGTGTTCCAAGAATGAGGAGGTCCGGAGGAACGCCAGCTGGGCCGTGATGGTCTGCGCCGGGGACGAGCCCATGGCCGTGGAGTTGTGCAGGCTCGGGTGGGTGGCACGGCCTGGAGGGTCTGGCTCAGATCAAGGACACACACTTTCTTCAGGCCGGAGGAAGGTCCAACAGAGTTTCCATGCCCATGCTCAGGCTGCTGGGCATCATTCAGATGCTCTGTGGGTCACAGTCCCTCTGAAGGGACCGCCTGCAGAAGCGGGGTCCTAGACCTCCCTCACCACCTCCGCAAAATCGTCTTCAATGTCTCCTTTTCCACTTTTTCATCTCAATAAATGCTCCTCTTTCACTCTCCCCTGGTTTGCTCTCTCAACTTTCAAGACTGAATTTAAACAGTCAAGCCATGACTGTCATCTGTGTTTTTCTGTCCCCCCCAAACTTTTCCACTACAATTATGCCTTTAAGCAGCTTCACCGCATTGGTTCTCCTGACCAACAGCCTATGAGTCACTTGCCTTTAGCATCACAGTCAATAGGATTTTAAAGTTCCACAGACAAGTTTACATTATTTCTAACCCATTTTTATTCTTTGCATATATCACCTGGTTAGCTGAAAAAAATTGGAGTCCAATACTAATTTTTGCTTTAAATGAACAATGTTTTTCTTCTGAACGTGTCTTTTTCAAACTGTTTGAATGTAAGTTACTACATGGCATATATGTTCTCAAAAAGGGCAGATTTGTCTTTATAATTGTGTCAGGATTAGTTTATCTAAATGGGTGGGATGGTTTTAACCTTTCCATCTCAGTTCTTCAATTCAGGATCTTAGTGTGAGGTACATAAATGGGAACTTAATGTTAGATTGCTTCTATAAGGTAAATAATGTCATTTTTGCTTTTATTGACAGGGCTTTAGAAATCCTTGAAGAAATTAATGTATCAGTAAGTCGAAAAAATAAATTCAGTGAGGCAGCTTACAACAAACTGCTCAACAACTACCTATCTCTGAAATACAGCCAGACTGGCTATTTGTCATCAAGTAACATAATCAGTGATGGATTCTATGATTATGGTCGGGTAAGTGGCAGCACTAATTTGTATTTTAGTATATAGTGATCAGTTCTTTCATCATGATGCCATTACATTGCAATTTTATAACCACCTGACATAATTTTTATTTTTATAGACAGAAACTTGGGAATCAGAACTTCATCCTTAAACTTTGTCTGGCTATAAGATTTTGCATTTGTGTACAGTTTTAATTAGATTTTAATTACTTGTACTTCAATTAACTTGCTAATGCTAGTCTCAAGTTTCAGAGAAAATAAAAAAGAATCAGCTTCTTTTATATTGCTTCTAGGGCTCCGTGTTAATTATAATATTAACAATAGAAATATGTCTTAATTTATTAATTATAATCTCATCGAAATAAGCCATATTGGAATACTGAATTATAACATGTAATGCAGAATAATATTATTTTTTACTTAGCTGCATTTATGATTATGATTTCAGTTCAGTGTTAATGTTGAAAGAGATGGGAAGCTAAACATTAGAATCCTGAAGACTTTTTGACATTACTGTCTATATCAACATTTTCTACTTCTGGAAACCAAAAACAGTAAGAAAAATGGAGAAATTTTTAAAAACCTATAAATCCCATTTTAGGCAGAAGTAGGAAACAAGTATGATCTGCAGACTTC
>NW_011495023.1:6468319-6472944 GCF_000754665.1 Bison bison bison
CTGCAGACTTCAAACATTTAAAAGTCCCTGGGATCAAGCAGAAGCTATAGGAAGGAAGAATGAGAAAGGGGAAAAAGCACAGAGACGGACAGGAGTGGTAGCTGATCTCAGAGAGCACCATCCAGACTCCGTGCTTCCTGAGCGGATGGACAACTCAGACGTTCAAAAGCTGTGTGCTTGGTTTGCCAGGGGCTGGGTGGACAGGCCCTGGGGAACTGGGGTGAGCAGGGCTGGTAGCAGCAACTTTCTTGGATCAATTTGGTTCAAAGAAGCAGAGGACAGAGGGTCGTAAAAGAATCACAGCTAATTAAGCCATATTTGCAGGAAATGCTATATCATGGTAACAGAATTAGAGATATTTTGAGTAATCAGAGCAGCTAGTCTAACAATTTATCTCTTCCTTCTGCTTTTCCTGGCACTGCCACCACCATACCCTCCATAACACACACAAACCACTGAGAAATTACTGATCTCATTCAACGATGAGTAATTTTAAAAGAACAGGTGCCACATTATTAGTACAAAGATGCTTTAAGAAAAATGAGGGAAAGAGCAGAAAAACCACCAAAGAGCACTTGTTGGAAAAATGTTGCCATGGAACAGGTAAAAAACTGTGGTAAATATATGTATCCATGAGTTAAAAAAACAACAACAAAAACCAAAACTTAATGAGACAATTTCTTTATGAAGGAGAACTCTCTGATTCAGCGGTTCCCACCCTTTTTGGTATCAGGGACCATTTCTCGGAAGACAGTTTTTCCACAGACCAGGGATAGGGGAGGATGGTTTGGGGATGATTCAAGTGCTTGACATTTATTGTGCACACTATTTCTAGTCTAATCACCACTGATCTGACAGGGGATACTGGTCCACAGCCCAGGAGGTTGGGGACCCCTGCTCTGATTAATTCTAAATTGTTTCTGATATTTTAGTCTTTAAATATGTCAGTGAACAAATGAGACAAAGGTCTTTTCTCCCATGGTACCAGTGAGAGGAAACAGATGATAAATGGTAAATCTCACAAATTGTATCACATGATCAAAATGAGAACCACCATAGTGGCTGGGGAGGAGAGCAGAGAAGGACCAAGGGGCTCTATCGTGCTGAGGATCCTGGGGTTGACAGTCATAATCTGGCATTGAGGTCAGACAGCCCCACTGTCGGATGTTTGCTCGGTAACATCCGAGCAAAAATTAGAAGGAGGTGAGGGATTTAGCCGTGGAGAAGGAGTTTATAGGTGGAGGTGCAGAAAGCATGAGGAGTAAACACAGTTGGCACATTTAAGGAAACAGCAAAATCAGTGTAGCTAGAGCTGGGTCAACCAGGGGTGGAATAATAGACAAAGTCACAGAGGTAGGAGCTCATGATGGGCTTGTAGATCATTGCAAAGATGTGGGCCTTTACTCTGAATGAAATGGGTAAATACGGCAGAGTTCTGGACAGAAGAATGACATGCTCTGTCTTACTTTAAAAGAATCATGACTAAGAGAGGTATCTATTACTTGATTAGAAAAGGAGCTCACAAGGTGATCTGGTCTAAACCTTTTCACCAGGCTGATAAAATTGCTAGTATAGGGCTTCATCTAGCTTGCTTTTAGTCATCCTCACAACATTTTTGGTGATCTGTTGAATAATTAGTTACTGTTACAGACAATAAACTCTCCTTATATATGTGGATGGATTTTCAAACTCAAATACTTCCACAAGCCAGTCTGATCATTATGGTGTGAAACAGCTGAGTATCAAGCTGCAGAGACTTGCAGGGCTGGGGTGAAGAGCGGAGGGTACAGGAGAGTATATCTTGCCCAAAGGCAAGACATCCACAAGCTTCAAATTCCTATTTCTCATGTGTGTGTGTGTGTGTGTGAGAAATTAGATACTTGAAATAATTGAGAACCTATTATATCAGTATACTGTTTAAAAATATATAACCCATGCAGATATTACTGTTCAATTCTTAAACTACCTACAGATAAATCCTGGCACCAAACTTTTGCCTTTGAAGGATCTCTGCTTACAAGAACCAAGTGACCAACGTGCTATACTCTTAATTAACAGTAGATCTTCTGATGTGTGAGTCTTTGTGGGGAGCAGGGATATGGGGAGGCAAAATTTTTGTTTATCATCATGTGAATACATAAAGGTGCCCAGTATGGTATCTTTTATTCCTTCCGGTGTCTAGCACCACCATGAGAGTAAATACTGGTCTGTAAATTCATAGCCTAACATAGTAAAGACCACGGAATAGTCACCACCATAGTTTTTCCTTTGACTCCACATTACCACTCAATTCCACGTGTATTTCTGCAGTCAGGGATTCTTACCCTTCTGGCAACATCAAGTAACTGAAGAAAGTATAAACAGAGAGGAGCAAACCAAGATGAATTATGTTTACAAATCTCCAGAACTAGATGCAAGAATACCACCGATGCCCAATTTTTCTAATAAATAAAAAATAGTAGAAGCTATACATTTTATGTGACACATCTTTAAAACTATTTCCAGTTCTAGGTCATGAAAAGCTTTATAGTATTCATTTTATCTTTTCTTCATCTTATCTTTTTATCTTCATTTTATCTTTTTTCTCCTTTATGCTATTAAAATAATGTGTCACTGTTAAAAGTCAGCTCCGAATATGATTTTTCAGAAAAAAATCTATTTTGTAGGACAAAGTTAATGTTGACAAATTATTTTAATTTGTACATAATTTCAAATACGTAAAATTTTAGTTCTCCACCTCCATCTACGGAAGATAAGTCATCAGACGTTGGTTATGGACGAAGTATTTCTTCTTCATCTTCTTTAAGAAGAGCAAGTAAAGAAAAGACCAAGTAAGAAAATGATGTTTTGTCTACACTCAAATAATTCTCTCCCTTAATTTGGGAGTAAAAAGGAAATTTAGATTTTAGGTTTTGGCAGCTTAATTTTTTTTCTTCTCACAGTCACACAGTTTCAGGATGAAAACCAGGAAAACTGGCTTGACATTCTGTCTGCTGTGAACCTAGAGTAAGATCTTGAGCCCATGACTCATGGTCTATGATCAGGCTTCACATCCTTATCTGTAGATGGAATAATGCCTGGTGCCCTATTTCTTCTCGTTGATTGGAATCAAAACATAAAATGGAAGTGAAAATGCCTTATAACCTATAAAATGTCTTGCAAATGTAGCATATTGTTCTTTTCATATGACTGACATTGGTTGTGGTTTTTTCAAATGACAAAAGAAAATAGTTTTCATTTTAGTGCTGGATTTGGATCCCCCACTGAAGAGAAATCAGAACCTACTTCAGGACGCAATACGGCTGTTAGCAAAAGCACCACTAAAGAGAAAGGATCAAGGTAGGAAACACCTTACTGTAGTCTTCTAACTGTAATCCCATCAAGTTTTAATTACAGAGTTGGGGAAAGGGAAGGGTGGCTTTCAACTAGGAAGCTCTTCTCATGGGATAAGATACAGAACTAAGCAGGACTCACAAAGTGTAATTAAAATTACCTTTATTTGTGTCTCTTATTGTCTCTTTAAAACTTACCCAGAGGGAGTTTCTTCTCCTGCCTCTGGGTGAGAACTCAGGGCACTCTGACCACTGTAAAGTCCTACAGTCACTTTAATTCACAAATGACAATGCAAATAGCAGTCTCCAGTCAGCCCTTTAAAAGTCTAGCCATGTGTAGGCATCAACCTAAAATGAACATTTCTGCCCTCCCCTGGTGGCTGCCTTTGCAGGCGGTGAGCTGCAATGACTGGAGTGTGAGCCTTTCCTTACCCCTGCCTCTTACTTCCATGTCCCCTTCCCATCTTCCTCATGGAAACCTGTGACCCTTCAAGAAGCTATGAGAAGAGGAAAAGGAAACAGGACCACATTTGTGACTTGGTTGGAACCATTATAATATGGTTCCATGTATTTTTAAATACTGTCTATGAACAAAGCTAGCGGAGGTGATGGAATTCCAGCTGAGCTATTTCACATCCTAAAAGATGATGCTGTGAAAGTGCTGCACTCAATATGCCAGAAAATTTGGAAAACTCCACAGTGGCCACAGGGCTGGAAAAGATGAGTCTTCATTCCAATCCCAAAGAAAGGCAATGCCAAAGAATGCTCAACATCAGATCAAATCAGTCGCTCAGTCGTGTCTGACTTTTTGCAACCCCATGAATCGCAGCACGCCAGGCCTCCCTGTCCATCACCAACTCCCGGAGTTCACTCAGACTCACGTCCATCGAGGCAGTGATGCCATCCAGCCATCTCATCCTCTGTCGTCCCCTTCTCCTCTTGCCCCCAATCCCTCCCAGCATCAGAGTCTTTTCCAATGAGTCAGCTCTTCACATGAGGTGGCCAAAGTACTGGTGTTTCAGCTTTAGCATCATTCCTTCCAAAGAAATCCCAGGGCTGATCTCCTTCAGAATAGACTGGTTGGATCTCCTTGCAGTCCAAGGGACTCTCAAGAGTCTTCTCCAACACCACAGTTGAAAAGCATCGATTCTTTGGAGCTCAGCCTTCTTCACAGTCCAACTCTCACATCCATACATGACCACAGGAAAAACCATAGCCCTGACTAGACGAACCTTTGTTGGCAAAGTAATGTCTCTGCTTTTGAATATGCTATCTAGGTTGGTCATAATTTTC
>NW_011495023.1:6474480-6481170 GCF_000754665.1 Bison bison bison
GAATATAATCAATCTGATTTCGGTGTTGACCATCTGGTGATGTCCATGTATAGAGTCTTCTCTTGTGTTGTTGGAAGAGGGTGTTTGTTATGACCAGTGCATTTTCTTGGCAAAACTCTATTAGTCTTTGCCCTGCTTCATTCCGTATTCCAAGGCCAAATTTGCCTGTTACTCCAGGTGTTTCTTGACTTCCTACTTTTGCATTCTAGTCCCCTATAATGAAAAGGACGTCTTTTTTGGGTGTTAGTTCTAAAAGATCTTGTAGGTCTTCATAGAACCGTTCAACTTCAGCTTCTTCAGCGTTACTGGTTGGGGCATAGACTTGATTACTGTGATATTGAATGGTTTGCCTTGGAAACAAACAGAGATCATTCTGTCGTTTTTGAGATTGCGTCCAAGTACTGCATTTCAGACTCTTTTGTTGACCATGATGGCCACTCCATTTCTTCTGAGGGATTCCTGCCCGCAGTAGTAGATATAATGGTCATCTGAGTTAAATTCACCCATTCCAGTCCATTTCAGTTCGCTGATTCCTAGAATGTTGACATTCACTCTTGCCATCTCTTGTTTGACCACTTCCAGTTTGCCTTGATTCATGGACCTGACATTCCAGGTTCCTATGCAATATTGCTCTTTACAGCATCGGACCTTGCTTCTGTCACCAGTCACACAATTGCACTTATCTCACACGCTAGTAAAGTAATGCTCAAAATTCTCTAGGCCAGGCTTCAACAGTGCATGAACTGTGAACTTCCAGATGTTCAAGCTAGATTTAGAAAAGGTAAAGGAACCAGAGATCAAATTGCCAACGTCATCAAAAAAGCAAGAGAGTTCCAGAAAAATATCTATTTCTGCTTTATTGACTATGTCAAAGCTTTTGACTGTGTGGATCACAACAAACTGTGGAAAATTCTTCAAGAGATGGGAAGAGATGGGACCACCTGACCTGTCTCCTGAGAAACCTATATGCAGGTCAGGAAGCAACAGTTAGAACTGGAAATGGAACAACAGACTGGTTCCAAATAGGAAAAGGAGTACAACAAGGCTGTATATTGTCACCCTGCTTATTTAACATATGCAGAGTACATCATGAGAAACGTTGGGCTGGATGGAGCACAAGCTAGAATCAAGATTGCCAGGAGAAATATCAATAACCTCAGATATGCAGATGACACCAGCCTTATGGCAGAAAGCGAAGAAGAACTAAAGAGCCTCTTGATGAAAGTAAAAGAGGAGAGTGAAAAAGTTGTCTTAAAACTCAACATTCAGAAAACTAAGATCATGGCATCTTGTTCCATCACTTCATGGCAAATAGATGGGGAAACAGTGACAGACTATTTTTTTGGGCTCCTAAATCATTGCAGATGGTGACTGCAGTCATGAAATTAAGACACTTACTCCTTGGAAGGAAAGTTATGACCAACCTAGACAGCATATTCAAAAGCAGACGTTATTTTGTCAACAAAGGTCCATCTAGTCAAAGCTATGGTTTTTCCAGTAGTCATGTATGGATATGAGAGTTGGACTATAAAGAAAGCTGAGCACTGAAGAATTGATGCTTTTGAACTGTGGTGTTCGAGAAGACTGAGAGGCCTGTGGACTGCAAGGAGATCCAACCAGTCCATCCTAAAGGAAATAAGTCCTGAATATTCATTGGAAGGACTGATGCTGAAGCTGAAACTCCAATACTTTGGCCACCTGATGTGAAGAACTGATTTGTTTGAAAAGACCCTGATGCTGGGAAGGATTGAAGGCGGGAGGAGAAGGGGATGACAGAGGATGAGATGGTTGGGTGGCATCACCAATTCAATGGACATAAATTTGAGTAAACTCTAGGAGTTGGGGAATGGACAGGGAGGCCTGGTGTGCTGCAGTCCATGGGGTTGCAAAGAGTTGGACACGACTGAGTGACTGAACTGACTGACTGACATGTTGACATATTTTTATGCATATTCTTTTTCATGTGAGCTCTTTCCTGGATTCTTCAGAAATCCACTCAGACCTCCTGCCCCACTCCATGACCCTTCAATTAGAGTTGGCTTAAGCCCTTCAGAACCACTGGGGTGCTGGAGGCTATTTGGTGCACACACAAACACATGAGCATCTACCTTCTAAACTGAGACTGTCCCCTAAGGTCTCCTAAGGAACTGTCTGCCTTCCTCCGCAGACCTCAGAGCTTTGTGTTTTCAATTTCTGGCTTTGTTTTCTTCTGTCAGTCTCTGTGGCTCACTGCTCTGGTCTCTGCTTCTGATCTGCTCCTGCTGTCCCAGCCCTCATCGTTTTTGCCTGCCCATCACTTCCCCACTTCCTCCGTTTCCTTTCTCTCCTCTCTTGACTTCTCTTGCTTCTCCTCCACTGGACTGAGCACACCTTGAGGACAAGAACATGTTCTAACTCAAATAAGTTTTCTTTCCATCCCCAGTATTAGTACAGTGCTTGGTTAGCATACCTAAGGGATTCGTGTTTATTCAAGAGAATAGAAATCTGAACTTTTTAGGAAAAGGTCCACACTTAGAAACTGTGTCTCTTGAACACATAGGTTACCTTCTCTCTGGCTGAATTCACTCATCAGTAAAATGGAGGAAAAAAGCTCCTGCAGTGTGTTGTTCCTCATAGTGTGTTGAGAAGATTAAATGAGTTAAGAAACATAATGTAAAGGGCTTAGAGCAGAGCCCAGCCCAGAGTAAACACTCAACAAATGTTAGTACTACTGGATGAAGCAGTTGCAAGGAGCCCAAACCTACTCCAGCCTTGTAGGGATGAGAAGAACCCCTCAAATCCAGCACACGAAAGAGGCTGGGAGTCAAGTCAATAACCATAGGGTCTGCTAAGCTCTCTCCCTCTCTTTCTCTCTCCACCTGCACAGTACCTTTTTACAAATTGCTTTGTTATCTACCTTGACTTTCTTTTGATTACCGCCTCACCCATAACTGTAGCCTATATGTGATTCTGATTTGCCATGGGACCAAACCTGGCCCCAGTTCCAAGATCGTCTTTTAATTCTAAAGCATAACAACGATCAGGTACGGTCTGTATCTCTTATGTGTATTTGTGAGGGAGACCGTCTTAACATCACATGCTTGGCAGGACATTGACTGGCTCTGAGGCAGGTGTCTCCCTATGGTCTCCCCAACTGCGGTCCTGGGGGAGAATCCACCTGGCTTATTTAAGTGATCAGTGTGTGTTCAGGCTCTTTACCCCTTCTTAGCCCTTGGTCCACAAGGGGATAGACTGGTTATAATCTTACTGTTTATCTTTCATGATTTACTTTGTTGTTTATCTTTTTTGTTTCTCATCTTGTGACTGTTAAAACTTTGGACCCCTAGATATAGAGTAAAATATTTTAACTCTACTCATCTGAAAATGTCACAGAGAATATTATCACATTGACAAAAAAAGAATGAGCAATACTGGTGAAGAATCATGAAACACATAGACTCAAAAACTGGCTGAATTTTTGAAAGGGAGAGGGAAGAAGAGATGAGAGACAACTGTGTGTGAGGTGCCAGACAAGGAAAGTGAAAATCTGGATTTCCTTTTCCTGATGAATATTATTATCATATAAATTAAAATCATTGAGCAAGAGACTCTCATTCGGTGACCAGCCACCATCTTATTTCTGTTTTCAGAGGTTTTAATTGCACTCTGTTTTATAGCGCAACACTCCTAGGAGAGGTGATTAATTTATTTCTTGTTTATTCAGACACCCTCTTGATACTTACCTAGGTTTCACTGAAACCAACATGTCTAATGCCCTCCAAAGCTTTTCCTTGTAAAGATCATTCTCCTTACAATAAATATTTACTATACCTATTCATGAAAGGAATTATAAGTTCTATCTATACTATATTTTTTATTCAGACTGGTTTTCATAAATATTTAATTTGATTGCACATGAGTTTATTATACACACTTAGAAACATGTTTTTCTGTCTCCAAATAGAAGGATATGAAATGCATATCCTTCCAGTCTGTTCATCTTTGGCAACTTTTAGATCTTTACAGCATATAAACTTTAAGATTTCTGGTACTTAAATCATTTTGATTCCCATCACAGTGACGTCCTAAAACATTTTTGTTCTAAAATAATTTCCCTCAGAAAACTGGACAGCCACGTGCATAAGAATGAAACTAGACGACTATCTTATACCATAAACAGAAATTAACTCGGGATGTAAGACCTAAAGCCATAAAACACCTAGAAAAAGACTTAGATGATAAGCTATTTACTTCAGCCTTGGCAATAAATTTTTGGATCTAACTTAAAAAGCAAAAAAAGCAAAAATAAACAACTGGGACTACACCAAACTAAAAAGTTTCTGGATAGCAAAAGAAACCATCAACAAAATGAAAAGGTAACCTACTAATCGGAAGAAAACATATGCAAATCGTATATCCAGTAAAAGGTTAATATACAAAATATAAAAATAATTCATAAAACTCAGTAACAAAAACAAATAAGTAAAACGGTTTGACTTTAAGAGAGCAGAGGATTTGAATAGACATTTTTTCCAAAAAGGAAATGCAGTTGGCCAGTAGGCATGTGAAAAGATGCTTAATATCACTAATCATCAAGGTATTGAATTGGAAAATATAAAACATTTTTAGTATTTGTTATGATTAGAGTTTTGTGTAATTCTCCAGTAGCAGCTAATTGAATTATTTTTGTATTTTTTCCCCTCCAAATTAAAGAGAAAACTCAAATGGTCTTGAGTTGATCTCCCTTGGACCCCATGCTTCAAGTAATACTTAAAGGTAATTCCCACCCCTAATTTACTGCTAGTGGAACAGAATACTCCACATTTATGAATACATAATTTAGGAGATCTACCTGTCTACACTAGCCTAGTTCCATTCGGGGACTTTCAAATATATAATCATGGCTAAAATTTATTATAGCAAAAGATACAATGCAAGATCATCAGGAAAAAGGTACATATAAACAAAGGCTAAACGAAGTCACACACACAGGCTTCTTAGTCCTTCCTCCCTCTCTGCTAGCGTAACGTAGGATGTGATTTTCTCATATGACATAGCTCCACCCAAGAAAGCCTACCTGAGTCATGGAATCCAGACTTCATAAAGGTGCAAATTCCGATTACCTATAGGGAACACCTATTTGAATGATGGGCTTCCCAGGTGGCTCAGTGGTAAAGAATCTGCCTGCCAAGCAGGAGCTGCAGGAGATGTGGGTTCTATCCCTGGGTTGGGAAGATCCCCTGGAGGAGGAAATGGCAACTGAATCCAGTATTCCCTGCTGGGATAACCCCATGGACAGAGGAGCCTGGCAGGCTATAGGACTTGCAACTATAGTTCAGACACAACTGAGCGACTGAACAGCATGCACAGATTTCTCTCAGAAGGAAACAGTACATTTTTCAAGCACTAAAGGAACCAACCATGTGTTCTCTATCCTTCAGCAATAAAGAGGGAGAAATAAAGACATTTCCAGATGAAGGAAAACAATTTATTGCTAGCTGGCCTACCCTTACAGATTGGCTAGCTAAGGGAAGTTCTACCAAAGGAAGAAAATGCTGAAAGAATCTGGAAGGATTAGGAAGGAAGAAGGAACTGAAATATGGATATATACAATAGACTATTTCCTCGTGAGTTTTATTTTTATACATTATATTTGATAATTGAAACAAAAATTTTAATATCTGATACTCAAGAAAATTATACTCAAAAGTGGATAAAGTAAAGAGACTCCATGGATGTGACATTTCCATATTTCCCTCAAAGTGATAAAATGTGGATACCAGCAGACTGTGATAAGTAATATATAATATGTCTATTATAGTACTTACCATAACAACAACAAACCAATACAAAGAGCTACACTCACAAACAGTATAAATAAATCAGGATGGATAATTTTAAAATGTTCAAGTAACCCACAGGAAGGCAAGAAAAGGAAAAGGAAAAGAACAAATCAAAAGGCAGATATTGGCAGAGTGTATTTAAAAGTTATGATTCAACTACATGCTGTTTTAAAAAAACTCACTTCAAATTTATCCATCTAGATGGGTTGAAAGTGAAAGGATGGAAGGAGATACCATGTAAACATTCATTTTTTAAGAAGCAGAAATGGCTTTTCAAATATAAAAGTAGACTGCAGAGTAAAGAAAAATTCTAGAGAGAAAGAGGGACATTATGAATAATAAAATTAATCATGAAGGAGACATAATAATCTAATATATATGCACCAAACAACAGAGCCTCAAAATACACAAGGCAAAAACTGATAGAGCAGAAAGGAGAAATAGATAAATCCAGAATTGTAGTTGAGGACTGCAACATGCCCTTCTGAGCAACTGATAGAACTACTTGACCTAAAATCACCAAGGAAATAAAGGATTTGAACAACAGCAAAATAAGTAAGATTTAATTGACATATTATGGAGAAGGACGGAGAAGGCAATGGCACCCCACTCCAGTACTCTTGCCTGGAAAATCCCATGGATGGAGGAGCCTGGTAGGCTGCAATCCATGGGGTCGCTAAGAGTCAGACATGACTGAGCGACTTCACTTTCACTTTTCCCTTTCATGCATTGGAGAAGGAAGTGGCAACCCACTCCAGTGTTCTTGCCTGGAGAATCCCAGGGACGGGAGAGCCTGGTGGGCTGCTGTCTCTGGGGTCGCACAGAGTCGGACACTACTGAAGCGACTTAGCAGTAGCAGCATGGAGAA
>NW_011495023.1:6481270-6493756 GCF_000754665.1 Bison bison bison
GCTAAGAGTCAGACATGACTGAGCGACTTCACTTTCACTTTTCCCTTTCTAGCATGGAGAAGAAAATGGCAACCCACTCCAGTGTTCTTGCCTGGAGAATCCCAGGGACCGGGGAGCCTCATGGGCTGCCATCTATGGGGTTGTACTGAGTCAGACACGACTGAAGCGACTTAGGAGCAACAGCAGCAGCAGCCGCTTAGCAGCAGCATTGAATATTTCATCACCAGCACATTTTTTCAGCTGCATTTGTAACATTTATAATACTCTGGGTCATAAAACAAAGCACAGCAAAAAATTTTTAAAGTAGTTTAAATCATACAGAATATGCTCTCTGATCATAATAGAATCAAACTAGAAATTAATGACAGAAAGACAAGAAGAAAATCTTTAAACATGTGGAAACTGAATGATATACTTCTAAATAATCTCTGGGACAAAAGGAAGTCTCAAAAGGATTTAAAAATACAAAGAACTGAACGAAAACACAGCCAAAGCAATGCTTTGGGTAATTTATAGGGAAATTTATTTCACTAAAATGTATTAGGTTGTAAATCAATAATCTAAGTTCTCACTTCAAGAATCTAGAAAAACAAACTCAATACAATTAGAAGGAAGAAAATAATAACAAAAATCAACAAAATTTAAAACAGAGAAACAGCAGAGAAAGTCAATGAAATCAAGGCTGGCTTTTTTAAAATGTCAATAACTATGTCAATCCTACTAAGCATTGTAATCAGCAACTTAGATGAAATGGACCAGTTCATCAAAAACTACAAATTATCACAACTTACTAAAGATGAAATAGATGCTAAAAATAATCATGTAATTATTTAAAAAGTTGATTTCATAAAACCCAAAAGAGAAATTTCCTGACCCAGCTGGTTTCATTAGTGAATTCTGCCAAAAATTCAAAGAATTAACACCAACTCTACACACTCTTTCCCAGAAAATAGAATGTTTCCCAGCTCATGATACCAACATTATTCAAATGCCGATACCAGACAAGGACATGATAAGAAAAGAAATTTACATGTTTGGGCTTCTATTGTGGCTCAGTTGGTAAAGAATCCGCCTGCAATGTGGGAGACCTGGGTTCCATCTCTGGGTTGGGAAGATCCCCTGCAGAAGGGAACAGCTACTCACTCCAGTATTCTGGCCTGGAGAATTCCATGGACTATATAGTCCATGGGGTTGCAAAGAGTTGGACACAACTGAGTGGCTTTCACTTTCACTTTGTCAAAATAGTTGAGTGTACCTGTGGTGGGTTGGGGCTTCCGTTATGTTAATCTGCATGTCTGTCCCTCGACTAGTATTATTCTATCTGGATTACTGTAACTATATGTAAGACTTTTTATCAATCACTTTTGATTGTTCCCACATTATTTTTCTTCATCACATTTGATTTAGGTATTCTAGGGCCTATGCCTTTCCATTTACATCTTAGAAAAGATTTTCTATTCTACAAAAAACTTTGCTTGGATTTTAACAGGAATTCCATTAAACCTTGAGATCATTTGAGGAGAATTATATCTTACTATGTTGAATCTTTAAATCTATGGACACAGGACATCTCATCATGTATTTAGATCTTCTTTGATTGCTTTTGACAACACTTTTTAATATTCAGCACACAAATCCTGTACATGTTTTGAGAAGTTTATACCTAAGGATTTCATTTTCTTGGCATAATTGTGAGTGCTCCAAATTTTTTTTTTTTAATTTTGGTTTCCATATGTTCATTTTCACTATATAGAAACATAATGGATTTGTGTGTTGTTCTTATATCTTCAGATTTTGATGAACTCATTCTTAGTTCTTGGAGTTTTTTCAGGAGATTCTTTGGGATTCCCTACATGGGCAATCATATCATCCGCTTTGTCTTTAGTTTTCAGTAGTTTGATTTCAATGTGTCTGGAGTGTATTTCTTTGGGTGTACTGTTGGGGGCCAGCGTGAGGCACTCCGGAGGCCCATGGCAAAGGTCATGAGGAAGGAGGCTCGACATACGCAAAGGCGGGATCGAGCCTCAGGAGTCCCCCTGGAAATCCTCGAGCGTCTACCCCCATAACCAGAGCCTGCCTACTTTACTACTTTGTGCTCTCACCTACACCTCTGACTTGACGGGGGGCTGTCCCCCACCACCTCTTTCGGAGAAGGAGTTAACTTAGAGCTCCAGTTAATAATAATTCCTAGGCGTGATAGGAGTGTTTCAACCTACAAACTCCTCTGAAGGTTCTCTAGCCTGCCTGACAGGCTTGTCCGGCCACATGTGATTGCTCACAGCCTCCCAACCGTGAGAGGCACAAGATGCTTTAAACCTTCTAAAAACAGGTTCCTTAGAAAAATTAGAAAACCATTGGTATAAGTATAGTGGGCTGATTAGAAATTGTATTGGTGAAGGGTTTTTCATTTGTTGAGCCAATGTTTGTTGCTAAGACTCCACATCCCCTGCCCTTACACACATTAATGAATATATAGAAGAAATAAGTATTAACCTTTGATATAAATCACATTAGACCTTAGGCTAAGTAAATTATTTCCTTAACTAAAACCCACTACACCCTCACCCTATAGGAATGTAACTTTATTTGGGTGGCATCTGTTTTAAGAATAATCACCCTTGGAGAAAAAAGTGTTCTGGTTGACTGTCCACTGTCACAAGGAGAGGGTCATAAATTGTCAGCAGGCCCCCCTGGCCAGAAGATGATGTAACACCCCTAAGACCTCTGTATACATTTGTATGAAGCACCTGAATTTAATAAAAGTCAGGACTGCTGTCCCCACGTGACTTTTGTATACCATCTCAGTATATAAAAACAGACTCTGGAAAATAAAGAATTGGGATCAGTTCCTCGAAAGACTGGTCTCCCCATGTCGCTCGCTCTCTCAAACTCTGGCTGAGTCTCCAACTGGAGCGCGGAGCCCACCATGCTTACTAACTTTGCCTGGGCTTCTAAGATCCGACCGGGGAGGCCTCAGTGTCTCCTCTCCTTTGGGAGAACGGAAGGACCCCTGCAGCCTACGTAAGTGGTGCAAACTTCTTGTCTTGAAGTTTTATTGGTCTCCCGTGTAAACCAAGCTACTCAGCCTCTTTTCTCCACTGAATTTTCCTACTGAACTATCCTCATTCTATTACTCTTTACATCTCTAATTAATATCTAATTGAAGCTATTGTATCCTGATCCTCGCCGAAGCCGTCTCCCCTTCGAATATTCCCTGAAATTCTTGACTATGTAGATTTATGTCTTTAACCAAATTTAGGAAACCATTTCAGCTCTAATTTATTCAATTTTTTTTCCTGTACTGCCTTCTTTTCCCTCTTCTTCTGACTCTATGATACCAATATTAGCTCTTTTTATTGCACCACAAGTCCCTGAGACTTTGTCAATTACTTTTTCAATCTTTTGTCCTCTGTGTTATCCATATCACATAATTTTTATTGACGTATCTTCAAATTCATAGATTATTTTCTTTGTTATCTCCATTTTGCTATGAAACCTATTCAGAGAGTTGTGATTTTTAGGTTTTGGTTATTGCATTTTTCAGCTCCAAATTCTATTTTTATATCTTCTTTTTCTAAGACTTTCTGACTCCCTGTTCATTTCAAGAGTGTTTTACTTGTTGGAACATTTTACATCTGTATCATCTCAGCATTGATGTGTATTGATGGCCTTTCCCCATATGAGGTGAGATTTTCCTGGCTCTTCATATGTTGAGTAATTAGATTGTAATATGTTATAAGTCCTACAGTTCTTATTTATGGGTCTTAGACACATTCTAAGAAGAATGTTTCTTTTGTGTGTGTGTTTTAGCAGTCAATTGCCCTAGTTGCTTTCAGTCTTCAAATTCCAGCCAGTTGCCAATCTACTGTTTATCCCATTCTCAAAGGCTTTGCAGTGCTATTTGGATCAGCCCTGCATGTGTGCCAACTAAGATCCATTTGGGACTTGGGCGGTGGTCTATACCATAGTTCCATCTTCAAAATCTATGTATGTGCTGTTTAGGGTCAGAACTGTGCGCACACAGCTTTGAATAAGCCTAGGAATTCATAAAACACTTTTATAGGGTTGCTTTCCTGAGCTCCTCCATCTCCATGACCTCACTTGTCTGTTCTGGTTCCTTGGAGTTTCCCTTTTGGTCCTTAAGCCAAAACCATTATTTACCCTGTGCTGCAACACTCTTGCCATGACAGCACGCATATCCACAGCCAAACAGCAGGAGGGCTGAGCATGAATAAGGCAGTTTTAGATTCTTAGGGACCTTAATGTCACCACTGCCACCACCATCACAAGATTCCTTAGTGGCTGGGGCATAAGAGAATGGATAAAAATAAGAAAAAAGAATCAAAATCAGGGCTTTCCTCCATTCTCTCTCTTTCCTGTTTCTCAAGTAGACTTCTCCTTGAGCTCTCTCTATGCACTGATGCCCACTTCCAGACTTGGGGCGATGTTTACTTCAGGTTGGAGAATAGTGGAGGAAAATTAAAAGATAAGCTCGCCATCAGTTCAGTAGTCATTCAAATGTTGGTCTTTTCTGATCTTTCTGCTATGAATTATTTTTCAGAGTTTTCAAATAGCGATTGCATGTACCCTGTCCAGGTTTTAGGACTGTATTCAGTATGAGAGACAGGGTGAAGTGTACTTACTCCCTGTTACCTGGAATGAGAACTCCAGTCATTGTTTGTTCAACTCATTAATAATGAGAGAATTAGTAAGATGTTAATACTGGAAAAAGATCACTTGAGAATATATATATATTTGTATCCAATTTAACTAAAGAATATTAGAAAAAGATTGCTGAGCTACATTTTAAAAACTTGTAGGATGACTTACGTCTTACAGGACAATAAATTGTAACCTTTGGGAGTATCTTTTCCATTGAATGGAAATAATTTGCATCCATACTAAACAAAAATTTGTATGTTAACTAGTAACTTCTCTAAGTCTGGAACTTTTCACTGAGAGTAAACAGTATCCTTACTTAGGGATACTTACTGTACTTAGGGAAAATAGAATGTACCGAGTAAACAGTATCCTTACTGTTTACTAGGTACATTCTATTTTCCCTAAGTACAGAACTAAGTACATTTCCCTAGATAAACTTTGCATGAGGTCTTTGTCCCTGCATTACATGAAAATTCCTTGCATTCCTTATTTTGTTTTTTTTGCCTGTTACCATGTTTTGGATATGTGTGCATGCTAAGTCGCTTCAGTCATGTCTAACTCTTTGTGACCCTATGGACTATAGCCCTCCAGGCTCCTCTGTCCATGGGATCCCCCAGGCAAGAATACTGGAGTGGGTTGCCATGCCCTCCTCCAGGGGATCTTCCTGACCCAGGGATCAAACCTGCATCTCTTACGTCCCCTGCATTGACAGGCAGGTTCTTAGACAGGTTCTTTACCACTAGTGCTACCTGGGAAGCCCCCGTGTGTTGGGTAATTGTTCTAAAAATTGGGATCCAAATTCTTCTTGCAGAAGGTCTCAGCTGAAGCAAGAGATGATAAAAGACTGGCTTAGACTCCCTGAGGAGACAACCTATTTTTTCCCCAATTCAATAAATATTTATTGCATACCTACAGTGTACCAAATATTTTGATAAGAAATGGTGCATAAAAGCAATATATGATTTTCATAATATGTATCAATCATGTAGTATTCTCTTGAAAAATAATTTCTCCCACAAATATAGAGACTGTAAAACTCCTTGTCATGGAAACTTTGAAAAATATGTAGGGTATGGCTATTGAGGTATATAGCAAATACTATATTCCCATGATGCTCTTCAGATTAACTCAGAGCACAGTTAGTGCTTATTCACTCTGTTATTTTGCTTGCTGTTGTTTATTCTCTAAGGAAAGGCAGAGGGAAAAAAGAAGAGGAAAAAGTGAAGGAGGAGGAAGAGGTTGCAGCAGCACCCAAATTGACTGGAGAAGGAAGCCTTGAGAAAGAATGGTTCCCTCCCTCTGATCCTGACTTCTGTGTTTATGTGTATGAAGTGACCAAATCCATACTTCCCATCACCAATATAAAGGAGCAGATTGAGGTTCTTGCAAAGTAAGCTGTCTGTGTATACACACGCGTTTTCAGTTTCTGAAAAATCATTTTTGATGTTAGTGATTTGCATTGTTCTAGTCAGTTTTCAGACAACGACACCATAATAAAATCGAACTGTAACAGCACTCTGACTCTGAAGCAGAAACACAAAGATTTGGAAAGAAAGCCTCCATTTCTATTTTGGATAATATTTCTGCCAAAAATCACAACTTAGGAGCTAGAAATTACTTAAAGAAAAATGTCTCTGTCATTTTCTCCTGCTAAACCATGAAAAGCATCTTTCAGGGTGATTCCAAAGAAGTTATAAATGAAGGAATCCTATCGTGTATTATTTGTAAACTCACAAGTTGGTTCCTAATAAAATGATCACCCGCTATTTTTATGCTATATGTCCGATATTTTGTGTCTCACATTGCTCTAAAGTGGCATTGTGGGTATTCTAAGAGATGGTTCGGCGCTCTGTATAATCCAGTGAGGTTGCCTCCTAAATGAGAGCGTTTACTCTGATCCCACCAAGAGAAGACTGAGAACTTGACCTTATAGCTGACAGGGATTAAGACTTACTGGAAATGGAGGCTCACTTTCTTGACTGACACCAGCCAGTCGTGAGCTCCCGGCTTGTGCAACAGCTGCAGTCTCTGTAAGAGCTTGTACCTTCTCCAAATAGAAGTGAGTTGCAGGCACCAAACCTGGATGTGACAACTGCAAGAAACACAGCCGCCAGATCACTGACTCCTTGTCAGCTGGCTCTGGAAGGGAATGTTTTTTTGGCTACTGAAGTTTTCCTGGTGTCCTTGAGAAGTGATGACTCAAGCAGATTCTGACTTAGCTCATTTCAACATTTGTCAAATTTCCTCATGCTTTGTTCCTATCAGAAATCATTTTCATCAATCCCCCATTTTTTTTTTTTTAATCTGAGCCCACACCAGGAGAGTGATACAGAGATGTTTTCCCATGCATTTGGCTCCTAGTGGAATACCTGGCTGGCTGACAATGCAGGTCAGCGTTCTGCCCAATCCTTTCTCTTGGTTTTCACCATTGCTCTTCTTTGTTGGTTCCATAAACAGCAAGAGGAAATTCTTTCTTAACGATGTGCAATTCTGCTTTTACTCCAAGATGTAAGTAGCCGCAGTTGACAGAGGATTTTTACTGGTGTGCTGAGTGACATCCTCAGTGAGAGCCTACTTTTAGGAGAAACTCTCAGGCAAAGTACAACGTGCCCAACTCACCTCCTCATGTAATTGTTACTTACTTTTTCCTTTGTGCCTCTTCCTCCCTCCTCTAACTTCAGTGTTATGTAAATGCCATATATCTTTCTCTAAATTAAAAAATAATAATAATAAAATCTAAAAGAAGAAGAGGATAAAACTTGAAAATAATTGTGAACCTAACAGTATGCAGTGGTCCTGTGTGTTTGGATGAGGTTAAATTCCTTAAAAGAAGGACCATACGTCAGGACAATTCAGATTCAAACATTTGAAAATACTTGCCAAGAGTAAGATAACATTCAAAACCTGCTTTGATACAAATGTAATGTGATATTGATCTGTATCTTGCTATAAACATTAGGAAAATTAGCATTCATTTCTTTTTTCCTGCTGAATGAAACTGTTAGAATTTCAGCTTATATATGACAGTTTGAAGAGAGTAAGCATAATACTGTGTGTGTGTGTGTGTGTGTGAGTATTCATGCATGCACACTCAGTGGCTTCAGTCGTGTCTGCCTCTTTGCAACCCTATGGACTGTAGCCCACCAGGCTCCTCTGTCCATGTGATTCTCCAGGCAAGAATACTGGAGTGGGTTTACATGCCCTCCGTGAGGGGATCTTCCTGACCCAGGGATCGAACCCACATCTCCTGTGTCTCCTGCATTAGAGGCAGATTCTTTACCACTGAGCTGTCAGGGAAGCCCAAGCATAATCTTAACTTATAGTAAATACATAAAGTAAAACAAAAATCAGAAGGAAAACATGTTTTACAAGTATAATTACACAGAAGACAGTGAAATATTAAACTTGACTGATTCAATCTCACTGCAATTGATGCAGGTATGTGGCTGAAAAAATGGGTGGTAAGATTCCAAAAGAAAAACTACAGGATTTCAGCTGGGAGCTTCATATAAGTGAACTAAAATTTCAACTTAAATCCAATGTTGTACCAATTGGACTGATCAAAAAAGGAATCTTCTACCATCGAGCTTTGCTTTTCAAGGTATTTAAGATGTTTTGCCTCATTTCCAATTAGGTAAAAATGTTTTGTGTTCATTGTTGTGGAGTGAGCCAGTTGCTAACAATTAACTATGTAATACTAATACTATCATTTAGATGTACTTATATTTGGCATATATATGTATGTGTATATACATACACACATGTAAGTTCACCAGACTGTTAGAAGCTTATTCATTCTATATTTGTGACACACCTACTCTAGACCGGGGGACGACAGAGGATGAGATGGTTGGATGGCATCACCAACTCAACGGACATGAGTTTGAGCAAGGTCCGGGAGTTGGTGATGGACAGGGAAGCCTGGTGTTCTGCAGTCCGTGAGGTCACAAAGAGTTGTACATGACCAAGCAACTGAACTGAACTGAACTCTAGACCAGGGCCTCTTCCAAGGTCGGGAATATAGGGATAATAAAGTGACAATCCCTGCACTCAAGAGGGTCTGAAGCCAGACTTGTGGGTTCTCAGGTGACTTCAGGGAAAGTTTCAGGGGAGGAAATGATATGTGGCCTCAGTATTAAAGGCTGCATAGGACGCCAGCAGGAAAGAAGGAAAGACACGGATGTTCTAAACATTTTATTCAAAATAACAGGTATGAGAGTCAGTGACCCACGTGAGGGATGGAGAATAGGTCTGGATCCAGAAGAGCAGGGAAGGATGGGCTAAAGGGCCAGACAGTAAATCACCGTGTGAGTTTGCACTTGATTCTAAAATCTGTGAGTGGCCACTGAAAGTTAAGGGGAGCATGGTAATGTGATTTTGAAAGACCACTGAGGCTACAGAACAGGGAATGAACTAGAATGTGGCTAAGACTGGAGACAGGAAGACCAGCTGGAAGGTCCCTGGAGCAAGAAGTCTGGGTGACAGATACAAAAGCCATGGAGGAGGCTACAAACTAGCAGTGAGTTTAGAGGGAGACACAGGAGGTAAAACTGAAAGAAGCTGCTGACTGCCTAACAGTTGTACGAGAGAGTGCATGAGAAGAAAATGATTTCCAGACTCTGGTCAGGGCAACTGGAAATGATGGCATCGTTCATGGAGATGAGGACACTAGAGCCAGAAGAGGCAAAAGGAAGGGGTGATCGTTTTTTCCCTTCATTGTATTCAGTGTCTGAAATATAATAGGGGCTGAGAAAATGGTTTCTGAACCATAGATTTAAATGTATAAAATTCCAGCCTTCTCCTGAATACCTGCAAACTTCATTGCATTTTGCCTCCAGTTTCAAGCTAATCCTATTTGTAGCCCAAATGCCAGTCTTTCCTATTTCCTGGGATTTCTTGCTCTATCAGTTCTTGTCTCTCATATTAAATCTCTTTCACTTTGCCAGCTGTTTCTCCTTTAAAATCTAAACTTAAGTCCATTCTATCTAAAGAGAAAATGTAAATCTTTTCTCATGATCTCTACAACCACTCCTGTATACAGCCCCATTACACGACAGTCATCAACGTGAGCTTATGTACCAGGCATTTGATAAACATAATTATGAACAGTCTCAAATAGGCCAAAGGCTGGAACTACTACCTCTGTTTTAACGACAAGAAAATTGATACTTAGACAAGGAATTTACCCAGAGATACAGCTGGAATTTGAACCCATGCCTGTCTGAGCCAAAACCTACTACACTGCTTCTGTCTGAAGATAATTCTCATTCCTGGTCAAAAATTCTGAGTGATCTCAACTCCTTGATCTCACTTTTATCCTCAGCTCTCTGCAGTCTGGCCGTTGCTCCCTCCCGACAAGGATCATAATGATCTAGTGTCTCTCTTGTTTGATATGTCAGAGAATTTGTCATTGATCCTTCCCTTTCTTCAGCACCACTTTCCTCAGTCACTTCTGTCCTCTTGTTGTTTCATCTCAGTCTCCTTTGGAGACTTCTTTTCCTCCACTCTTGTCTTAAACGTTAGGGTCTTGACCCAGAACTCAAGGTTCTTACTTTTTTCACTGGTAAAATGTCTCATCCTTCTATTCCTCCTAAATCGTTGACACCTCCTACACATACTGTTCATCTCCCCCATTTTCTTCCAGCTCCTTTCCCCCATGGCAGCCTAGATAAATTGCCCACAGACCTTATAACCTGCTCCCTGGTTTCCTTCATCTTCCTGCCACCCCCCCCTCCCAATCCTTCCACTCCTCTGCCTTGCCTGCCTACCCTGGGCCGATCCAACTGCCTGCCCTTTCCACGTTGACACTCAGGCTGCAGAACGTGACCGTGGCACGTGTGCCACTGCCAATTCGGGATCCAAGATGGTGGTTCACGTGCTGCCTGGCCACCTCTTCCAGCTCCTAGCCAAGGACTTTTCTTATTTTCCTCAGCAGTCATGTCCCCACATCAGCCCTCCTTCCTAAGCCTTTCCATCTTCACCTCTTCCTATGAGCAAATGACCTTTTTTCCCATTTTGCGAAGTAAACAGAAACTTCCAGGTTCAACTCAGCCGAGGTTAAGAACTCAGACTGGGAATTCCCTGGCAGTTCAGTGGTTAGGACTTGGTTCACTCACTGCTGGGGCCCCGGGTTCGATCCCTGGTTGGAGAACTAAGGTCCTACAAGAACTCAGACTCTGGAGATAGATTCCATGGCTTTCATGTTAGGTCAACCCTTATGGTGACCTTGGGAAAATTGTCTGACCTCAGTCTTACTCTTTGAAAAATGGGGAATACGATAGTATTCCACAGGGGTATTTTGATGATTTAAAGTGCCTTGATATGGAATAAGAGATCACTAAATACTATTTTGGAAAAGATGATTATATTTGTGTGTGTGTGTGTGTGTGTGTGTGTGTGTGTGTCTACCCCCTACTGTGAGTGTAAAATGATTCTAGGACCAATTTCAAGGGGATCAGAGGCTTGTTCCACACATCCAAACAATTATTTGCTGCCAGCTGGGTGTCCTACAATTCAACTCAATTTGGATACTCTTTACCCGGAGATGGGGTCAGACCCCACAGGTTAAGGGCTCAGTTTTAAAAGACTGCTTCCCCCTCACCACTGCCTACTTCAGGTGACAGTCACAAGCCCAAGTTGTCACCTGCGCATCTGAGTGACCAGGCTGTAGACTGAAGGTTCCAGTAACCTCCTCTTTGTGTTCAATTAATTTGCTAGAGTGGCTCACAGAAAGTAGAGAAATATTATTATTATTACTAGAGCAGTGGTTTATTATCAACGAGTATGACTCTTTATTATAAAAGAGTATAACTCAGGGACAGGCAGGTAGGAGAGACACAGGGCAGGCTGTGCGAAAAGGGCTCTGGGTTTCCAAGCTCTCTGAAGACACTGCTCATTAACTCAGAAGCTCTCCAAGAGTTTTGGCTTTTTAATGAACGATATATAGCATAGGTGTGATTAACTAAATCATTGGCCATTGGCTATTGATTCAACCTCCACCCCCTCTCCCCTCCCTAGAGGTCAGGGGGCAGAAGTGAAAGTTTCAACCCTTCACTCACAGAATTGATTCTCCTGGCAACCAGCTCCCATCCTTAGGCAGGGTCCAAAAGTCACCTCACTCACAAAACAAAAGACACCTTATGGATCTCATCACTTAGGAAATTCCAAGAGTTTTAGGAGCCCTCTGCCAGGAACTGGACAAAGATCAAATATATATTTCTTATTACATATCACAGGAGTACCAAACATCCAGATACTGTTATGCTACCATTGACTGTTGATCAGACTAGATGGAATGTAAGGTCCTAAAAATAACAACCATGCCTCCATCATCTGGGTTCACCCAAGACTCCCTGGTAGCAGTCTTTACATAGTAAGCAATCAATAATGACATGCATGTAGAAATACAGAGATGATCGAATCAACGCAAGCGTTGCCTTCTGGTACTAGGAACGTTTATTGAGCCCGTACGCTGTGCCAGCATTCACAGCATGAGTTCAGTTGATCTTCACACCCACCTGCAAGGAAGGTGGCTACACCATTGTTATCGTCCCACAGATGGAGACACAGAAGCATAAAGAAGTGAGTCATGTCCTTAAGGTGACGCTAGTCAGTGACTGAACTGAAATTCAAACCCAGCCAGCTCTCTTATCCCCTATGATGGGACTAGGAACTTTCCAGATTATTTAAAAAGTGCTTTTAAAATCAGGACAAATTGAAGGAAGAGACAGCTTCCAAGGAACATAGCAACCCCTGAGGACTGGGTAGCAGGCAGCCCAAGGTCCAGCTGCTCACAGGTCTGCTGGTCTGGCTGCACCAGTCTAC
>NW_011495023.1:6493856-6499295 GCF_000754665.1 Bison bison bison
GCACCAGTCTACACCACACAGAACAAACAGGTCCCTCCCACCCCACCCCAATCTGATCCCTCTCTTCAATCCCACTGCATTTCACACCCAAAGAACAGCCCAGGAGCATGGAAAGATTGATAGACACAGTAGTGCTGAAAGCCCGTGGAACAGCTTTTCTCCAATTACATTATCAATCTTGTGCTGATACAATGCAGCATATCTGCCTGAAAAATGTCCCTTCCCAGCAGGACCTACACACAAATTTCGAGTCCACAGAATCCTGAGGAACAAGGAAATTTAACACATTTTACCGACTCCTGTCACAATCCTGTACATTTTCCCAGCCTCCTTTCTAAGCACTTTTTTTTTTTCCTTTGCAAGAGTGTATATCTCACCTTCAAGCAAGGTGGGTCTTTCAACCAAGCCTTTTTTCTCCGCCCCTCCCCTCCTCACTCTTGGTTGATCTCGTGTTTTCTCCCACAGGCTCTGGCTGATAAAATTGGTGTGGGCTGCTCTCTTGTTCGCGGGGAGTACGGCAGAGCCTGGAATGAAGTTAAGCTGATGAGCGAATCCCGAAAGGGAGTGATGGGGGCACTCCCTCCCCTGGAAGTTTACATAGTAGACCTCATGTTCCATCCAGGGTCCCTGATAAAGTTAAGAAGTCGCGAGGCAGATCATTACAGATTTCTCTAAACTTCCAAATGAACACAGAAGGGGTTCAAAAAAGAAATGCATTGTATACCTTTCTATGGAGTTCACCAGTGGATTTTATTTCTTTAAATAAAAATCTTAGACATGCTCTCCCTGTGTAGAAATGAGGTCACTTGGATTGGACTCAGTTGTGCTTCTGATTTCAGGCTTTTGGCAAGCAGTCAGTCTGGTGAGATCATATTATGCTCAAGGAAAGCTTTTTATTCTTGAAATTAACCCACCCCACCCCTCCCGTTTCCTGAGGAGCATCTCTGCCCTTTGGAAATCCTGTGTAAAAAGCCCACAGTTGCTGTTCCCCGAAAGTGAGTGCCCTGTGACTGCTGTGCTTCATGTTCAGGACGCTCCAGGAAGACCTGGTTAAATAAAGTCAGTGGTCTTTAATGTCCAGTCACCTCCTCTCACTACCATTAAGTAAGAGTATTAATATTTTGAACACTTGTAGATCTATTTTAGTATCACAAATTCCTTTCTAAAAGGAATTTTTTAGAAATTTATATTTTTCCAAATTTATCATTAAGAACACTGTTTAGTATACTTCATTGAACTGAAAATATTCCTAAAAACTAGTTTCATACACGGTACTTGTCTATGTTGACTTGGAAACATACCTTCAGTTAAAAATTCTGATTTGCTTTTTGTACATTTTAATGCTGGGTTACAAAAATATGATTTCAAATTTATGTGACTTAAAAATTCTTCTTTTATGAAAAGTTTTGTAATATAAGAATAGGGTAAATCTTTGGGGAGAGATTGTTTTGTCAGTACTGAGCACAAAATGGGGAGCAAGCACACATTCCAAACGGCAAGAGAAAATGGATCTGATATAAACATTTTCCTTACCATGCCTTTAAGTCTAAAGCTAACCCGTCTAATCATTTTACTAGAAGGCTTTTAAAAGTAACTTTGATTTTAGGAATTAAGGTGAAGATTATTCTGTGTGAACCAATGTATAATTTCAAAGAATGTGTAATTCTTTATTTCAAAATAAAGTTGCTTACATCAAATGGTGTGGTAATTATATTTATCACCCCATTTCATGAACCAGAGCACAGATTATAGGATACATACCCATCAGTGCATTTCCAAGTCTCTCTTGATGGATTACAAAGATATATAAGATGTAACAAGATAAAAAACAAATGAGCAACAGGCCTAAGTATAGAAAAGAAAGTTCGACAGGGCTGAGACTAAGTTTAGAATTCAAAACGCATTCTGTGAAAATCCTGCATACTTGTTAGAGGCAAGTGAAAATTTGACTGCCTAGCAGCCAGTGTAGAGGGGAATGCTGTCAGTTACATGACTGATGACAGGGTCCACTAGATAAAAACACAGAGCAGCTTCTCAAGAGGAACAAAGACCAGGGGAATTCTTCTTTGGGAGCTTCATACAGAGGACAAATGTAATATAAAAAATAACATCTTTGAAAAACAACCTCCCAGCAAGTAAGTTCTGGAAAGAGTTTTCATAAGCCAATGGCCAAACATCAAAATGGAATGAGGGAAAAGTTCCATGCTGAGCCACTGTGATGGTGTTCAGGTAGACACAACATCTTTTAGTCTGGTACAGACCAAACACATTCTTTTCTTCATCTTAGAGATGATTTTGGTATACTATCTCTCTCACTTAGGTTCTAGGTAATAATTGTCCTCCACTTTTAGTAAGTAGGTTTCAGATATATTATTTCCTTGTCAAAGAAGCAGCACTGTCAATGATGGAAAATATTTTCTAGAAGCTCAAAATGATGTGTCAAATCAAATGGATATTGGTTTTTATTGACATAAAATTATTTAAATAGTAACATATTTCTCAGCAAGATTTCCTCATACTATTTGTCTGCCAAAGGCAGTAATCTGAAGATACCTGGAGATAAGAGGTAAGGAGTTTCAGGAAATACATTTCCCTTTAGCACCATTCCCAGAAAGGCTATAAACCACTTACTGGTGATTTGTTTGCTTTTTTGTTTTAACCCAGTTGAATAATACGGATAAGATAAACTGACAATATGAAAACTATATGGAGAATATCACCATTGGGCATATTTTGGGGGAATATTTTTTAGAGCAATACAATAGTATCAAATTACTTGAGTTTAGTATTTAAAAGTACTATTCTTAATCTAAAATTACCTGAATATTTTTAGATAGATCACTAGCAAAAGCTTTGCTTAGACTTATACTTTTAAAGCCAGAAACATCATTATTTTAATAATAAAAGTAGACTTGACTTCAAAGGACAGCCATTGAAGTGTCAGGAATGAATATATTAATATAGCAAATTCAATAAGGCCCTGGTATAACTCACACAGTACAAAGGACCTGTAGGATAAGCCAACAAACCAAAAATTACAATTTGAAAAATAGCATTGTTGGAAAATGTAAAGAAATGTTACTGTGGTGATTTTCCTTATAAATGTAATAAGCCTTTATTATTGAGAAGCAATATAATAATAGTGGCAAAAAGCCCAGGTTTGTGAGTGAGAGTTGGGGATAAGTTCTGCATATACCTTTTTCTACTTACGTGGTTTTGAAAAAATTACTCAACTTCTCTGTCTCTCAATTTACTCATCTGGAAAATGGAGATAAGTGATAATGAATAGTTACATGTTGTTTACCATGTACCAGAGGCTCTTCTAAGCCTTCATTGAATCCTTCCAGGAACCCTTCGATATATAGGTGATATTACTCATGTTTGGCAAGTGGGGCACAGAGAAGTAAATTACCTCTAGTTCATTCAGGTAGTAATTGGCAAAGCTTTAAATCTGAACCTAGTTTGTCTGTAGAGGAGATGCTCCCAATTTATAGAGCTACTAATCTAATAAAGTTACTGCAAGGATGAAGTAAGACCGTGCATGTAAATGACGTGTGTGTGCGTGCATGGAGGAATGGGGAGGTTATGTGAGTACATGTGGGTGCTTATAGCTTTGTATTCTATTCTCACAATGTTCTGTTCACACCTCTGTCTTTAGCATGATTTGAGGGCATTCTTTATTCTTCATGTATCTCTTCTTTTAGATCAGAGGTTAGCAAATATTTTCCTTAAAGAGTCACAGAGTAAATATTTTAGGCTTTGTAAGCCATACAGTTTCTATTACAACTCAACTCTACTATTGTAGCACAGAAGCAGCCAGTTAATCATACCTAGACAATAAATCTTATTTAATAAAACAGATGTGGGCCAGACTTGGCTCACAGACCAGCTTGTCAACCCTTGCTTTAGATGATGACCACTTTGAGGGTAAGGACATGGAGAGAACTGTATTTAACCTAGTCCCTGGGCTTCCCCAGTGGCTCAGATGGTAAAGAATCCGCCGGCAATGCCAGAGACCTGGGTTTGATCCCTGAGTCATGGCAACCCACTCAAGTATTCTTGCCTGGAGAATCCCCATGAACAGAGGAGCCTGGTGGGCTACAGTCCATAGGGTCACAAAGAGTCGGACACAACCAAGCGACTAAGTACTTGACACCTTGAATAAGTGTTAAAGAGAGACGCTCACAAGAGCATTTTGTCTTCTTTGGTTTCTCTGGGTTCTAAGATGGATCTACTTGATAGTAATCTGACGGATGCCAAAGCAGCTGCCTTATTTTTCAATAAGGATGAGGACAGGGACTTCCATAGCAGTCCAGTGGGTAAGAAAGCATGCTTCCACTGCAGGGGGGTATGGGTTCAAACCCTAGTCCAAAATGAAGATCCCACATGCCGTGCAATGAGGGGGAAAAAAGAGAGAAAAAAAATAAGGGTGAGGATAAATTTATCCTATCTAAAAAAGTAAATAAATTTCTTTCTCTTTGATGTGTGAAGGGTCTGAGGTTTCACCCCAGTTGCAAGCTAAGTGCCGCCATTTTTGTTGGCATGAACATGAGATGCCCCGGTCAGAGACAATGGGCTTTGTTCTTCACGCACAGCAAGCAGCAGAGACAGCGTATCATATCAGGCACCTTGCTCCCAGTCCCATGGACAGACCCAGGTGGACGCCTGCAAGCGCAGTGGGTGTGTCCCAGAAGAGGAGCCCTGAGTTCAGAGAACCTAATTTTTATGTGGGCAGGAAGCATCTACCCTTTTCACTATCTTTCCCAGGCTTGTTCATTAGCATCCTTGAAGACAGAGTCTAGAGCAAAGGGCAGTCAGGAAACCTTTTCATAAGACAGAAAAGAGGGAGATCCAGGGAGAATTGTCTCCCAATAGCTACATCACTTCTTCCAGTATGTGAGGCTTTATGGAATTTCTCATCTATAAAATAGAGATATTGATACATTTTGATACAAAATTTTAAAAATTTTATGAACATGTATAAAGTCAATTCTATTTATAACTATGTTATTTCAAGAAAAGTGACAATAGATCAACTCAGTGACTCATGAGCCAACTTTTTCTTTTCTCTGGCAGCATGAAAAGAGCATTAGTGAGAAAGTATGGTCAGTCAGTCAGTTCAGTTGCTCAGTCGTGTCCGACTCTTTGCGACCTCATGAATCGCAGCACACCAGGCCTCCCTGTCCATCACCAACTCCTGGAGTTCACTCAAACTCATGTCCATTGAGTCGGTGATGCCATCCAGCCATCTCATCCTCTGTCGTCCCCTTCTCCTCGTGCCCCCAATCCCTCCCAGCATTAGAGTCTTTTCCAATGAGTCAACTCTTTGCGTGAGGTGGCCAAAGTATTGAGGTTTCAGCTTTAGCATCAGTCCTTCCAAAGAACACCCAGGACTGATCTCCTTTAGAATGGACTGGTTGGATCTCCTTGCAGTCCAAG
>NW_011495023.1:6499395-6507240 GCF_000754665.1 Bison bison bison
CTAGACGGACCTTTGTTGGCAAAGTAATGTCTTTGCTTTTCAATATGCTATCTAGGTTGGTCATAACTTTCCTTCCAAAGAGCAAGCATCTTTTAATTTCATGGCTGCAATCACCATCTGCAGTGATTTTGGAGCCCCAAAAATGAAGTCTGACACTGTTTCCACTGTTTCCCCATTTATTTGCCATGAAGTGATGGGACCAGATGCCATGATCTTAGTTTCCTGAATGTTGAGCTTTAAGCCAACTTTTTCACTCTCCTCTTTCACTTTTATCAAGAGGCTTTTTAGTTCCTCCTCACTTTCAGCCATAAGGGTGGTGTCATCTGCATATCTGAGGTTATTAATATTTCTCCTGGCAATCTTGATTCCAGCTTGTGCTTCCTCCAGCCCAGCGTTTCTCATGAGGTACTCTGGATAGAAGTTAAATAAACAGGGTGACAATATACAGCCTTGACATACTCCTTTTCCTATTTGGAACCAGTCTGTTGTTCCATGTATGGTAGTCATCCTCAACTCACCCTACTAATCTTTGGACTACAAATTGAAATCCAAATTCAGATTAAGCCTCACCTTTTTCCCTAAGCTTCCTCAAGATGCTCTTCGCTCTTCTGATGACCTGCCATGACATTGCCATTGACACTCACCTTAACATTTTCCCTCATGCTTACTGCCTGGCACTGCCACTTTCCTCGCACACGTGGCTACCACATAGTAGCTGAGACCACACCTGGTCTTTGGAATCAGAGAGACTTGGGTGCAAGAATCCTGCTTCTGCCATTCCTAATAGTGAGATGTTGAGCAAATATCTTGGCATCCTTGTCTCTAAAGTGGGGATGTAGTTATAATAATGCCATCATAAGGTTGCTCTAAGGAATAAATAAGAGGATGGACATATTCACTATACCTCTAAACATGGTAAGCATTTGACAACTTTTAGCTATTAAGTGTTGTTCTCTCCCAATGAGACAAAAAGCTACTTTAGGTCTGGCATCCACCTTAGAGGCAGAGTGACCGGCACAGAGACAGCCTGAACAGTATTTGCTGACTGTCTTTGTGTCTTAAACTAACTCACCTTAAAGACTACAAGAGGGTTTTCATTTTCACATGGACCCTTTTGAAAGTCGTCATGTGGTAAAGAAAATCACTCCCATCTCAGACTCCCTTTTGCGTTTCAATGCAGAGGGTACAGTCAGTGATCACACAGCTACTTTTGAACTTGCTCTACAGGAAGTGAATATGCAGTGAGCATTTCTGCTCACTGTCTTTGAAGTTCATGGCTGAAATCATTCCCTACGATGCCTCTCTTTTCTTTTTTTAAAAAAAAGTAATTTTATTTATATCTTTTTGGCTGTGCTGGGTCTTTTTTGCTGCATGGGCTTTTCTCTAGTTGCGGCAAGTAGGGGATACTCTCTAGTTGCGGTTTGCAGGCTTTTCATTGCAGTGGCTTCTCTTGTTGCAGAGCACAGGCTCTAGAGCTCATGGGTTTCACTAGCTGCTTTGTGTGGGCTCGGTAGCTGTGGCTCCCCAGCTCTGGAGCCACAGGCTCAATAGTTGTGGTGCAAGGGCTTAGTTGCTCCGTGGCATGTGGGATCTTCCCAGACCAGGGATCAAACCCACGTCTCCTGCATTGGCAGGCTGATTCTTTACCACTGAGCCACCAGGGAAGCCCTGCCTCTCTTTTCTTTTGATTGCATAGTCTTTACTTTGAAAAGAATGTTGAAAATCCCAGATGAACCCATTTATACCTATACTCTCAAGTCATTTATCTGCTGAATTGTTGATGGTCATGATCCTGCATATACAATCTTCTAATTGTGAAGTCATGCCCCCATCACCAACACTTTGCCTACCCCCAGGATGTGATCTGTGTGTGGCCGCTTCTCTGGGAAAGGACATAACATTACTTCCACGGCTTGATGACTTCTTACTGCTGCTTGGTCCAGCTTGTCTGTGATTTTGACAGACTCATCTTGCATATTTCCCTTTGAAAATACTACTGGTTTGTACGGTTAAGACTACTTTGTGTCTTTTTAACTTGCTAACCATGCATAAAGCTCCCGATTGGTTCAACCTTTCCACTAAGCTGAACTGACACATGGGGCAGGCCCTAGATTTTACAAGTCCCCACCAACAAGCATCCACTTTAGGAATATATTTCAGTCACAAGCATCTGGGTCTGATCTCATCAGGATGAGCTAAGAGCCACCCGTTTCCTTTTCTAACTGGTAGGTATCAGCTCCCAAGCTCTGCAGACAGTCTGACTCTATCTTGAGAAAGTCCCAGTTTGTTTTACACAAGAACAGCTGGCATACAAATGGAATCGAGCACTTTTAAGTAGTCATTAATCACAGTGATGAGAACAGCTGAAACAAACAGTGTTCCCTAAGTACTTACATATCTGACATACAAATCGAGTGATAGTCCAATTAGTTTATTTATGGGTTCCTTTCTTTGAAAAATCTGAATTAGTGCCTATCTTTTCCTTTCATTTCATAGTCTTTACTTTTAGAAAAACTTTGAAAAATCCAGATGAATGCATTTATATCTGTATTATCAAGTCATGTATCTGCTAAATCAATGATAGTCATTATCTTGCATACAGAATTTTCTAGCTGTATGATTTCATTTGTCTGGCTTTCTAGAAAAAAAAATTAATCTCTTTTTATCAATACAAATAAAAGAGAGACAGATAGGAAGAAAGATAAATATGCTGGTTCCTAAGATGCTTATAGAATAGAAAGCTTGGTTTGTATCCTTTGTATGTAATTATTTACTTCTTTGAGAATTAGGATGAAAGGGGAAAAATGAACTGATGAATGAGATAGGGAGACTTTCCTTGTGCAGTTTTTAACTTTCCCTAGCTAATAGAATAAAAAATAAATAAAAAGGAAGCCAAGAATTTCTTGAAATGGACTATAGGCTTCCTCTCAGAAGTAACAATATGGAACCCATACTAGCTGACCCTGGAGAAGGGCATGGCAACCCACTCCAGTGTTCTTGCCTGGAGAATCCCATGGACAGAGAACCCTGTGGGCTAGTCCATAAGGTCGTGTAGACTCAGACACAACTGAAGCGACTTAACACACATGCATCCTAGCTGGCTTAAGCAGTGGGACTTCCTTGGTGGTTCAGTGGCTAAGACTTAACCTTCCAAGGCAGGGGGTGTGGGTTCAATCCCTGGTTGGGGAGTTAAGATATTACAGGCCTTACAGCCAAAAAACCAAAACATAAAACAGAAGTAATATTGTAAGAAATTCAATAAAGACTTTTAGAAAAGATCCACGTTAAAAAATTTTTTTTTAATGAGTGGCACAAAATTTAGCAACAGGAAAGCCCTCTCCTGGGCCCAGGATCCATGATTGCTAACTCAACATTATTGGTGAATTAAAAACATTTACAGGATAACTAAAATGCTCTCTTCTGATGCATGTTCTTTATGAAATGAGTACCCTGGGACTCAGAATCGCCAAGTCTGATGCTGTTACAATATCACGTTCAGAGGATATGCTCACGAATGTGAAATCCCACAGAAAGGAAAGGAAGTAATGAAGAGAGTCATGGAAAAATCTCTTAATACAGACTGTCTGCTTAGTTTCAGGTTCACCACTGAGTTATTGGCACAGTCCCAGCAGCCTGGGCTGGGTGAGAGTGGGGGGGATGGCATCTGGCTGAGAACCCGGTCCAGAGCCTTAACATAAATCACCCCAGGAGAGAAGCCAGGTCTGCCTTCAGCCTGCCACTGACTGAACTTCAGGTCCCTTGGAGTCAGAGGTCTTGGAAAGTGACTCCTCCAAGGACATGTTCTGTTGTCATTTTTCAGTTGGCACCATGCACATGTGCGCCATGTACAGTTGGCACCACTGTCAAAGAGGCCATGTAGGAAGCATGCAAAAACACACAGGGTTCAGCTGTGAATCGGAACCTGCACAGAGAAGGTCAGAGTCAGTCTTTGATGAGCACCTCAAAGTGTTCCTTCAGCTCATGTTTTCACATCCAAGGCTAAGTGTGGATATTAAGACAATCCAAGCAGGAGACTTGAAAATAACTGTTCTTCAATTTTTTAAAAAGTTGGAACTAAACTTTTGTTTTAATGTGTGTTCTTGTCTATAAAAAGACAATTAAAAATACATGAACTAAACTGTTTAGGAAATTTGAGAATGTCTTGGTTGTGAATGCCTTCAGCTTTAAAGTTTTATTATTTCACCTTTGCTGTTTGCTGAAAGCAGGGCTGAGAACATGTGATTCCGAAACACAGCCACTTGGCAAACTAAATATTTTTAGCTGAAGGAACCTGAGAAATGGCAGGTACAGGCAGGTCTCCCTGACCTTCTCCATCACCCTGAAGGGGTCATGAGAACCTCATGTGAGAGGCAACCTCCTTATACCAGGAGGAAAGGAGAGTCCTTATCTCCCAAGATTAAGGGACTCACAGGACTCTGAACAAACAGACCTTGATAACTTTCCC
Source organism: Bison bison bison (assembly GCF_000754665.1). Taxonomy (NCBI): domain Eukaryota; kingdom Metazoa; phylum Chordata; class Mammalia; order Artiodactyla; family Bovidae; genus Bison; species Bison bison. Next base: position 6,503,861 of record NW_011495023.1, read on the forward strand.
TCAGGCTTCTCTGGTGGCTCAGTGGTAAAGAATCTGCCTGCAATCCATGAGATGCAAGTTCGACCCCTGGGTCGGGAAGATCCTCTAGAGAAGGAAATAACAGCCCACTCCAGTATTCTCGCCTGGGAAATCCCATGGACAGAGGTGCCTGGTGGGCTACAGTTCATGGGGTCGCAAAGAGTCGGACACGACTGTGCGACTGAACGACTTTCAGTTTCCCACAATTAGCTCAGACCCTTTCCTCTCATCAGTTTTCCCCCACAACTTCCAGTCTCCACCAAACCTGTATGAACACTCTCAGGTTTCACCTGTCTTGGTGTCTTCATTTTATGAAAGCTCTTTTGTAACATAAGGCTTATATTAAATAAATGTGTATGAAAGATTAAAAACTATCTATGCCACACGTTCCATACTTTAGGCCAGGGGTTGACATTTGTTGCAAATTTGAGACAACATATACCCAAATATTTATTAGCAAGTGTCTCTTAGATTTCCCAACCCATTAAAAGCTGGGGAAAAAATCCTTGCAAATTTTCAATTGGGTATGAACTGATCTTTGATGTTGTTAGAAAGGTCTTCCAGTCTATGGGCAATTGTTTTCCAGCTTAATTGAAAATCTTCCACTTTTTGTAAATTATCACTTTTATTAGTTTCCTCACAAGTTTCTTTAAATTTTCAATAAGTGAAATCATAATTCATTTTATCATCTATCAAGAAATGGTTCTGTGTATGTATATATAAGAATCTGAGCCATTTCATAGCTGGCCAAAATTACAATCAGATTCTGTTAAAAATCTTTAAAATTTTTATTGATTGATGTTCAATTCTGATATCAGGTGACAAATTTAGTCAATTATTTTTTGACTTGAGGAACTTATCATATTTGATATAAATTTCTCTGTTTTTCTATTATCTTTTTTAAAAACAAAACAGAAAACTTCTTTGTTTTATTCTGCAGCAAACTGCAATTGCCATTCACATGAAGTTTAAAATATTTGTTTTCCAGTCTTTTCTTTTCTATTCTGATCTTAATATTAGTTTTGCCATCTCCACTTAATTCAGGATCTGTATTCTGCTTTTAGGAGAAGGCAATGGCACCACACTCCAGTACTCTTGCCTGGAAAATCCCATGGACCGAGGAGCCTGGTGGGCTGCAGTCCATGGGATCACTGAGAGTCGGACAGACTGAGCGACTTCACTTTCACTTTTCACTTTCATGCATTGGAGAAGGAAATGGCAACCCACTCCAGTGTTCTTGCCTGGAGAATCCCAGGGACAGGGGAGCCTGGTGGGCTGCTGTCTATGGGGTCGCACAGAGTCGGACACGACTGAAGTGACTTAGCAGTAGCAGCAAGTCTGCTTTTAAGTTTTTAAAATTTGTCCATATTTATTTTATACTAAAAAATAATTCCATTGTATTATAATTAAAATACTAGCAAGTATTTCAATTTAATTATCAATTAAGATTTACACAGTTGTCACAATAACTGGAGCTGTCAGAAAAAAGTATTCCAAGAAATATGCACACAAAAAATAAAAAGTAAAATAAATAAAAAATAAATGTCTATGTCTTTCTTTTGTTAACCTGCATTTGTCAGTCCAATTCACAGGGACCGAGCTAGAGGACCCAGGAAGGTAGTGTGAAAAGGCTTTTTCTTCCCCTGCACTGAAGTGCGATGACTTGAGTGGGTTTGCCCACTTTCTTGTCTTTATAGATTTATGCCATTGGGCTATTTAATCACTAAAATACTTGGACCTTGAAAATATTTAGATGATGGGCTTCCAGTGGGCACCAGTATTTGTTGGTATGCTATTTTTATTCTTGGGATTTGGGAATATGGTTTCCACAGGGAGTAATATTTGTACCTCTCCTCAAGCAACTGAATCACTCACTCCCCAGTCTCCTAATTACTGATGTAAATTGTTGGCACATTATAATTAGCATAATGCCTGGAAAGGGTATTCCATTATAATTATTTTTTAAGACTCTACACACAGATGTAAGCAAAATTTGAAATGACCATCTGCAGACAGAATGGTGGGAGAGTGTGGGTCATGGTTATAACCAAAGGCCATCACTGAACACCCAGGTTCTTAGCCTGGCCCTGCTACCCACTGACCGGATGGTCTCAGGCAAGCGACTCCCTGGCCCAGAGTTTCTTTGCCTGGAAAATGGCAATGACAATGGCTCCATTCTCATGGGGGTGCAGAGAGAATTATATGGATGCATAATCGTAAAGCAGTAAAAAAAAAAAAAGAGAGAGAAAGAAAAGAAAACAGTGCCTGCCACAGAGAAAGCACCAGATGAACGCTCACCCTTTTGGGCTGGTTCATGCCGTGCCCAGGGACCCAGATTTCCAGACATAATCAAAAGAAAGGGGAATCTGCGGGGAGAAATGATTCGCAGCCTGCTTCCATTCAGTGAGGGCTGCCCTGGATATAATAACAGTCCATCAAAACACCGCCCAGACCAACCGGAAAACCTCCTTCCTCTCCTCACCCAGGCTTTAAGGGTGAACTAAGGTGAGGACAGTCACGCCCTCTCGCTTTTGCATCTGAAAGCAAGACTAGCAAAACCTCCAGCGGTTTCTGACAGCCCCAGGAGTATGATAAAAGGTCTCTTTTTTCTTAAAAGAAAAATCCTTTTAATCACTCAGTGTCAGGAGATGGGACTCTGTTGTCAGACACCTGGAGACTCTGGCTCCCTTTTCTGCCCCCTGCAGAGTAAGGACTGGAGGAGGCAAGAGCCTTGACAGAACCCGTGAAACCCAAAGGCAGGGGAAGGGCCCAGAAAGTCCAGTGTTTGCTGACCTGTAGGGCTCCAGACAACAGCTGGGCTTCCCAGGAATTCAACACTGCCTGCAAAGTGGGGAGCTTCTCCACCTTCATACTTGACACCCCCAGCTGCACCCCTGGCAAACCCTTTGGTAGCAAAGCTGCTTTCCTTCCACTCTTCCCTCCCAGCCCCCCACCCCCACCCCTCATCAGAGCCTGCTCTCCAGGGCCTGTCAATTCCGAAGCCTTCTTCCCAGAATAATGAACTCCTCATCCAGGCTGTAAAAGACACTTTCTAGGAGAACCTGCATTTTTAAAATCATAAAAAACTTGAAACTGAATGAATGACTCTTGAATTGTGGAATTTCAAGTATCGGTGAACATATATAAGATGTATTATTTTGTTTTTAAGAGATACCTGTTCATTCTACACAGTATGGAAACTACTGCAAAGAAGAAAAGCATTTTTCTATCAAGCTAGAGTATTTGTGTTTTGATATATTCCTTTCCATTCTATTAATCTGGACTTTAAAAAATGTAATGACCTGCTGAATACGCAGATTTTGTTCCTAATCTGCCCCTCTCCCCTCACCACACACACACAC
>NW_011495023.1:6507340-6507532 GCF_000754665.1 Bison bison bison
GAGCAGCAAGAAACAAGTGTGGAGAAAAGAACTCGAAAGTGCTACATTTCCTGCATCCTCTCCCTGTGCTCTGAGTCACTGGCCCTTTCTCAGAGGCCTTGGCTTTATGGAATAGCCGTCACAACCCGTGACAAGCTGGGTGATAAATAGGATATTGATGGGCAATTACCTGACACCAAATAGCTCCATAAA
>NW_011495023.1:6507763-6513700 GCF_000754665.1 Bison bison bison
GGGGAGCAGATGGCCCCACCCCTGCCATGCCGCAGTGCCAGGGTGTGGGGAGTCACTGGCAGGGTTCCAGCTCTGCACGCCTGCCTCTGCACCTTCCTGCAACTGCCAGCTCCATTCCTCCTGACCTCTGCCAGGACTGAGAGCCTTAAAAATAGTGTTTAGGATTCTGAAAGTAATACATTCTCACTGTAGAAAACGTAGAGAATTTTTAAAATGTAGACAAATATATAAAGAAGCTACTGTCACCCACAGTCCCATGACTAGAGGTAACTAATCCCTGTTAGCTTATTGTCCCCTTATGTGCGTGCTTAGTCGCTCCAACTTATGTGCGTGCTTAGTCATGTCCAACTCTTTGCAACCTCATGGACTGCAGCCCACCAGGCTTTTCAGTCCATGGAATTTTCCAGGCAAGAAATACTGGAGTGGGTTGCCATTTCCTCCTCCAGGGGATCTTCCTAATTGAGGGATCAAACCCACATCTCCTGTGTCTCCTGTATTGACAGGTGGTTTCTTTACCACTGTGCCCTCTGGAAAACCCCTTGTCCCCTCAAAGATTTTAAAAAATAATGATGCTACCCATCATCCTGTATGCTAAGAAGTGGTACATTTTCATCGTCCTCCCCCACCCAAGGACACCCCTCAAGGACAAAGATTTTCCCCTAACCCCTACCCCCATCTCAGAGCCAACTCAGCTTTCCCTTGCTCAAAAGTCACAGAACTCAGTTTCAGGCAGCCACTTTCTTGCCCAGAAGCTTCTAGCTGCCGTGATGCCTAAGAGGCTAAGTCCTCCCTGTGCTGTGCTTAGTCGCTCAGTTGTGTCTGACTCTTTGAGACTTCTGGACTGTAGCCTGCCAGGTTCCTCTGTCCATGGGGATTCTCCAGACATGATTACTGGAGTGGGTGGCCATTTCCTTCTTCAGGGGATCTTCCCAACCCAAGGATCGAACCCAGCTCTCCTGCATTGCAGACAGATTCTTTACCGTCTGAGACACCAGGGAAGTCCTCCCTACTCAGTCTTATTCAGGTATGACAGAATGTGTCACCCCAGCCACAGACTGTCCCCACACCCCCGACAGGAAAAATGTCTTCCCACAAACAAAACCAGAAAGCTAGACATCTGGTCTTAAAGATACACATTTCAGAAGCTCCAAGCAGAACTGTTTACAGAAGAGAATGTTGCCAGAGAAAACCTTGACAGTCCTGTCTCCAGGGAACCTCCTTCCTGGGACAAAAAGAAGACAGAACAGAGGCCCTATTCCCTCTGCCCTATGGGAGCCACTTAGAAATAATAAATGAAGTGAGATTGCATGATTTAATAAAGTCCCCTAATATAGTTATTTTGCAGATAATCACTGAAGGTTTTCAAAAAAATTCTTTTAGACAAAATCTTAAATATGCAAAAAGCAAGAATTGCCCCCAGATGAACACTCCTTGAGAAGTGTGCATCTTTCAGGCAGTCTATGTTAGACCAATCCAGGACACAGACATTTTGACTTGCTGTGGGGCCAGAACTCATTTCTCATAAGGTTCCTTCCCAATTACAGCCGAGATGGAATTTACCCCTGTGTTCATAGTCACGCAAGCATGTCTTAATGAAAAACACACCTTCTTGGAGCCCTCTAACAAAATCAGTCCCTCAGCAGGAGAGTGAGAGCTTGTCTGCCATTCTGCATGGAAATGCACATTTGCATGCTAATTACGCAGAAAGCTCCTCCAATTCACTGAGGTGTTATGGAAATGCTAGGTCAGAATTCTAGAAGTCCCCCATTTTGCTGTCCACGGAGAGGAGCACAAACTGAGGATGGTTTAGCATGAAGCAACTGGAATACATTTTATTTTTAGTCATTTAAAAAAAAATCCACTTTAGCTGAATTAATCATGTCCGGATTAAGCAGAGAATGCTCTCTTGGAGTTATGCTGATTGTGGATCAGAGCAGACAGCTTATTCTTTTTCCCGTCATTTACAGCTTAAGGAGGCCCTTTCACTCTGAACTCGAATAGAAGAAAATATAAACATCAAAACTGGCAGACTGCTCCACAGAGACAGAACCACCACAACTCTAAAGGCTCTGTTCAATAGCTAAAAAGACATTGTCTTCAAATAGGGTTATAATCGAAAAGAATTATTTTTCGATGGAATAAAATGAAGCTGCCTCTCTGCAGCAAAGTCAATCTCTGAATACAATTTGAAAACTGCTTTCTTTGGAGGAAAACAAGGGAAAGATGGGGGACCTACTTTTACTCATGCATATAAATGAGAAGTAAAAGGCTCTTTTGTTTTCTTTGCTCCTTCCTCTATATTTGCAGGTGATGGGCGACATTACTTTCCTTTTCAGAGGGAAGTTGTTTCTTTTGTTCTGCCATTTTTCTGTTTTGCCTCTGGAAGGTTTTGCCACCCTAAGGATGCTGGAGGGAAGTGGATGTTTTTTGTACTATTTCTTAGACTTTGACTGTTGGTGATTTATGTTCTGACTTCTCTCTGTTGGTGCTAACCTTTCATCTATTCTGAATGTTCTTTCACAGACTTGTGAGATTATCTCTCAGAGCAGCATTCCCATATTAACCAGAAACTCCTAGAAGGTCTCATCCTTACTGGATCCAAAATCAGCCCAACCCAACTCTCCTGGAACTAGAGGCCTGGATGGAGGGCACAGGCAATAACAGATACCCACTGTACTGACGCCCTCCAGTTCAAAATCTGTCTCATATTGTCTGCATTTCAAATCTTGAATTAAAATAGTGGATTAAGTTCCAAGAAAACACGTTTCCTGTTTTGAACTGTTTCATAAGCTGCTGCTGCTGCTGCTGCTAAGTCGCTTAAGTTGTGTCTGACTCTGTGCAACCCCATAGGCAGCAGCCCACCAGGCTCCACAGTCCCTGGGATTCTCCAGGCAAGAACACTGGAGTGGGTTGCCATTTCCTTCTCCAATGCATGAAAGTGAAAAGTGAAAGTGAAGTCGCTCAGTCTGTCCAACTCTCAGTGATCCCATGGACTGCAGCCTACCAGGCTCCTCTGTCCAAGGAATTTTCCAGGCAAGAGTACTGGAGTGTGGTGCCATTGCTTTCTCCGGTTTCATAAGCAGTGTCATTGAACTCCCAAAACCAAGGATCCTAACTAAGTGTGCATGGAGCTGGATCAGTAATGAAGAAGGCAGGGTATTGAAACATGCAGTGTAGACCGTGTGACATATGTCTATACTGAGATACCTGTCAATAGTATACAGGGTTATTCAAATTTTTTCCTCTACAAAACGGTGGAAACATGAGCAAGACAATATTCTGGCAGTTGTCTCTGCACAGTAAACACTGTGTAATGGCCACTATTTTCATAGAAGTGTAGAGTTTGGGCTAGTCCTGGGGGTTGATTCAGATTTAGTTTCACCCCACGTCTTGCAATCCAGGATTCCAAACCACTTACAACTATGAGTGCTCATCAAACTAGGGATATGAGGATTGTGTCTTATTAACCAAACAGGAATTTATCCTTCCACTAAACCCTCATCCCCTCCTCTATTATTTATTTGTAAAACAACCATGGAGAACTTATTATTGGATAATTATTTGGAACAGTCACCTAAAAAAGATTACACTGTCCTAGAAATTAGATTATTTCTTCCTACTGACAAAGATTATTTTCCTTAATCAAACTTTAGCCTAGTCTAGTTGTAGCCATGGATAAGGCAATGGCACCCCACTCCAGTACTCTTGCCTGGAAAATCCCATGGACGGAGGAGCCTAGTAGGCTTCAGTCCATGGGGCCGCTAAGAGTTGGACATGACTGAGCGACTTCACTTTCACTTTTCACTTTCATGCATTGGAGAAGGAAATGGCAACCCACTCCAGTGTTCTTGCCTGAAGAATCCCAGGGACGAGGGAGCCTGGTGGGCTGCAGTCTATGGGGTCGCACAGAGTCGGACACGACTGAAGCAACTTAGCAGCAGTTGTAGCCAAAATCCTACTAAGTCAGTTCAGCGAGAATCCCTTCACCCTTGAAATCTAATCAAATTCCTCATTCCCCATCCTTGACATCTCATCACCCAGCCTGCTTTTGGCAAGAAATCCGTTGGGTGGGTGTAGTGAGAATATCCCTTGATATCTCAACAGAATGATCTCTATTCCTTTCCAAGGCAAACCATTCAGTATCACAGTAATCCAAGTCTATGCCCCTACCAGTAATGTTGAAGAAGCTGAAGTTGAATGGTTCTGTGAAGACCTACAAGACTTTCTAGAACTAACATCAAAAACAGATGCCCTGTTCATTATACGGGACTGGAATGCAAATGTAGGAAGTCAAGAAACACCTGGAGTAACAGGCAAATTTGGCCTTGGTATATAGAATGAAGCAGGGCAAAGGATAATAGAGTTTTGCCAAGAGAACACACCATAGCAAACACCATCTTCCAACAACACAAGAGAAGACTCTACACATGGACATCACCAGATGGTCAATACCGAAATCAGATTGATTATATTCTTTGCAGCCAAAGATGGAGAATCTCTATACAGTCAGCAAAAACAAGACTGGGAGCTGACTGTGGCTCAGATCATGAACTCCTTATTGCCAAATTCAGACTTAAATTGAAGACAGTAGGGAAAACCACTAGGCCATTCAGGTATGACTTAAATCAAATTCCTTACAATTATACAGTGGAAGTGAGAAATGGATTCCAGGGATTAGATCTTATAGACACAGGGCCGGAAGAACTATGGATGGAGGTTTGTGACATTGTACAGAAGACAGGGATCAACACCATCCCCAAGAAAAAGAAATGCAAAAAGGCAAAATGGCTGTCTGAGGAGGCCTTACAAATAGCTGTGAAAAGAAGAGAAGAGAAAACCAAAAGCGAAAAGGAAAGATATACCCATTTGAATGCAGAGTTCCAAAGAATAGCAAGGAGAGATAAGAAAGCCTTCCTCAGTGATCAATGCAAAGAAATAGAGGAAAACAATAAAATGGGAAAGACTAGAGATCTCTTCAAGAAAATTAGATACCAAGGGAACGTTTCATGCAAAAATGGGCACAAAAAAAAGGACAGAAATGGTATGGACCTAACAGAAGCAGAAGATATTAAGAAGAGGTGGCAAGAATACACAGAAGAACTGTACAAAGAAGATCTTCATGACCCAGATAATCACGATGGTGTGATCACTCACCTAGAGCCAGACATTCTAGAGTGTGAAGTCAAGTGGGCCTTAGGAAGCATCACTATGAACAAAGCTAGTGGAGGTGATGGAATTCCAGTTGAGCTATTTCAAATCCTAAAAGATGATGCTATGAAAGTGCTGCACTCAATATGCCAACAAATTTGGAAAACTCAGCAGTGGCCACAGGACTGGAAAAGGTCAGTTTTCATTCCAATCCCAAAGAAAGGCAATGCCAAAGAATGCTCAAACTACCACACAATTGCACTCATCTCACACGCTAGTAAAGTTACGCTCAAAATTCTCCAAGCCAGGCTTTAACAGTATGTGAACGGAGAACTTCCACATATTCAAGCTGGATTTAGAAAAGGCATAGGAACCAGAGATCAAATTGCCAACATCTGCTGGATCACCGAAAAAGCGAGAGTTCTAGAAAAACATCTACTTCTGCTTTATTGACTACACCAAAGCCTTTGACTGTGTGGATCACAACAAACTGTGGAAAATTCTGAAAGAGATGGGAATACCAGACCACCTGACCTGCCTCTTGAGAAATCTGTATGAAGGTCAAGAAGCAACAATTAGAACTGGACACGGAACAACAGACTGGTTCCAAATATGAAAAGGAGTACATCAAGGCTGTATACTGTCACCCTGCTTATTTAACTTCTATGCAGAGTACATCATGAGAAATGCTGGACTGGATGAAGCACAGGCTGGAATCAAGATTGCCGGGAGAAATATCAATAACCTCAGATATGCGGATGGCACCACCCTTATGGCAGAAAGTGAAGA
>NW_011495023.1:6513800-6554723 GCF_000754665.1 Bison bison bison
AGAACTAAAGAGCCTCTTGATGAAAGTGAAAGAGGAGAATGAAAATGTTGGCTTAAAACTCAACATTCAGAAAACTAAGATCATGACATCTGGTCCCATCACTTCATTGCAAATAGATGGGGAAACAGTGGAAACAGTGACAGACTTTATTTTTCTGGGCTCCAAAATCACTGCAGATGGTGACTGCAGCCATGAAATTAAAAGATGCTTGTTCCTTGGAAGGAAAGTTATGACCAACCTAGACAACATATAAAAAAGCAGAGACATTACTTTGCCAACAAAGGTCTATCTAGTCAAAGCTATGGTAGTCATGTATGGATGTGAGAGTTGGACTATAAAGAAAGCTGAGCACCGAAAAATTGATGCTTTTGAACTGGGGTGTTGGAGAAGGCTCTTGAGAGTCCCTTGGACTGCAAGGAGATCCAACCAGTCCATCCTAAAGGAAATTAGTCCTGAATATTCATTGGAAGAACCAATGCTGAACTGAAACTCCAATACTCTGGCCACCTGATGCAAAGAACTGAGTCATTGGAAAAGACCCTGATGCTGGGAAAGATTGAAGGCAGGAGGAGAAAGGGATGACAGAGGATGAGATGTTTGGATGGCATCACTGACTCAATGGACGTGAGTTTGAGTAAACTCTGGGAGATGGTGAAGGACAGGGAAGCCTGGCGTGCTGCAGTCCATGGGGTCGCAAAGATTCAAACACGACTGAGGGACTGAACTGAACTGCACTGAGTGAGAATCTCCCTCGATTTATCTCTTCTTAGAGACTTTCTATCCATTGATCCACTCACTTTACTTAACTATAACCCCCCAGCAACCATTACTGTATTTGCAGTTAAGCCCAATCTCTCTCCTCTATTGCAATAGTCCTGAATAAAATTTTCCTTAGGGCTTCCCTGGTGCTTAGTGGTAAAGAATCTGCCTGCTAATGCAAGAGACAGGAGTTTGATCCCTGGTCTCGAGGATCCCTTAATGCCTTTGAGCAACAGAGCCTGTGCACCACAATGACTGAGTCTGTGCTCTAGAGCCTGGGAACCACAGCTACTGAAGCCTGTACACCTAGAGCCCAAGCTCTGCAACAAGAGAGCAGCCCCTCCTCATCACAACTAGAAAAAAGCCACAAAGACCCAGCACAGCCAAAATAAATAAACAAAATTATTTTTAAAGAAATTTTAAAATAAAGTCTTCCTCACCCCTTTAACAAATATCAAAATAATTCTTTCCTACCATCTCCCAAATATTCTTATTTAGAGCACATCTATATGAACTAGTATCCCTGGTGGTTCAAATGGTAAAGAGTCTGCCTGCAATGCAGGAGACCTGGGTTCGATCCCTGAGTTGGGAAGATCCCCTGGAGAAGGGAATAGCAACCCACTCCAGTATTCTTGCCTGGAAAATTCCATGGACAGAGGAGCCTGGTAAGCTACAGTCCACAGGGTCACAAAGAGTAGGACATGACTGAGCAACTGACACACACTATATGAATTTTTTCATACTATTTTCCTCATTGCAGATATATCACCATTAAATGGAGATGACATTCATAATATGCTTAGAGAAATCAAAGGATCCCAGAGCAAATGTGTGTTTCAGATTTACAGTTAATAAATCAAAGACTAGTGCACAACATTCAATAATATTGATATAGTATCAATACAAAGATAGAATTTTAAAGCTTGAAGAATTCCTAGAAAGCATCTTGTTCAAACTTCTCATTTGACAGCAGAGACAAACTGAGAACCAGAAAAGCAAGCTGATTTGTTCAAAGTTTCTAAGCCCTTGGCAATGCTGCTTGAACACAGGTGTCAGTAATGCTGCATTCAGAAACTGTGCCTTCGTGTTGGTGGCCTTCACCGGAGCCTGTTGCCCTCACACACCCGGCCCCCTCCCCCAAGAGTCAGCACCATTCTGGGTGCTCTGCACTCTGGGTGAGGGGTGAGTATAGGGACCAAGTGCGAGAGTGAGCCCCTCATCTGAGCATTGCAGGAGACCGAGTCCCTCACTTCCCTAATAAAAGGGCTGGCTCAGTGGGCACACCGCCGCATGCACTTCCTGGTTTATCAAGCTCTGTCACCGAGGGATTCACCTGATGGTTGCAGAGACCTGGGAAGCACAGCAGATGCTGCTCATTCCATCCACACCTAAGAGAAGGTGAGGTTCAGCAAGGTTGTCACTGGCCCCCTTTTTCCATAACCACTGGGAGCCAGGAGCACAACAGCCCCTGACTCCAAACCATGTGCTCTTCCCTCTTTCCTACATGGATGCCGCTCTAGGCGACTTCCAAGGTCTTCTCATGTCAGAGACAGAAGATAGGGGAGAACGAGGGGAGGGGAGGGAGGAGGAAAGAAAAGGGAATTGCATCTATGACTTTGTGTGGGCACGTACCTTTCCACATCTCCTTACTGAGATGATTCATGAGAAAGCCTCCTTATTTCATCACTGGCACAGTTGAAAAGAAAATAATTTATAGTGATCCTAGATAGACTCACAGCACTATGTCTACATTATATATTTCCCCAGGGAGCTCAACTAATTCAGAAATCATGGCAGATGACTGGCCTTAAACAGTAACCACGGTGGCCAGCCTCCTCTCCCAGGCAGAATCACATCGGGCGTGTCCTGTCCTGGGAGCCGGGTCCTCTACCCCGAGACCTTCATAGAAATTCTCCCACAGTTCAGCCAAATAAGAAACTGGCTGATGTGAGGGAACTCTCTTAACACAGGGAGAGCACAATTTCTCTTTGCCTGGAGTGTGTAAAACATGAACAACATAGCATAGAGCAGCTCTTAAATCACTTATATTTCCCCTTTTTATGATGCCATTGCAAATTAGCTATTTCTTGCATTTGTAATTAGAGGCTGGAACAGATGGGGAGGCCGTAGTTCAGAGAGATAAATTTGCAGGCGCGCAACGGCTGTGCAGGATTTCCTCCCTGCAAGTCACCCAAATGCTTCCCAGTACAACTCCCTCACACCCCCACTGCCAGCAACTCTCTCCCCATCAGGGAGAGTCCTGTCTGCCAATGAGGGCACCTTCCCAATCCCTGAGGGGAATCCTTCAAAGTAGAATCTGCGTTTCTCACAAATCCCTTCAGCTCTCAACTGGATTCAGAGCAAGTCACAAGGACTCTATCCATCGCATGTAAACCCAGGACACTGGTTTGAAAGTCACAGAGCTAATCACTTTAGAACAAGAGCTGTTCGTAAGTCAAGAAGCACAGGGGAAGGAAGTAGGGGTCGCTGCTCATCTCCAATGTCTGATTTTTTCTTCTTCTCATTTTATTTGGTATAATTACTAATATTGCTGATGTCTTTACTTCATTTTTTAATTACAGGTGACTTTTAATTTTTTTATTTTTTAACTCCTTATTTGACATTGGAGTATAGCCGATTAACAATGCTTGACAGTTTCAGGTGCACAGCAGAGCGACTCTGCCGTATATAAACATGTTTTGCCTAGAAAATGAATTCCAAGGAAATAATGCAAAAGGCTCCTGAGTGTCTTGTGTGACTTGGTGGCTGCCATGTCGGCAGTCTGTTATAACTACTAGTGAAAGGATGCTTGCTGGGGAGATAAAATATACAGGAACTGGAAGGTCCTTTTGCTGTTCAAGGCTCTTCCTGAAGGAAGGATTCCTCTCCCATCCAGGGCTGAGCTCCTGCACCCCGTGAGCTGCCCCAGAGCTGGGAGCCAGGCAAGCCCCTGCTCCCACTGCCCCCAGCTGGGCCGGCCTTCCCTATTCTTTCCCAGGGTATCTCCTCTGACCTGAGAGCACATCCAGCTGCAACCAAGAAATTGGAAGGCCTCAGAGAATGAAAGGTAAACTTTCCGAAAGCCTCAGTCTCTTTTTCAACCCCACAGGAAGCGGTTTACGTCTGGGCTATTGGATAGCAGTTTGGGCCCAGTTAACACATCTCTCCCACCACAAATCACCCTGTCGCATACTCAGATGACATTGGCCAAATAAACTCTGGGATCGCAAGGCGCTGCTGCCTTTTGTTGAAATGTAAAACGAGGGAGGGGAAACTGGATATAGGACATTGGCCTGAGAATTAGGAACTGACCTGAAATCCACTTGGGATCCCGCTCCTGTTCCCTCCGCCGTGAAAATGCAATTTCGGTTACACAGCATATGGGTAATACCACACGGCCCTCCCTTACAATCGGTCCTGTCCAACTTAAACCAGCCTGCAAAGAGCTGCTGACAGCCAACAGCTGAAGGAAGACGTTTTAACTAGTAGCGGTGAGCAAATGTTTGTATGCCGAAGTCTTGGATGGGTTATGGCATTTTAGGCTTGCTTTGCAAACTAAAACCCTCCATGTGTTACCATTTGGAGAAAACAGAGAATTATAAAGAAGGGAGTTCTAAGAAAGAATAAACTGTGCTCATGAATTGGTTTAAACTATTTTTCTTTTCTTTTTTTTTTTTTTAGTTTTTAAATTGAAATATAGTTGACATGCGAGCCATCCGTGGTTCAGACGGTAAAGAATCTGCCTGCAATGCGGGGGACCCAGATTCAGTCCCTGGGTCAGGAAGATCCCCTAGATAAGGGAATGCCTATCTACTTTAGTATTCTTGCCTGGAGAACTCCATGGACAGAGGAGCCTGGCAGGCTACAGTCCACTGGGGTCGCAGAGTTGGATACAACTGAGTGACTAACACGCACATCGTTGATGTATGGCTTAAACTTTTTTTTCTTTGTCATGCTGCATTTATGGGGTCGAACCTGGGCCCTTAGCAGTGAAAATATGGAGCCATAACCACTGGACCGCCAGGGAATTCCCTGGCTTAAACTTCATCTTAAGTGCACTCCCTACGATATCCAGAGTATCTTGTGTTGGATATTTCTTTTAGGATGATCCAGCATCTTTCAGGTAAATCCCCAAGGTGGCAAATTTTGCCCCTGCACTGCCTCCTACCCCATTTCTCCCTAGGATGACACCGGGGTGATCACAGGTCTGCAGGGGACCAGTTGGGGAGCTGCTGGCATCTGGCTTTAAGGAGGGAGAGAATATTATGGTGGCACCATGGTCCCAGCTATTTGTCTCTGGTCACAAATTTCTTGTGCTCTCTGGTTCCTCTGTTCCATCTTCAGTCAGCCCACGGACTTCTTCAGCCCCTTGCTGGGGCATGCAGTAAGTTCTAGACCCTCATCAAACACGTAGGAAGACTGGGAGAGCCAGGAGCACCACAGGCTCTGGCCAGTGGCCCAGACATCTCCTGCTGCCAAAGCTGGGTGACAACTCCCCGGTGTCCGGTATGACAGATTCCTCCATACCATACCCAGCAAAAAAGACCTCTGGGTCCTGACATCCTCAGGTTTTCCAAAATCTCACCCTTCCAAACCCTCATACTCAAGAACAAGGAGAAAGTAAGAAGCTTGACATTGACCTTCCCATCTTACTTCTCTGACTGCCCACGTTCAACCAGTGAAGGGAACAGGCTTTTCTTTCGTCATCATATCTGCCTGCTTCCCTACTGCAGCCTCATGATGGGTCAGCACATCAGCTCTTGCTGTATATCTTACGGGCATCAAACTTGTGAGCATTTATTTAGCTCTCATGTCTGTGGGCGGGCAGGAAGTTAGCTCACTAACTGATGGGTCTCTCACCCGCCTTCTCAGACCAGAGGGCGTGCCTGAGCCATGCTCTCATGGAAATGGCTGAATCACAAGAGAGCAAGTGAAAACACACGTCTTCTTAAGACCGAGGTGCATCCTCTTACTTGTACCTTATTCTTCTGGCTAAGGCAAGTCACATGGCTAAATACAAGATGATAGGTTTGGGAAATACACTAATACACTCTGCCCCTTTGGTGGGAGAAACTGCAAAGTCACAGGGCAAAAGGAATGAATAGAGAAGGGGAAAGATCTGGGGGCAATGACAGACCCTATCATGGTACAGGAAAGGGAGAAACTGGCTTGCTAACAATGGAATATAATTTAGGAATTCTTTCAAAAATATTAGATCCACAAGAGACTGTTATACAGAGTGAAGTAAGTCAGAAAGAGGAAAACAAATCTCATGCATTAACACATATATATGGAATCCAGAAAATAGTACTGATGAACCTACTTGCAGGGCAGGAATAGAGATGCAGACGTAGAGAACGGAATTGTGGATGTAGTGGGGGATGAAGAGGGTAGTAAAAGAGTAGCACTGACGTATACACAGTACCACGTGTGAAACAGCTAGTGAAAAGTTGCTGTATAACGCCAGAAGCTCAGCCTGCTGCGCTGTGACGGCCTAGAGGCGCAGGGAAGTGGGAGGGAGGTTCAAGAGGAGGGGGATATATGTACATTATGGCTGATTGACGTTGTTATGAATCAACATGACATTGTAAAGCAACGATCCTCCAATTAAAAATACACTTGAAAAAAATGTTTAATACTAGATTCATTACCTTTGTCTGTAAGCTGGTGCCAACAATCCATGGTTACTTGACCTACTAGGTAGCTTAACTGATCTTTGGGAAACATTCCTGCTTTCTTCCTTATCTTGCTGGCAGGTTACAACTGGGAATCTTCACCAGCCTGCCAAGGTGTACAATTGTTTACGAAAGGTGGTTCACTCTCCCAGTACTGTCCCTGCTAAGTGAATACCTTACAAAGAGAAAACCAGGGCTGTCCTCCTGGCCTCTGCTCTGGTCGTCCACCCTTGGAGGATTTCCAGCATCCAGACTGTGAAGGAGGCTGCTTGAAAAGCTAGACTGTGCTCCCCTGACCTGTCCGTTTAATGGACATGCAGTAATAACAAGTGTCAGTCCCTTCCTCACACACAGATCACATATTCTGTCCTCACCTCCATATAACAGGTTAATGATAGGAGGAATGCAGATCTTTTTCTGCCCAACTTGAGGATCCACAACACCTATGTCTTCATCAGAGACTCTGGTATAGGAAGAAAACTGCAAATGATAATGCTTAGAACAGACTTGATCTTCTGGAGTTAAATATTATACCAAGATGGGGGTTATCTCTGTCTCCAGAATTGCCTGATTATTTAAGATGAAGCATGCCAATAAACATACCAATATACTTTCCTCGTGGCTCAGTGGTAAAAGAATCTGCCTGAGATGCAGGAGATGTGTGCAGGAGATGTGGATTTGACCCTTGGGTCAGGAATATCCCCTGGAGGAGGAAATGGTAACTCACTCCATCATTCTTGCCTGGGAAATCTCATGGAAAGAGGAAACTGGCAGGCTACAGTCCATGGGGTTGCAAAAAGAGTTGGACACTACTTAGCAACTAAGAAACAACAACAACAATACCAACATACAACAGATATTAAAGCCAAAGGGAACATTTGAGTTAATAGGGAATATATAGGGTGTCAGAATCATTTAACATGGTGATAATACTAACATTTTGAATACTTACATTCCAGATACTGTTCTAGGCTTTTGTATACATTCCTTATTTAATTACAGTTACAATTCTTTGAAGGTACTATTATTATCTTCCCTGTAGAAATGAAACCTGAGGCTGGAAATTTAGATAACCTGTCCAATTCAGGGTCACTTAGATTGTAAATGATGGGTCTGTGATTCCAACCTGTTTATGGAGAAATATGTGGTCAAAAGTCATTCACTTTCACCTATAGGTCTTAGCTTAGCCTTGAGATATCCCACTCTGATTTTGTATGAATTTCTTAATTGGTGAGATTTAAGTTACTATTTTAGTGTCTGGAAGACACAATGTCTGGAATTTATAGTCTTTAAGGGAGACTGGAACAATATACAAAGGATATTCACCGTAGTTCACTTTTAGGTGGTAGGGTTTCAAGGGATTTTTGCTTTTTTCCTTTTCTTTGTGCTTTTCTATTATCACAAAGTTTTCTATATCAATAATATTACCTTTATATTGAATAGAAAATTGAAATTTCCTCCTAACTTTTAAACAGATATAACTGGGATGGAATTTTCTATTAGTTTTAGATGAACAATGTAATATATATATACATATATAATGATCACTACAATAAGTTTGTTAACATTCATCACTTCACATAGTTACAAATTTATTATTAATATTTAAAATTATCTCAGAAACTAGATACTTTTGGTAAAAATGTGTTCTTTATACACATGAATGGGTTTGTTACTATTATTTTTAATGAACCAATAAATAATTGAATTTCAGTTGTAATTTCTAGCGCAGTAAATGGTGACTAATATAACCTACAGAAACAATTACTCTTTAAAACCTTCAGTAATTAGAGTGCAAAGAGGTTTTGAGGCAAAAACTTCTGTGGAATGGTGGTGGATAGGATACAACAGGAAGTTCTAAATTCTATTTGAATTCAATTCAATTCAAATTCAAAGTTCTAAATTCAAATTCAAATTCCATCACAAAACTGACTTTGATTTTTGGTAAGTTACATAAGGGCAGGCTCCAGAGTACCTGGGTCACAGCTTTGGCTCCACTGCCTGCTGGCCGTGTGACTCCAAGTGAGACATTTTACTTTTGTAAATATGAATGACTACAATACACCTTCATCTGGTTGCTGCCAGGATTAACTGGCATCGTCCTTTATAGATGTTAACAACTGTTCCTGCAGCAGAGAAAGAGTGACTGTTATAAGTCTCAAACTTTTTTTTTAGCCCATGCCCCCTGCAATGGAACCATGGAGTCTTAACCACTGGACCACAAGGGAAGTCCTTCAAACATTTTAAAATAGGAAAATAAAATTCCTTCCTTGTTCTTCATCTTGTGGCTCAAAACTGTCCATAATATTAATAACTACGTGTGATTCTCAAGGGCTGCAAGTGGTAAGAATGCCCTTCTCCATCTTCACGTCCTGCTTCTGTCAGGCATGCATGGAAGTCAAAATGGTCATTGTTATTTTCCAGGAGGAGGACATAAGCAAGGCAAGTTGTGACTCTAAAGCGACAGAAAAATCAGGGAGGTTGCAGGTTGACACAGGGGCCTGGAAGGACCCTGGAGAGATCCAGACAGCCAGGCCCACAGGATGCCTGAAACCTGCGCCTGGGTCACACATCCTGATCTCCTAATTCAGCTCATACCTGGTTCCTTCCCTATCTCCTCCCCGCTTCCCAATACAGTCCACCAAAATACCCTATCCCAAGGCCTCTGGAGCACCCCAGTCCTACAGAAATCATCCTTCCTGCCCATCCTCCCTTCCCTTCTCTGAATCCCCCTCCTCACCCTCCCATCTCGGGGCTGGCAGCGCTCTTCTCTGTCAAACCCATTAACAGACAGATGAAGGCCTTCCAGGAGCAGCTCCAGAACCTCTGGAGTTAAGAGGCCTCCCAGCACCAGGGCTGGCAACCAGCCCTCTCTGCACAGAGACGAACTATCCTGAGGCTCTCAGCGCCCCCTAGTGGGCCCTTCCTTGTACCAAATCCCACAGACACAATTCTTTACTCACCAGCGAAGATGCCTTCACTTAGGAGCAAGAAGGTTACAAAATAATAATTCTGTCTCAATAATACAACAAAGCCCTCGAAATCTCTGCTCCCTCTCCAAAATATTTTTCTAAGTAGGTAAGAATAGAAAGTTGTTAAGAGTCACCTCACTCTACAACAGTGTTCAATTTGTCCAGTGTGCTCAGTCACTCAGTCTTGTCCAACTCTTTGCCACCCCATGAGCTGTAGCCCACCAGGCTCCTCTGTCCATGGAATTTTCCAGGCAAGGATACTGGAGTGGGTTGCCATTTCCTTCTCCAGGGGATCTTCCCAACCCATGGGTCGAACCTGCATCTCTTGTGTCTCCTGCAGGTTCTTTACCACAGGCACCACCCAGGAAGTCCCCCAATTTGTCTAGAGTTCCTAGTAAGATTCCCTAACACAAAAACAGAGTGAAACAGACTATGGAGTAAATAGGGATGCAGAGATGGTACCGGAAAAAGCAAAGGCAGGAGAGATGTGGATTCAACAATAGCGGAGGCTTGACCCAGCTCTGGCACTCTGAGCTGCTGCTGTATATTTGAACATGAGTTCAAGATCGGTGAATGGAAGTTCAAGAGCATTAAGAATGCTCTTTGGGGAGATACACAAGCAGGACAATCAGGATTTCCTGTATACCCTGCTTTTCTGTAGTTGCCCTCCGCAGGCAGTAAAACTAACCACCTCCAGACTAGAAGAGAAAATGTTTCTGAGTATAGCACCCTGTCTTTCAGGCTACAGCTGCCTCAGGAGGTGCCGAAGAAATCCCAGCCACAAATTCTGGCTCTTTCCACTGCCAGAGACCCCCCACTCTCTTTAAATGTCAGATTGTTTCGATGGAAAACCTCTTCTGTACAGTCAGCTCAGGATGAGAGTAGACTGCTTTCAAAGTCAGGTTGTTATAACCTAGAACTCTGGGAAGCATCGTCATGAAATCATAAGAGCCTGTGTTTAGCCAAAGTGGGGTATGTTCTCGTATCAATCATTCATGCAATCCCGTACAAATGCAATTTTAACAGCTGTTAGTATGTACATGAGCTGGGTGAGCATGCCCATTAATAACTGTCTGCTTGTTCTGGGAGAATGGGAAGACCTCTTCTCAGCTACAGGCTCAAGTTCCAGGCAGGCTGGGAATAGTATTTCCACTTAGACATTTTTAAAGTAACATTAGTAGAGGCTTGAAAGTGTCTGACAAATGGCAGGACATAAATATGTGACCCAGTATGATTGTTTTTAACCCATTCATGCAGGCAGTCATTTCTCCTCGGTCTTACTTGATGTGTGCTAATTCCCACCTTTTCCAAACTGATTTGATTTGAGGTCCCTGGGTCTCTTAGTGACAACAGGGCAACTAAGAGGAAAGGTGGCATTTCCTGAGAAAGAATAACAATTCCCACATGAAGAGGCTGCGCTGGGGCCAGGTGGTGGCTGCTCTGTTGCAGACACAGGAAGAAACCTAGGGCAGGTAGTCAGGGGCTGGAATATTCTGGCCCCAAACTTCTCCTTGCATTGCCCATTTCATTAATAGGAGAAAGCTCACGGAGTGGGAAAGACCCTCTACTGGGTATAGACTTTTTTTTTTAAAGGTTTTTTTGATGTGGACCATTTTAAAGTCTTTATTGAATTTGCTGCCATGTTGCTTCTGCTGTTTATGTTCTGGGGTTTTGTTGTTGTTTTTGCCACAAGGCATGGGGGTCCAGTTCCCTGACCAGGGATTGAACTGGCACCCTCCGAAACAGAAAGCAAAGTCTTGACCACTGGACCACCAGGAAAGTCCCTAGACACTCTTCTGACTATTCCTAAAGGTGAAGGCTCAGGAAGATCTATTAAGTATGCTGATGCCAGCACTTATCTTTCAATTGCACATTTGATGTAAAGTTCTTGTCAAAATGTTATAGGAACCATTGTAAAATGCAGGAATGGACATATGTTTAAAATGAGGGCCAGGGAGTCTGTTAGAAAGAACAGATAGGAGTCAGAGAGACTGGGTGATTCAAGTGTTAAACTACTTCTGTCTGCAGTATCAAATTTACTGCAGTTCAAGGAATTTTGCAAGGAAAAAAAATATTCTTTTTTAAAAAAGAAAAAATTTACCCTATAAGATCTGGTTCTTTGTCACCTGTCAGAGTGGCTCTCATCAAAAAGAAGTGTTGGAAAGGATGTGGAGAAAAGAGAATGCTCCAACACTGTTGATGGGAATGTAAATCGGTACAACTATCGTGGAAAACAGTATGAAAGTTTTTCAAAAAATTAAAACCAGAACCACCATGAGACTCAGCAATTCCATTTCCAGATACATATCTGCTGCTGCTGCTGCTGCTAAGTCACGTCAGTCGTGTCCGACTCTGTGCAACCCCATAGACAGCAGCCCACCAGGCTCCCCCCGTCCCTGGGATTCTCCAGGCAAGAACACTGGAGTGGGTTGCCATTTCCTTCTCCAATGCATGAAAGTGAATAGTGAAAGTGAAGTCGCTCAGTCGTGTCCCACTCTTAGCGACCCCATGGACTGCAGCCCACCAGGCTCCTCCGTTCATGGGATTTTCCAGGCAAGAGTACTGGAGTGGGGTGCCATTGCCTTCTCCGAGATACATATCTGAAAGATACAAACCACCGTTTCAAAAAAATCTGCACCCCGGTGTTTTTAACAGCACTATTTACAACAGCCAAGGTATGGAAGCAACCTAAATGTCCATCAACAGA
The DNA here is from genome assembly GCF_000754665.1 of Bison bison bison. Classification (NCBI taxonomy): domain Eukaryota; kingdom Metazoa; phylum Chordata; class Mammalia; order Artiodactyla; family Bovidae; genus Bison; species Bison bison. The sequence continues at coordinate 6,525,914 of NW_011495023.1, forward strand.
ACAAATGAATAGATAAACACATACACACTCACACAATGGAATACTACTCACTAGTAAAAAAGAATGAAATGTTACCATTTGCAGTAACATGGATGGACTTGGAGGGCATTATGCTAATGAAATAAGTCAGACAGAGAAAGGCAAATACTATATGTTATCACATATGTGGCATCTAAAAAATAACAAGCTAGAGAATATAACAAAAAAGAAGCTTACTCACAGATACAGAGAAAAAATTAGTGATTACCAGTGGGGAGAGAGGTGAGGGGAGGGGAAAAGGGCAATACAGGGGTAGGGGATTAAGAGGTACAAACTATTAGGTATAAAGTAAGCTACAAATATATGTTGTACAACAAAAGGAATATAGCCAATATTTTATAATAACTATAAGTGGACTATAAGCTATATAGTATACCCATAACTTATAAAATATTATACAGCAATCATACTTAAATTTTTAAAAAAAGATCTGGTCATTTTTCTCTGAGGTGCCCTTGGTTATGACTGAGGAATCAGCTGTGGGCTATGCCCAGGTTCAGGCGTGTCTCCAGAATATTGGCCACTAACCACTCAATTTGTTGACATCATTGTCTAAATGTAAACAGTTAAGTAATTACGGATGCCATTAACTTAGGCCAAGGAGTTGTGGCCCCCAAACCACAAGGCACTTTAAAGGAAAAGTAATCCTTTATGTTCCATTCATTAACTACTACTTTGCATTCACTAAACTTGGACATACTCCAGTACCAGAAGGGGAAGTGAGTTCACTGCTCTCATACCAGGATTCAATTCTGGGCACTTGTTCTCATACTAGACTCAGAGCAGTGGTATCAAATGTTAGCAGCATCAGAATCACATACCCTCTTGTGATTACTGGGCCTCACTCTCAGAGTTCCTCATTTAGTAGGTTTGGGGTAAAACCAGAAGATCTGTGGTTGCAACAAGCTCCAGGTTGTACTGATTCTGCTGGTCTGGAGCCACCCTTGGGAAATCAGTGACCTAGAACTGGAAGCTATCTCCCACTTAGGCTAAGCTCTTTCTTTCCCAGCATATGGTAATAGCAGATACTACTCAATTCTGAAATGTTAACTACCATTTTGACTCATAACTGAAGGATACAGGCAGTTTTGAGAATTTCTAAAGTCTCTTTGCTAATAACCCATCAGTTGAGTTCAGTTCAGTCGCTCAGTCGTGTCCGACTCTTTGTGACCCCATGAATCACAGCATGCCAGGCCTCCCTGTCCATCACCAACTCCTGGAGTTCACCCAAACTCATGTCCATCGAGTTGGTGAGGCCATCCAGTCATCTCATCCTCTGTCGTCCCCTTCTCCTCCTGCCCCCAATCCCTCCCAGCATCAGAGTCTTTTCCAATTAGTCATAGGGACCTACATTTTAGCTTTCTTCATGCCCTGGAAAGACTGTTTAATTATATGTGTAAATAATGAGTAACTGTATGCTCGGGGTGCAGCTTTAGCTGAGTCCTTTGCATCAGGAAGATGCCCTCAACCATGAATTCTGCAGTCAAGGTTCTGCAGGTTTGACAACCTCAGCAAAGAGCTTGGCCCACATCTGTGTTCATTCATTGATAATTTCCATTGTCACAGTTAATGATGGTGGCAAGACACCAAAGGCCACCCCTATAAACATCTATGTGGGGCTTTGTGATTGGATCATTTTTTTAAAAAATGACAGAATGAACACATCCAAATTCAGGTGGAGGTATAAGTTCCAGTGTCTGTTAAAAATTCTGTCAAACTACTTCACAGTAAAACATATTATACTGTTCTACATGTTCAATTATATCGATTCATATGGTGAGATTGGGTTTTTAGAAAGGAATGGCCATGTTTTCCTTGAATCTCAAGACTGTGTATGTCATGGTCTACTAAGGTCATGAAGTCTGGGGTCCTGCTCTTCAGAACTGACAGGAGGAAGAGGAATGAAGAAATCGTCAGATTCCAGGAAAAGCGTGGAGCTCCAAGCTGGGGGTTCTCATGGGTGCAGACCGGGCAGAAGATGGAAGAGCATGGAAATCCACAGAGGAAACAACTCTGGTGTTCCTGCCACACATAAGGTGATTACATGCGAAGTCCAGACTTACACCTGTTCCCAGTAGGAATCCCCTCAACACTAAAGGGAAAGATCTTTTCCATCTGAACCCAAAGACTATAAGCCCATCTCTCAGCACCTCCAGCAGCACTGTGTTCACAGCACTCAATAAAGCAGTTGTTATAATGATATTTTTCCAGGAACTGACACTCCAATGCTTTGCAACATCACTAAACATAGCTGGATATTCATCTAAGCACAGGTGAAATGATAGATGTAGATTTTGTTTTCTAGGACTCAGAACAATAGCTCTGCCTCCAGGAACCTAAAGCTGTCAAATGCCACAAATTTGCCTTTTTTAATTGGTATTTTATATCCTACTTTGTCCTGAAAATAATTTGAAGAGGTTCATAATATCCATGCCACCTTAAAATAAGAAAATGTGAATGAAAAGAATGAAGAACAACGTGGACAGAATGGAAAGACATGATCAAAAGGCCTTATGCAATCTCCAAAACTGGAGACTAGACCAGAAATTGGGCCCTGAGCTTTTCAGCAGCCATAATATTAATGGAAAATTCATACTGTCTATCAAACAAAAGCATACCAATTCACCAGAAGGAAGGCTTTTTCCCAATTTGGGGGATGAAAGTACATATCTATGGGAGATGGCCTGGCCATGGTGGGTTAACCTCACCCTTCCAGTCAAGCCTGTCAGGGAAAATAACAAATGGAATTGATGTCAGAAGATGTGCATCTGAGTGGTGGTTCCAATTGATCTAGGGTTAGTCACTTGCCTCTTATAAAGCAGAAACATATACTCCACAGCTGGCATGAGAATTAGGATGAGATCAACAAAAATCACTAAGTGCTGTTCAAGGGGAAAGCATTTTAAAATCATGTTTTATTACTCTTCTAGCTTTCTTTGCCATGAGCTCAAGCATGCGCTCCCATGCATCCTCCTGGGTCCCTGAGATCTACAGGTGCATCTCTGGTTTCAAAACTAGCCTACATCCTGGAGAGCTGATTTACTTTGGGGGCTTGCTCTCAGTAATCAGTAACTGTGAACAGCCCCTGATTTATTACAGCCCTTCTCAAATTCAATCTCTTCACCAGCAAGTCAGAGATTAATCTGAGAAACCCAGTCTGTGTTCATTTGTCACAATTTCTACTTTTTGCCCAGCTCACTCCATCGTCCTTTCTCACCATCCTTTCTTCACAGTGGAGCCTGACACATCCCAGAAAACCCCTGCAAGTATCCACAATTGAGGGCAGAACACAGGCAATGAATTCAATTTTATTTTGTATATTCAATTCTTTAAAAGCCATTACACGTTGTTCCTAAAGCTATGTAGAAATGACATCAGTTGCTTAATGTGAAATGTTCAATATAATGAAAGATTGTTTTTAATCCCAAATTTTCAAATACCAGAGATAAAATACAAACTATAAGTGCTAAAAAGCCAAGGTGAAAATTTTACCAAAAGACCATCGAAAACAGAGGCTCCAACTTGTAATACGCTAACATTATGGGAATTTGTCTATATTTACTTTGATATTGGTGGTGGTGACTGGACCATTTAAGATGATAAAATCTCTTTACTCAAAGCAAAGGAATTCACACGAAATAAAAGAAGGGGTTATCCATTTCTTGTTCTGTAATTTTTCATCAGCTCTACTTCGTATTTTTCATGACACATGGGACAGGTCTTCCAGGTGAGAGGGGGCTCAATGGCTCAAGTTGATAAGATACATGAGCATTTCATCCATGAGATCACCATACGGAAAACTGCTGTTTCAAGACACCGACTATAAGTGAATGAATGTAAGTGGTACTTTCTTCATATTTAAAGAGAGAAGATGTCTTCTATTTGAAGAATCTACTTCACTTATTAATAGGACACTATCCATCCCAGATCCCAGTAATTTCTCTGTATTTTATTTTTTAAGACAAGTGATGAAGTAGGAACTGTATTAGTACTTTCTCTGAAAAAAAGATTGATAACTTATAAATTAACTTCTAGATAGAGTAATCTTGCTGCTTTAAAATCCCAAACTTAGAAAAAAAAAATTCTGCCAACTTGGATGGCAATCTTTCTAAAATGAAGTATATGTGTAAACAATTTACCAAAGAATTTCAATTCTTTGAGAATATAAGGACAGTATTTTCCCCTTAACCACCAGTTTCAGTGGTGCTACGTCAGCTGAGCTTTTCCCCTCTAATGATGTCTTTCGGCAGAATCTGTCATTGCTGGTTACTTTCAGTCATTAGAACATAGCTAAATTCAAAGCTCCTCCCTGTACCTAACACAGGCTAGATGTTTGAGGGCCAAGAGCTAGGAGTGGGGTCTGGACCATGGTTTGCTTATTCTTTCTTTCTTCCACCCTAGCAAGGTGGATTTGAGTAGTGGCCCCACTCCTGGGTCCAGCTGCTTCCCGGCAGGAAGGGGAGGAGAGGTAAGGAAAGTACCACTGCAGCTCTGTGCTCACAGCACTTAATAGGCAGCAGTTGTTGTGATAATAAAATGTTTTTTAGGAACTGATGTTTCAATGCCTTGCAATAACCCTATATATAGCTGGGGCTGTGCTGTGTGCTCCAGTGTTCTTGCCTGGAGAATCCCAGGGATGGGGGAGCCTGGTGGGCTGCTGTCTATGGGGTCGCACAGAGTTGGACACGACTGAAGCGACTTAGCAGCAGCAGCAGCAGTGCTGTGTGCTTAGTCGCTCAGTCGTGTCCGACTCTTTTCGACCCCATGGACTATAGCCTGCCAGGTGCTCCTCTGTCCATGGAGTTCTCCAGGCAAGAATACTGGAGTGGGTTGCCATGCTCTCCTCCAGGGGATCTTCCAAACCCAGGGATGGAACTGAGGTCTCCCACATTGCAGTCAGATTCTTAACCACATGAGCCACCAGGGAAGCCCATATATAGCTGGATATTCACCCAGTTGCAAATGAACAGATGGGTTTGACATATCGTTTTATAGAACTCAGAAATTCAGCTCTCTGACTTGCCTTTGGTTTAGTCTGATAGTTAGTGACTTGGGTTGATGGGGTACACTCCTCACAGGGGGCTTCTCCCCTTTAGATGGATGGTGTTCAGCTCCATCTCAGCCCCTCTGTTACAGAAGATCCCTCAGAGCAATAGCTAAGCTGCCTCTCTAGCAGTCCACATGTCAAGCCCCTTCTCAGATTGGACCACCCCATCATTTGGTTTGAGGACCTCCTGGGAAGCCTCACAGCCCTTACCCTTCCTCCAGGTTCCATATTCCTTCATGTGGAGCCATGGGAATAACTAGAATACTTTCCCTCTTCTCTCAAGAAGCACAGAGAAGTTGGTTGGGGTGGGGCTGCACCCTACTTCTTCCAGGCCACCACCATGGTTCAAGACTTGCCAGTACAGAGTACTCTACTGGGCACCCATGGCCTAAAACTGACAAGCCTCTTGTGCTTGTACACCCCAAACTCCAGAGAAGGCACGCTGAGTATTCTTATGAATTCTCTCGGCATCCTTTGCTTTAACTTGTTAAGCCTCCAGCGAGGGGATCAGAATCAAGTCTATTGCAAGCACGGCAAGTTCTATAAATAATTATCTTGAGGAAAAAGAGAGAGTTAAGTTAAAAAACAGATAAAGAAGGCAAGGTTTGCTTAAGTCCTCTTCTGGAATATATTTGACTTGATCGAAAAAGGGAATAGAATCAAAGTCCTCAGGGAAAGAACTACAATACTGTTTCACTTCTCTTGGAAAGAGTAACTCCTAAAAAGTTCACTATGCAGAAGAAAAAGAGACATGTGATCTTCAGATTTCCACTAGTGATCAACGAGGTACGTGCTATGGTTTTCTCTTTCATTGTCTCTTAACCCTAGAGAAGAAAGTTCCTTATGCATCATGTCATATGACACAGGGAAATATTGCCTCATGGCCAAAAGACAACCTTCAACTACCTTGACTTGTCTGGCATTAGTATGTCAGGATTGATGGAGTGTTCCTCAGGGGGAAATTAATTAATATGCATACATGACTAAAACTGTTCATTAGTTGTATGTGTGTGTGTGTGTGTGTGTGTGTGTGTGTGTGTGTGTATGGTGGTGGGTTAAATACTTTGACTTATACAGTTTGGTCAATGACTCAAGTCAAAATAGAAAACTAAGTAACAGAACTTTCGATTGAAGAGATGGCCTAACAAACCAGAGTTTACACAAGAATTTCATATCAACTATTAAATATATAGATACCTCCCAGCATACTGTGGTACCCTCAGAAATGCTGCTGATTCATTATTAGTCCGCATGGATACTCATACCCTATACTTTCTTATAGAAAAAGTCTTCTTACTCTTGATTGTACTTGTTTCCTAAGTGCTAGGATAATTGTACATCCATGAGTAAATATCCACAGTTTTGGTAAAGTATTAAATAAGGTATTGTCTTTTGGAGACTAATTAAATACTGGCTATGATGATATTATTTGTTGGCAATCTTATTATCCTCAGATATCCATCTGAGAGTTCAGTGTTCTTTGTATATAATGTGACACGTCTGCAAAATATAGATAGAAATTCAGATGTGGTCACATCTCAGGTTTTATTCTTTATCATAACAGAGTAAAGCAGGACAGTAGAATCCTACTAAAGCCACATTAAACTGGCTGCAAGTAGTTCTGACCACCTAATCAGAAGGAATGATTTCCAGCATATGTTAACCTGGATGTAAATTTGTACAGCAAAACAAAAATTTAACGCCAGCAAAAAGATTTTTCATGCAGCAGGTCCAACCAAAGTTTTTTAAATTGAAGTACAGTTGATTTACAGTATTATATTAGTTTCAGGTGTACAACATAGTAATTCAATATTTTTACAACCAGTGGGATTTGGTGAGAATTTTCCTTCATGCCTGTAACGCTCATCAATCACTCCTTCAACTTGACTTCTTCAAGACCTTTTCCAAGTCTCACCTCTTCTATGAAATGGAAGTTAGAAATTCAAAATTGGAAGCTATAATAATCACAGTTATGATAAAATTTCACCCACAACTAAATGGTGATCTTAAAATAGTATCGGACAGAGGGCAGACCTGAGGCTGAAAAGTGGAATGAAGCTGAATTTAAGTCACTTCCCAAAATATAATATTAAATGGGTATAAATCTTCTCAGCCTTCTGGTTTGCAAGGCAGGCGAAAGCATATAGGGATAGTGTTGGTGCTGTTTGCAAAATCCTAAATCTGGATCAGTCCCATAGTCTCCCACAGTTAATAAGAATAGATATTTCACTCCTGTTATATCCAATCCCCCTTGATGGAAGCCGCATGAGAGCACAGTGGTTAAGAGAACAGAAAGCAGAGCCAGGCAGCTGGACCATCAAATTCCCACACCCCTCTCCTCCTCCCGCACCACTGGCTGTGGAGCCTGGGGCACATCACTTCCGTTTGTGAACTTCAATTTCTTCATCTATGATAGAGTGGCAGGGATAATATCTATTTCTGATAGAAGCCACATTCTTGGGGAAGTTAAACAAAATTAGCACGCACTGGAATGGGTAGAGTACCTGGATTTCAAGGAAGGCTAGTATTGGTTCTTCTTGATGTTCTCAACCAATGTAGTTCTCACAGTCTGCCTCCTCTGCTCTGCGTCTGTTTGCTGTGCTACTCTTGCTTTGAATGCTTTCCTTCCAACTTCAAGGTCTCTCTCCATACTTACTTCAATCTCACTACTGTAAAACCATCCCTGACTCTCCCAGCTTCTCCACAGGGATGTTTCTGCTCATGCAGCTGTGCATCTTGACCGCCCAGTTTGGTTAGAGACATTATGAAGACAGAGATACTATCATGTCCTTTATTTTCTGAATTTTCATGAGTGTTTACTAAAGACTTGTTGACTTAGTCGTTCGGTGAGGTAGCAGTTACAGTGCTGAGTGTCTACAGATGATGTCTATTATATCATAATGTGAACATATGCTGCTGCTGCTAAGTCGATTCAGTCCTGTCCGACTCCTCGCGACCCCATGGACTGCAGCCTACCAGGCTCCTCCATCCATGCGATTTTCCGGGCAAGAGTACTGGAGTGGGGTGCCATTTCCTTCTCCAGTGTGAACATGTAAAGTTCTAGAAAATTATAAATACTACAGAATCAAGAAGTAAATGATTTTTATTCAAGTGAAGATTATTTATTTACAAAGGCATAAAAATAGATGACACCCTGTGTAGATAATTATGACATTTGTGTGAACTTAGCTTTCAGAGAAATGGTGTGTGAAGTTCTGCTTTTTAGTTTGCTATTCAGGCATTCAAAAGCCCAGACAGATCTGGGTAAGTAAAGCAAGGTAAAATATAGTGAAAATAACCTGAAATGGCCTGCTTATTCATCTGTAAAGTGGATATTTTAAATAAAATATATGCATTCATTACAACAAAAATGAATATGTTCATTAAAACATAGGCCTTTAGAGCAGTAAACCAAGAATAAGGAGGTTAGAATGCATCAAGACTCAAGGCAAAATAGACATACCATTAGTCATTTCTGTTTCACCATGGCTGCCTACAGAGTTCACCAGTAAACAGAACTTACTGAAAATCAGATCTATCTCTGATAAGGGAACCAGAAGAGATGAATCTTCCATTTACACAATAAAACATAATCTACACTATAGGTCTGGAGAAGGCAATGGCACCCCACTCCAGTACTCTTGCCTGGAAACTCCCATGGACGGAGGAGCCTGGTAGGCTGCAGTCCATGGGGTTGCACAGAGTCGGACTTTCATGCATTGGAGAAGGAAATGGCAACCCACTCCAGTGTTATTGCCTGGAGAATCCCAGGGACGGGGGAGCCTGATGGGCTGCCATCTATGGGGTCGCACAGAGTCGGACACGACTGAAGCGATGCAGCAGCAGCAGCACATTGTAGGTCAGATAACACATGCTGTCAATCTGCCTCTGATCCTTTAAGTGTGTGAGATTGGGGAAAATGTCATCCTCTCTGGACCCCATTTGACTAAAATGCAAATGAAAAGGTTGAATCTGATGACTCCTAAGCACCCTTCTACTCTGATATTCAACACAATTCTTGCATAACTCTCATATAATGCACAATTCTTGCATTATCTTGGGCAGATAAACTCCTATGATGCTATGTATTACACTCAAGTTCCTAATTATAAATGCTAAGATTTCTGCACCATTTAAAACATTATTTCATGAACTGTAATGGGTTGACTGCTCTCTAGCTTGGTGGTGGTGTGGATAGATTTTCTGGGGTGGAGCTTCACTTTAACCATGACCAAATTCAGAGTATAGACCATTAAAGTCCTACTATTCTCTTAGGATCAAGGCACTTTCCTAGACCAGAAAATGAATCAAAAGGCTCAGGGAAGTTAGGAAGCTTGAATTGGGTTCCCATGGCTTTGTCTGAAGAAAAGACAGGGTTTTGAGACCACTCTTAACAGTGAGAAATAAGAATGTGTTCATTTGGACAGGAGAATGGGAGGATGATAAGGCAAACTAGTTTTCTGACAGCTGTGTGTTCCTGGTCTTTCTAAAACTAGCTGTTTATATGCTGCATATACCTAAATTCCTCCCCAATTCCTTTTTAGGTAAAACTCTAATATATACAGACTTACTGTTGTATAAAATTTTTCTGTAGCTGCCAAAATTCGAGTTTGCATATAAGCAAACCTTGTGGCACTCCTATTATGGAGAATCAGAGAAAAAGAAAGAACTGGATATAGAGAAAGGGAAAGGAGAGAAAAATTAAAGATCAGCAGATATATTTTCAGGACTACCTTAGGAAAATGAATGGACAAATGAAAATATAGTGTTCCTTCCCCCAACACATGAAGGTTTATATTTCTAAAAACCCTTGAGCTGACTTTTGGATCTGGTCATGAAGAAGTAACAAGAATCAGATTCACCCTCCCAACATAAAAACTACAAAACTGAACAAAAACTACAAAACTGTTCTCAGGCAGTAGACAAACAGGCAGCTCGAGGCTGTGATCTCTGAAAGAAAGGAAATGGCACATTCACCCTGCAGTCTCCCTCAGGACACTTTCCAAATTGCGGCACAGGGAAATCACAGTAGAGGAAGGAGACTAAAAATCACCATCGACTTCTAAGACACAGTGGAGCCAGAAGTCCATGGAGTGACATTTTTAATGTGCTGGTGTTTAGTTGGGGGACGGAGAGGGTCTATCAATCTAGAATTCTCTAACTAGCAGAAATATTTTTCAAAACTGAAGGTGAGGACCTCCCTGGTGGTCCAGGCTAAGAATCCGCCCGCCAATGCAGGGGACATGGGTTGGATCCCTGGTCCAGGAAGATTCTACTTGCCCAGGGTCAACTCATCTGGTGCAACACAGCTACTCTTGAGCCTGTGCACTGCAACAAGAGAAGCCGCCCCAATGAGAAGCCTGCACACCCACCTAGAGAATGTCCGCACCCAACAATGAAGACCCAGCAAAGCCAAAAGTAAATATATCTATTTATATTTATGTATTTATAAATACATACATGTATATTAAAAGTGAAGGTGAACGGGGCAGGGACAAATTAGAAGTTTTGGACTAGCAGATACAAATTACTATGTATAAAAGAGATAAACAATAAGGCCCTACTGTATAGCACAGGCAGCTATATTCAATATCTTACAATAAACTATAATGGAAAAGAATATGAAAAAGCTATACTATATATATATATAACTGAATCACTCTGCTGTTCACCAGAAACTTAAAAAAACATTGTAAATTAACTGTAGAGTAATTTTTTAAATTGTCATAAAAAATCTAATTCTTCAAAAAAATGAAGGTGAAAAAAAAGAAATTAAAAAGAGAGAGACTTTGTTGCTAGCATGTCTGTTTCACAATAAATACTAAAGAATGTTCTTCAAGCTAAAAGGGGAACTAATATCAGTTGGAAACTCAAATCTGCACAAAAGAATGAAGAAAACCAGAAATGATCAACTTAAAAAAATTTTTTTGGTTGTTTTTAAAAATTTTCTTTACAGGTTAATTGACTGTATAAAGCAAAAATAAAACAGTGTGCTGTGGAGTTTATAGTGTATGCTGAAGATGCATAACAACAGCACAAAGTGAGATGGTAGTAAGTGGATGCATATGGTTTAAGAGTTTATCTGGGACATGGTATAATGAGCTGTGCTTTAGGGTATATACGGTAATCCCTAGGGCGACCATTAAAAAAATAAAGAGGTAACACTTAAAAGGTCAAATATCTAAATCTAAATATTGTTTAAAGCATGAGCTAACATAATGAAATTAGCACAGCTTTTAGCAAAAAAAAAAAAGAAAACTTAAAAAGCCAACAGAAGGGGGGAAATGGAATCTCAATCCAAAAAAAAAAAAATCTCAATCCAAAAAAATTCAAGAAATGAGATTTAAAAAGAAACAAAAAACAGATGGAGCAATTAGAAAACAAAAGTAAATAATGCCCAGGCCAAGTGTAATAGTGCCTGGGGGTAGCTCACTTACTGCGGAAAAAGATCTTACAAATATCGTTATATTCACTAAATCACATTAGCATCAGATCAGATCAGTCGCTCAGTCGTGTCCGACTCTTTGCGACCCCATGAATCGCAGCACGCCAGGCCTCCCTGTAGTGGCACACAAAATCAACAGTGATGTCTACGCAAACTTCAGTTTTAGTCACAAAGTCTCACCCGATTCTTTGTGACCTCATGGATTGTAGCCCAACAGACTTCTCTATTCATGGGGTAACCAGGCAAGAATATTGGAGTGGTTTGCCATTTCCTTTTCCAAGGGATCTTCCTGATCTGGGGATGTCCCTGATCTAGGGCTCTAACCGACATCTCCTCCATTGCAGTTATTTCTTCACTGCCAAGCCACGGTGGAAGCCCATGCTAACTGTGCTAACTTATTAACTTTAATAAGTTAATATATTAAATTAGTATGAATAGGTTCTTAGTAATTCCCATTGACTATGTTTCACTCAAGATAAATTTTTAGGACCTTCTTTCCTAGCACTTTAAACAAAAAGCTTGAAAATCTGCCTTGCCTCAGTTCAGTTCAGTCACTCAGTCGTGTCCGACTCTTTGTGACCCCATGGACTGCACCATGCCAGGCCTCCCTGTCCATCATCAACCTCCGGAGCTTACTCAAGCTCATGTCCATTGAGTCAATGATGCCATCCAACCATCTCATCCTCTGTTGTCCCCTTCTTCTCCCATCTTCAATCTTTCCTGGGCATCAGGGTCTTTTCAAATAAATCAGTTTTTCACATCAGGTGGCCAATGTATTGGAGTTTCAGCTTCAGCATCAGTCCTTCCAATGAATATTCAGGACTGATTTCCTTTAGGATGGACTGGTTGGATCTCCTTGCAGTCCAAGGGACTCTCAAGAGTCTTCTCCAACACCACAGTTCAAAATCATCAATTCTTTGGTGCTCAGCTTTCTTTATAGTCCAACTCTCATATCCATACATGATTACTGGAAAAACCATACCCTTGACTAGATGGAACTTGTTGGCAAAGTAATGTCTCTGCTTTTGAATATGCTGTCTAGGTTGGTCATAACTTTCCTTACAAGGAGTAAGCCTCTTTTAACTTCATGGCTGCAGTCACCATCTACAGTGATTTTGGAGCCCAGAAAAATAAAGTCTGACACTGTTTCTATTGTTTCCTTATCTATTTGCCATGAAGTGATGGGCCCAGATGCCATGATCTTTGTTTTCTGAATGTCGAGTTTTTGTTTGTTTGTTTTTTGTGTGTTTTTTTTAATTTTATTTTATTTTTAAACTTTACAAAATTGTATTAGTTTTGCCAAATATCAAAATGAATCCGCCACAGGTATACATGTGTTCCCCATCCTGAACCCTCCTCCCTCCTCCCTCCCCATACCATTCCTCTGGGTTGTCCCAGTGCACCAGCCCCAAGCATCCAGCCAACTTTTTCACTCTCCTCTTTCACTTTCATCAAGAGGCTCTTTAGTTCTTCTTCGCTTTCTGCCATGAGCGTGGTGCCATCTGCATATCTGAGGTTATTGATATTTCTCCCGGTAATCTTGATTCCAGCTTGTGCTTCTTCCAGTCCAGCTTTTCTCATGATGTGCTCTGCATATAAGTTAAATAAGCAGGGTGACAATATACAGCCTTGACATACTCCTTTCCCTATTTGGAACCAGTCTGTTGTTCCATGTCCAGTTCTAACTGTTGCTTCCTGACCTGAATACAGGTTTATCAAGAGGCAGGTCAGGTGGTCTGGTATTCCCATCTCTTTCAGAATTTTCCACAGTTTGTTGTGGTCCACACAGTCAAAGGCTTTGGCATAGTCAATAAAGCAGAAATAGATGTTTTTCTGGAACTCTCTTGCTTTTTCGATGTTGGCAAAAAAGCCAACCCAAAAGATGTTGGCAATTTTATCTCTGGTTCCTCTGCTTTTTCTAAAACCAGCTTGAACATCTGGAAGTTCACGGTTCATGTACTGTTGAAGCCTCGCTTGGAGAATTTTGAGCATTACTTTGCTAGAGTGTGAGATGAGTGCAATTGTGCGGTAGTTTGAGCATTCTTTGGTATTGCCTTTCTTGGGGACTGGAATGAAAACTGAACTTTTCCAGTCCTGTGGCCACTGCTAAGTTTTCCAAATTTGCTGGCATATTAAGTGTAGCACTTCCACAGCATCATCTTTTAGGATTTGAAAAGGCTCAACTGGAATTCCATCACCTCCACTAGTTTTGTTCATGGTGATGCTTCCTAATGCACATTTGACTTTGTATTCCAGGATGTCTGGCTCTAGGTGAGTGATCATACCCTCGTGATTATCTGGGTCGTGAAGATCTTTTTTTGTATGGTTCTCTGTATTCTTGCTACCTCTTCTTAATCTCTTCTGCTTCTGTTAGGTCCATACCATTTCTGTCCTTCATTGTGCCCATCTTTGCATGAAATGTTCGCTTGGTATCTCTAATTTTCTTGAAGAGATCACTAGTCTTTCCCATTCTATCGTTTTCCTCTATTTCTTTGCATTGATCACTGAGGAAGGCTTTCTGATCTCTCCTTGCTATTCTTTGGAACTCTGCATTCAAATGGGTATATCTTTCCTTTTCTCCTTTGCTTTTCTCTTCTCTTCACAGATATTTGTAAGACCTCCTCAGACAGCCATTTTGCCTTTTTGCATTTCTTTTTCTTGAGGATGGTCTTTATCCCTGTCTCCTATATAATGTCACAAACCTCTGTCCATAGTTCATCAAGCATTCTGTCTATCAGATCTAATCCCTGGAATCTACTTGTCACTTCCACTGTATAATCGTAAGGGATTTGACTTAGGTCATACCTGAATGGTCTAGTGGTTTCCCCCACTTTCTTCAATTTAAATCTGAATTTGGCAATAAGGAATTCATAATCTGAGCCACAGTCAGCTCCCAGTCTTGTTTTTGCTGACGATACAGAGCTTCTCCTTCTTTGGCTCAAAGAATATAATCAATCTGATTTCGATATTGACCATCTGGTGATGTCCATGTGTAGAGTCTTCTCTTGTGTTGTTGGAAGACAGTGTTTGCTATGACCACTGTGTTCTCTTGGCAAAACTCTATTATGCTTTGCCCTGCTTCATTCTATACAGCAAGGCCAAATTTGCCTGTTACTCCAGGTGTTTCTTGGCTTCCTATTTTTGCATTCCAGTCCCCTATAATGAAAAGGACATCTTTTTTGGGTGTTAGTTCTAGAAGGTCTTGTAGGTCTTCATAGAACCGTTCAACTTCAGCTTCTTCAGCATTACTGATAGAGGCATAGACTTGAATTACTGTGATATTGAATGGTTTGCCTTGGAAACGAATAGAGATCATTCTGTCATTTTTGAGATTGCATCCCAGTACTGCAATTCAGACTCTTTTGTTGACTATGATGGCTACTCCATTTCTTCTAAGGGATTCCTGCCCACAGTAGTAGATATAATGGTCATCTGAGTTAAATTCACCCATTCCAGTTCATTTTAGTTCGTTGATTCCTAAAACGTTGACATTTACTCTTGCCCTCTCCTGTCTGACCACTTCCAATTTGTGTTGATTCATGGACCTAACATTCCAGGTTCCTATGCAATATTGCTCTTTACAGCAACAGACTTTACTTCCATCACCTGTCACATCCACAACGGGGTGTTGTTTTTGCTTTGGCTCCATCTCTTCATTCTTTCTGGACTTATTTCTCCACTAATCTCCAGTAGTATATTGGGTACCTACCAACCTGGGGAGTTCATCTTTCAATGTCCTATCTTATTGCCTTTTCATACTGTTCATGCTGAACTGAAGTGGTTTGCCATTCCCTTCTCCAGTGGACCACATTTTGACTGGTTCCTCTGCCTTTTCTAAATGCAGCTTGAACATCTGGAAGTTCTTGGTTCATGTACTGTTGAAGCCTCGCTTGGAGAATTTTGAGCATTACTTTGCTAGCGTGTGAGATGAGTGCAGTTGAGCAGTAGTTTGAGCATTCTTTGGCATTGCCTTTCTTTGGGACTGGAATGAAAACTGATCTTTTCCAGTCCTGTGGCCACTACTGAGTTTTCCAAATTTGTTGGCATATTAAGTGCAGCACTTTCACAGCATCATCTTTTAGGACTTGAAACAGCTCAACTGGAATTCCATCACCTCCACTAGCTTTGTTCATAGTAATACTTCCTAAGGCCCACTTGACTTTGGACTCTAGGATGCCTGGCTTTAGGTGAGTGATCACACCATCATGATTATCTGGGTCATGAAGATCTTTTTTGTATAGTTCTTCTGTGTATTCTTGCCACCTGTTCTTAACATCCTCTGCTTCTGTTAGGTCCATTCCATTTCTGTCCTTTATTGTGCCCATTTTTGCATGAAACGTTCCCTCAGTATCCCTAATTTTCTTGAAGAGATCTCTAGTCTTTCCCATTCTATTGTTTCCCTCTATTTCTTTGCATTGATCATTGATCACTTAGGAAGATTTTCATGGCTCTCCTTGCTATTCTTTGGAACTCTGCATTCAGATGGGTATATCTCTCCTTTTCTCCTTTGCCTTTAGCTTCTCTTCTTTTCTCAGCTATTTTTAAGGCCTCCTCAGACAACCATTTTTCCTTTTTGCATTTCTTTTCTTGGGGATGGTCTTGAACACTGCCTCCTGTACAATGTCACGGACTTCCGTCCACAGTTCTTCAGGCACTCTGTCTGTCACATACAACCCCTTGAGTCTGTTTGTCACTTCTACTGTATAATTGTAAGGGATTTACCTCAGATAATACATTTTAGGGCTAAGAACAATTTCCCACATCATTGAGGTATTTCTGATTCTATGTTTGGATGTTCCAGTGGCTGCTCGAGACAAAAAGTTTTGGGTATTATCTTTTATTTAAGCTGCCAGGCTTAGTGATTGTGATGAGCAAGATGTTAAACTTTGTAGCCAAACAGACCCACAGTTAGGGTGTTGAACACTCCCTCTGTGTGAACTCAGGGTGCCCCCCAGTGAGGCTGGAGAGATGGAACAAGGGCCAGGTGCGGATGTCCTCAGTGAATGTGGGAGAGTGACCTGAAGGTTGACAGATGGCAGGACAGAGGACCAGGTTCCAGGCACTGTAGGCATGGGCAACCTGAGAGCCTCAAAGCAGGGGTTTGTTTGTGGTAGAAAGAGTTCCAGAGGGGACATCAGAAGAGCCTATGTAGAAGGGAATCCAGGGGAAGAAGGGAGAACCTGGGTACCGTGAAACTGGACTGTGGGAGACATGGGTGAATGGAAATTAATCTCTGTTTCCTTCTGATTTTCCTTTTGCATTTTCTCACACTCTTTAGAAACTGCCCTCCCACCTGCGCTGTGCTCAGGGGAACCCAACACAGTCTTTTATTGTTGTTATTTACAGCAGAGCAAGACAAAGGGGTAGGATGTATCCAATGGGATAAAACAGAGACCCATGTGTGGACTCTCTGTAGGCTGGAAGATATTCTTTCTAGAGCTCTTCTCTGTCCAAACACTGGAGGGCTCCAGGTTTCACATATCAAGGCAAAATTTTCCTTTACAGATAATGTCTGCGATTTAATCCCATCACTGTTACCGTAATGTGAACAAAAGCAACTTAACATTCACATGCTTTGCTATCTCCATCTATAAACCGTGGAATAGGAGACTGACAACATTCCCAACTGGTAGGGAGTCTGGTGAAACAAAGTCATTACAAACACTTTTATGTCATGTGTGATAAAACAGAATTAGAATTCCATTTCTCCAGCATTTAAAAACAACATGTAATAAAGTCAATGCACCATTTTACAATGACTAATAAAATCTAATTTAAATACAAACTTTAGTAATTTATAAAATTGAGAGAGATGCCAAGGACCTACTTTTTTTCTACTTCAGTTCAAATACACTAACAGTGCTTCCTTGTTCTCTCCTAATTGTTGATAGTCATTAAAAGCCAAGCCAAGTTATGACCTACATAAAAAACATACAATTTTTATAGTGTCCAGAGTTGATTTTTAAACTCCATCATCTTGGTAGTGTGTCTAAGGAGGCATTTATACAAGGACTATTCTCTCCTTCATCTGCTTTGTAACTCTGAGATCTTTGTTTTTCCAGTGGAATTTAGGATGCTTCACTTTTTTAACCTTGCAGCAGCCATCAAATGAAAGAAAAACATTCAACACCTAATTTTTTTAAAGAATAATTTATTTCATTTTTTGGCTATGGTGGGTCTTTGTTGCCACATGTGGGCTTTCTCTAGTTACTCTTCGTTTTTGGTTCTCAGGCTTCTCATTGCAGCAGCTCCTCTTGTTGCAGAGCACAGGCTTTAAGTACCCAGGCTTTAGTAGGTGCAGCTCTCAGGCTGTCAGGCACAGACTCAGTAGTTGTGGCACATGGATTTAGTTGCTCCATGGCATATAGGATGTTCCAGGACCAGGGGTTAAACCGGTGTCCCTTGCATTGCAAGATGGATTCTTAACCACTGGACCACCAGGGAAGCCCCCTAATTTTTTTCTGAGGTAGAACTTCCTTTTTTGTACTTGAGTATAAATTGTACTTCTATGACTTGCTGAAGGTTGTCTCCAGTTTCCATTGCAGAGTTGTCCCTATAATGAGCCCTGGAAACATCTTGCCTCAGATTGCCTGGGACCAGAAGCCAATCAAGCAGGCAAAGGCGAATCCAGTTACGTGATCACTTTCCATATACAATGTTTTGATGCTTTGTTTTACTTTAAAACATTCCAATTCCAAATGCCTCTGGACTTGTGAGCAAAATCAAAATAAATACACACACTGATGCAGAACAGAGGGCAACCTCTCTCACACTCAGATATAACAAAACTCAATCAGACTCAGCTGTCTGCATGGCAAAGGCCCTAAAAAGGGCTCTGCACAGAGCTTTTGAGGTTGAGAAACCCAGGGCTATGTAGAATAATTTGCTCTTATTTTTTTTCCCCATGGTTCTGATTTTTAAGTGTAGGGGATTACCCATTGCCTGCAGCTCATTAATCATGGTAGCTTTTGATTATGAAAAGTGCAATCCAAAAGATAGTAGTCTGAGGACTTGGCAGAGAAGTTCTATGCCCATACCCGAGATGTGCCAGAACACCCCGCACTCTGCCAACAGTGATTACACTTGGCATTAATTGAAGATGCTGAGAGCTATAAGCCTTCCTGAGTTTAGCCACCTGGAGCAGATTAAAATCTGGGTCCTGTCGGTGAGGAGGTTTGAGGGATTGGGAATACAAGGCTGTTTTAATCTTTTCCAAGTCAGGCTGTTTAGAAATATCCATACATCAAATGTTCATGGATCTCATACAATTTCCTTCTCAGGGGAGAATTCAATCACCAGTAACACGAAGCGGGATTAACTTGTAGAGAGCCATCTGGAGAGAGAGGATTCACCTTCCCCTATAAATATGCTCAGAAATTTGCCACCATGGTTCTGAAGAAGTTGCTGAAGTTGCTCAAAGGTACAAGGTACAAATGATATTTTCTCTGAAAACCTTGTTCAGTTGACCCAGTGAAATTAAAATGCAACTGAAGGAAAATCTAGTCCTTCCTTTGTGTTTTAATATTCCTCTGCTACAGGAGGGTGGTGTCAGGGTTTCATGGATCGACCTGAGTTCTTGCAAAGATGTGATAAAAAGCCAGTGGAAACTGTCCTGAAACTATATTGCATAGATAAAGAGAAAGGCTCATGAAATGGAACAGTGAGTAGAGGGAGAGACTAACAGAGAAATTACTATGAGTCAGAATTCAGCTCTCAGGATCACGCTAGTGTGTCAGATAAGGGCTGACTCCCTTGAAGAACACAGAAACAACTGTATGTCTTCCTTTTGGATTGGTCCCTTGATCATTATGTAGTGTCCTTCCTTATCTCTTGTAATATTCTTTATTTTAAGGTCTATTTTGTCTGATAAGAGGATTGCTACTCCAGCTTTCTTTTGCTTCCCATTTGCATGCAATATATTTTTCCATCTTCTAACTTTCAGTCTATATGTGTCTTTAGGTTTGAGGTGGGTTTCTTGTATACAGGGAGATAAGAATTCTATCAAACATTTAGAGAAGAGCTAATGCCTATCTTTCTAAAACTCTTTCAAAAAATCGCAGAGGAAGGAATACTTCCAAACTCATTCTATGAGGCCACCATCACCCTGACACCAAAACCAGACAAAGACAACACAAAAAAAGAAAACTACAGGCCAATATCACTGATGAACATAGATGCAAAAATCCTCAACAAAATTTTAGCAAACAGAATTCAGCAGCACATCAAAAAGCTCATACACCATAATCAACTTGGGTTTATTCCAGGGATGCAAGAATTCTTCAATATACGGAAATCAATCAATGTGATACACCGTATTAACAAATTGAAAGATAAAAGTCATATGATAATCTCAATAGATGCAGAAAAAACCTTTGAAAAAATTCAGCACCCATTTATGATTAAAAGTCTTCAAAAAATGGGCATAGAAGGAACCTACCTCAACATAGTAAAGGCCGTATACAATAAGCCTACAGCAAACATTCTCAATGGTGAAAAACTGAAAGCATTGTCCCTAAGATCAGGAACAAGACAAGGGTGTCCACTTTCACCACTATTATTCAACATAGTTCTGGAAGTCCTAGCTACAGGACTCAGAGAAGAAAAAGAAATAAAAGGAATCCAAATTAGAAAAGAAGTAAAGCTCTCACTGTTTGCAGATGACATGATACTGTACATAGGAAACCCTAAAGATAGTATTAGAAAATTACTAGAGCTAATCAGTGAATTTAGCAATCAATACACAGAAATCACTTGCATTTCTATATACTAACAATGAAAAATCAGAAAGAGAAATTAAAGAATCAATCCCATTCACTACTGCAACAAAAAGAATAAAATATCTAGGAATAAACTTACCTAAGGAGACAAAAGAACTATACACAGAAAATTATAAGACACTAATGAAAGAAATCAAAGACAACATAAATAGATGGATAGATATTCCATGTTCCTGGGTGGGAAGAATCAATATTGTGAAAATGACTATACTACCAAACTCAATCTACAGAGTCAATGTGATCCCTATCAAATTACCAATGGCATTTTTCACAGAACTAGAACAAAAAATTTCACAATTCATATGGAAACACAAAAGACCCCAAGTAGCCAAAGCAGTCTTGAGAAAGAAGAATGGAGCTGGATGAATCAACCTTTCTGACTTCAGATTATATCACAAAGCTACAGTCATCAAGACAGTATGATACTGGCACAAGAACAGAAATATAGATCAATGGAACAAGATAGAGAGCTCAGAAATAAACCCATGCAACTATGGGTACCTTATTTTTGACAAAGGAGGCAAGAATATTCAATGGGGCAAAGACAGCCTCTTCAATAAATGGTGTTGGAAAAATTGGACAGCTACATGTAAAAGAATGAAATTAGAACACTTCCTAACACCATACACAAAGATAAACTCAAAATGGATTAAAAACATAAATGTAAGGCCAGAAACTATAAAACTCTTAGAGGAAAACATAGGCAGAATGCTTGATAACATAAATCAAAGCAAGATCCTCTATGACCTACCTCCTAGAGTAATGGAAATAAAAGCAAAAGTAAACAAGTGGGACCTGATTAAACTTAAAAGCTTTTGCACAGCAAAGGAAACCATAAGCAAGGTGAAAAGACAGACCTCAGAATGGGAGAAAATAATAGCAAATGAAACAACTGATAAAGGATTAATTTCCAAAATATACAAGCACCTCATTCAACTCAATACCAGAAAAACAAACAATCCAAGCAAAAAGTGGGAAAAAGACCTAAACAGACATTTCTCCAAAGAAGATATACAGATGGTGAATAAACACATGAAAAGATGCTCAACATTGCTCATTATTAGAGAAATGCAAATCAAAACTACAATGAGATATCACCTCACACCAGTCAGAATGGCCCTCAACAAAAAGTCTACAAACAATAAATGCTGGAGAGGGTGTGGAGAAAAGGGAACATGCTTGCACTGTTGGTGGGAATGTAAATTGACACAGCCACTATGGAAGATGGTATGGAGATTCCTTAAAAAACTAGGAATAAAACCACCATATGACCCGGCAATCCCACTCCTAGGCATATACCCTGAGGAAACCAAAATTGAAAAGGACACATGTATCCCATTGTTCATTGCAGCACTATTTACAATAGCTAGAACACAGAAGCAACCTAGATGTCCACTGGCAGATGCATGGATAAAGAAGTTGTGGTACATACACACAATGGTGTTCCATAACTCAGCCATAAAAAGGAACTCATTTGAGCCAGTTCCAAGGAGGTGGATGAACCTAGGATCTATTCTACAGAGTGAAGTAAGTCAGAAAGAGAAAGATAAATATCATATTCTAATGCATATATATGGAATCTAGAAAAATGGTACTGAAGAATTTATTCACAGGATAGCAATGGAAAAACAGACATAGAGAATAGATTTAGGGACATGAGCAGAGGGGAGGAGAGGGTGAGATGTATGGAAAGAGTAACATGGAAACTTACATTACCATATGTAAAATAGATAGCCAATGGGAATTTGCTATATGGCTCAGGAAACTCAAACAGGGGCTCTGTATCAACCTAGAGGGCTGGGATGGGAGGGAGATGGGAAGGAGGCTCAAGAGGGAGAGGATGTATGTATACCTATGGCTGATTCATGTTGAGGTGTGACAGAAAACAATTATCCTTTGATTAAAAATAAATTAATTTTTTAAAAAAAGAACACAGAAACAAATTTAGACTAGTCTTAGAAAGCAGAGGACCCAAAGGAGTATGAGGCAGAGAAAGCCTTCACATTTTAATGGAAGAAAATGAATTAGCATAATCTGGGGATAGAGAGAAGATGGCCCAGGAGGTCAAAGACCAACCTCAAGTTCCCTGGGCCAACCCAGGTCATCTGAAATGATGCTAGTCTTCAGAGCAGAAATATGTCAGTCTTCTGGAAGAAGAACTGAACCTCAATAAAAAAAAGTAAATGCCAGCCATACCAATTTGACCTGCAAACTGCTGTAATATGGAGGCAGAGTCAGATCAATCAGGAAAATAACAGATTATTTAAAAATAGGTTTTATTAAATATTTAACATCTTCACTATTAAAATTATAGACAAACTAGACACATGGTATTGTCTTCAATTTGTAAGTCAACTATGATATAAACAATACTGAAGCCATTAAAATGAATATACATTGATTGATTGTGAACAATATCCATAAGCCTCTAAACTCATTTGGTGGCATAAATTTGATATTTAGACTATGCTGTGGCACAATGAGAAAAGAAACTTATAAAGTCAACTCAGTTTTGAATATAGATGTGAAAATCCTTAACTAAATATTGGCAAACTGTCTAAAAATGTGTAAAAAAAATATTAGTTGGCCAAAAAGTTCATTTGGGTTCTTCTGCAAGATGTTATGGAAAAACCGAAATGAACTTTTTGGCCAGTTCAATATATGACTAAACTGGGTTGATCTCAAGATTTCAGTGATGGCTTAACATTAGGAGGAAGTTTATTGATGTAATGATCTACATTAACATAGTAAAAGAGAAAGGCCATATCACTAGATACTGGAAAACCAGTAAATAAAATTCAACACTCACTGAAGCAAAATCTCTTAGTAAACTAAGAACAGAAGGGAATATCTAAATCTTAGTAAAGTTTACCAAAAATCTACAAAACATATCATGTGCATTGGAGAAACGTTAGAAGCATTTTCTTTAGAGTCAGGAACAAAACAAAGGTGCCTGCTTTCACTACATCTATTCCATGTTTATTGGAAGTCCAAGCCAGCTCAATAAGAAATAAAAGATACAAGAAAGAAAGAAAGATGGAAAGAAAGAAAGATGATCTAACAATAAGATTGTTTTCATGGACAATTCAAGAAACTCTTCAAGAAAAACTGTGGAATATAAGAAGAGAATTTGTCAAGATAACTAGATAAAATAACAACGTATTAGAATTGCATTCAAAATCACAAACAACAAATAATTAGAAATTAGAATATGAAATGAAACACAAAATAGCAACAGAAGTTACCAATGTTCTATGAATAAATCTAACAAAAGATGGGAAAGTCCTTTATCAATAAACTTTATCAACTCCCTCATCAATAAAATAAACCTATAAAAAATATAAAGTAAAACCTAAATAAATGAGCCATATTACTTTAATATATACTATCAAAAATAGCAGTTGTCTGCCCTTTAACTTGTAAATTCAATGCAATTTCAATGAACACTTCAATAACATTGTTTTTATACAACTAAATTTCATGTGAAAGGTAATCATATATTTCATTTGGATGAATGAAGAGCCAAGAAGAGCTTTTGAAGAAGGGAGACATATATTCACTAGATAGTAAGGTTTAACATAAAATTATAGGGTTAAAACAGTGAGTATTGGCATAGAAAAAGACAAATAGGATAATGGAACAGAATAGACTGTTTAATAAGTGGATGTTTAATAAAATGGTTCTGACAATTATCTCTCCATACAGAAAAAGACAAAATTAGATCCTTACCTCACACTAGACACAAAAATTAATTTCAGGTGGACTTAAATATGAAAACAAAACTGTAAGCTTTAGAAGATAAGAGAATATCATTATTACGTAAGAGCTGTTAAAAGAAATAAAATAGATTTTAAAAATCCATACAAGTAATTAAAAGACACTTGCTCCTTGGAAGAAAAGCTATGACAAACCTAGACAGCATATTAAAAAGCAAAGACATTACTTTGCCTGCAAAGGTCTGTATAGTCACAGGTATGGTTTTTCCAGTAGTCGTGTATGGATGTGACAGTTGGACCATAAAGAAGGCTGAGCACCAAAGAACTGATGTTTTTGAACTGTGGTGTTGGAGAAGACTCTTGAGAGTCCTTTGGACTGCAAGGAGATCAAACCAGTCAGTCCTAAAGGAAATCATTGACTATTCATTGGAAAGACTGATGCTGAAGCTGAAGCTCCAACACTTTGGCCACCTGATGTGAAGAATGGACTCACTGGAAAATACCCTGATGCTGTGAAGAAGAGAAAGCAGGAGAAGAGGATGAGGATGAGAAGAGGACGGCAGAGGATGAGATGGTTGGATGGCATCACTGACTCAAATGACATGAGTTTGAGCAAGTTCTGGGAGTTGGTGATGGACAGGGAAGCCTGGCGTGCTGCAGTCCATGGGGTTGCAAAGAGTTGGACACGACTGAGCGACTGAACTGACTGACTGATACAGGTAAAATGTTAAAACAAAATATTGAGTAAGAAAAGTAAGTTGGAAAAGAATGAATACATTTTGATAATAGTAGTATGTACTGTTTGTGTAAAATTATGTATGCACATGTATGGGAACAAATGCAATAGAAGAACATAAGCAAATTCTAAAGGTAGATACTCCAGTACTGTTGCCTGGAAAATCCCATGGATGGAGGAGCCTGGTAGGCTGCAGTCCATGGTCGCTAAGAGTCGGACACGACTGAGCGACTTCACTTTCACTTTCCACTTTCATGCATTGGAGAAGGAAATGGCAACCCACTCCAGTAGTTCTTTGCCTGGAGAATCCCATGGAGGGAGGAGCCTGGTAGGCTATAGTCCATGGGGTCGCAAAGAGTCGGACACAACTAAGCGACTTCACTTTCAAGCATCTAAAAAGATTCTCAACCCCGTTAACAATCAGGGAAATGAAAATTGAAACCTGATTTTGAAATTGAAAATGATTTCACACCCATCATATTGGCAAAAATTAGTAAATCTCATAACATCAAATATTGGTGAAGATGTAGGGAAATGGATTCATACAAATTATAGGTACCACCACTTTGGAGAGCAATTATTGAAGTCCTAGGAAAGCGGAGGAGAAGGCGATGGCACCCCACTCCAGTACCCTTGCCTGGAAAGTCCCATGGATGGAGGAGCCTAGTAGGCTGCAGTCCATGGGGTTGCGAAGAATTGGACACGACTGAGCGACTTCACTTTCACTTTCCACTTTCATGCATCGGAGAAGGAAATGGCAACCCACTCCAGTGTTCTTGCCTGGAGAATCCCATGGACGGGGAGGCCTGGTGGGCTGCAGTCCATGGGGTCGCACAGAGTCGGACATGACTGGAGCAACTTAGCAGCAGCAGCAGCAGCAAAGGTAGATAACTTGACTACTTAAAACTTAAAACTTCTATATAAAAGATATAGTAAAAGATAAAGTAAAAATTAAATTCACATAATGGGAGAAAATAATTAAAACCCATATAATCATCAAATAATTGATATACTTAATAACAAAGAATTCCAACATGGCTGTAACTAACAATCTAAAAGAAAAAGAGACAAGAATGTAGACAATTCACAAAAATTGTGAATTGGTAACTATTAAAGCATCTGCCCGCAATGCGGGAGATCCGGATTCAATCCCTGGGTCGGGAAGATCCCCTGGAGAAGGAAATGGCAACCCACTCCAGTACTCTTGCCTGGAGAATCCCATGGAGGGAGGAGCCTGGTAGGCTATAGTCCATGGGGTCGCAAAGAGTCGGACACAACTAAGCGACTTCACTTTCACTTTCCACTTTCATGCATCGGAGAAGGAAATGGCAACCCACTCCAGTGTTCTTGCCTGGAGAATCCCAGGGATGGGGGAGCCTGGTGGGCTGCTGTCTATGGGGTCGCATAGAGTCAGACACGACTGAAGCGACTTAGCAGCAGCAGCAGGAAAGCAGAAGATGCGTTAATCTCTGATCCAGTAGTTCTAGATGTCTTTTCTAAAGTAATCTTGGGTGAACAAAGAGGTTTGTACAGAGTCATTCATTTGTAACATGGTAGTTTGGTTTGCAATAGCAAAGAATGAAAACATCTACTGTCTCTAAGTAGGATAATGGATATCCTCTGCTTTGTCAGTACAATGCATTCTATACAGCATTTAAATGAATGAAGTAGATCTGTATCTGTCTGTGTCTTCCACAATAAATCTTGAAAAACCAAAATATTGAATGATAAAATCAAGTTGTAAATACATACTGACAGATTTTAGAACACATTCCTTGGAAGGAAGGCTATGACAAACTTAGACAGCATATTAAAAAGCAAAGACATTACTTCACCTGCAAAGGTCTGTATAGTCACAGCTATGATTTTTCCAGTAGTCATGTATGGATGTGACAGTTGGACCATAAAGAAGGCTGAGCGCCAAAGAATTGATGCTTTTAAACTTTTTTTTTTTTAAGTTCTTGTAGGGCTTCCCTGGTGGCTCAGACAGTAAAGAATCTGCCTGCAATGTGGGAAACCTGGGTTCAATCCCTGGGTCAGGAAGATCCCTTGGAGAAGGAAATGGCAACCTACTTCAGTATTCTTGCCTGGAAAATCCCATGGATGGAGGAACCTGGCAGGCTACAGTCCATGGGGTTGCAAAGAGTCGGACACGACTGAGTGACTTCACTTTATGAAAAGCATAAATATAAACATCTATGCAAAAATCAGGTGCTTCCCCTTACAGAATTCTTTCCTTGGGATTTACTCCCCAAAGCAGATTTGCCACATGGAAGGATATGATGAATTCTATAATGTTGTAGATTTCTTTCCAGAAAAATTATGCCTCTAAATAGAGGCAACACATGGGTATACCTGAGTTTCCAAAACACTGTTAATTTTTTTTAATCTATTATTTAATATATAGGAAGTAGTGTATTGAGCTCTTCCAATTTGTAACTCTTTTAACTATTAGGGAAGCTAAACATTTTCCCAAGTGTTTTTTCACTATTTGTATTTTCTCCTGTGCAAACCATCTGTTCATATCCCTTAGCCATCTGTCCAATCAGAGCTGAGTATTGTCCACATAGATAATATTAATTTTCCTTACATTCATAACAGTAAATCTTTGTAGATTATTATATCACTCCCCTTATTGTTTTCCTATTATTTTTCCAATTTGGGACTGTGATGGTTAATTAAATGGGTCAATTTGACTGTCCAGCAGATTTTCAGGCAACGGGTTAAATATAATTTAGATGTATCTGTGAGGGTGTTTCTGGAAGACAGGAGCCTTGGTGGAGTCTGTAAGACTGGTGGGCCTCCCTAGAATGGAAGGTGAAACAACCACTTTGGAAAACATTTTAGTAGTTTTTAAAAGTTACACTTATCTTATGACCTAGTCATTCCATTCCCAGTTATTTACCCAAGAGAAAGGAAATCACATGTTTATACAAATGAGACAGGCTGGGACCTGGGACTCCGATCGCTTTGCTATAGTGCTTGCATCTGGACAAATGTCTCCTCCAGCAACAAAATACAAAGAAACTATAAGGGACTAAAAAATAAGTGCATGCAATTGGCACAAATTATGAACAACAAGGTACAAAAAGACCAAAAACACAACTGCCATTGCTGAGGAGCCAGGAGCAAACCAGGGTACTGCGCACACACCCTGCACACAGCACCATCAAGAGGGTGGGCAAACCACCCAAAGAACCCCTCCCCCATGACCCCTGGACCCGCCCCTACCCTCACTCCATATAAGGAAGCAGCTCACCCCTGCTCAGGGAGGGATCAAGGGTACCTGTTACTTGTTTTCACTCTCTCCTGTTGCAGCACAAGTCCCAGTTAAGCCTTGTCTGAATTTCTTATCTGGCCTCTTTATCAATTTCTAGTCCAAGAACTGTGGTCGGTAACACAAAGATTTGTACAGAAATGTTCCCAGCAGTTTCATCTCTAATAAGGAAAAATTGTTAACTATATACATATCTATCAACAAGTGACTAGATAAATACATGTGATACAGCTACAAATGGAATAGTACTCAGCACTAACAAGGAATGAACGGTTGCTACATGCAAAAACTGGAAGGAGTGTCAAGACATTTATTCTGCATGAAAGAAACCAGACCCCCCCCCCTCGCAAAAAAAAAAAAAGGTTCCATTTATAAGCAATTCTAGAAAACGCAAACCAACTAAAACAGATTAGTGGGCTGGGGGTGGGGAGCAGAGTGGGAATGCACGCAGCTAGGTGGGACCAGAGGAGGAGCAGCAGGGGTGCAGGGAAGGGTGTGGGGGAGGCACGCAGGGAGGTGGGGGGTGGTACCTGAGTAGAGGGTACCAGAGAAGGCCAAGGGGAGGCAGGTAGGGACAGGAGCAGAGAGGGATTAGGAGGAGGGATGGAGGAAGGGGAGGAGTGCGGGGACAGGAGTTCAGGAAGGTTAAAAATAGGCGGAGCTTCGCGGTGGCTGTAGTGCCGAAAGGAGTGGAAAGGAGGAGGCGGAGCCGAGTCTCGAAGACGGGGGCGGGTTCTACGCGAGTGGGCGGGGCCGTGGCGTGGGCTCCGCCC
>NW_011495023.1:6554829-6564974 GCF_000754665.1 Bison bison bison
GGCCTTGCAGGCCCCGCCCTCACCTCCCGGCTTTCAATTTTTGTTCGCTTGCCGGGTCTCGGGGGGCCCCAGCCGGCTGGTCCTGGATCTGACTCGTCCATTCTCCGGAAGCTCCGTCGGGGCTCCTGCCCGCCCACCCCCTGCCATCTAAGTACTGCGGGCTGTAAACTTGAAGGGGCGTGGGCGGGGGAGTCCCTGACCCGTTTGAGGGTTTGTGGAAAAGTACAAGTCCTCCCCTCCCACGTGCACACATACTTGTTTTGTTTTTTTGTATAAAATGTACTCTGGAGCCGGGCTTCCAGGTGAAGGACGGCGGTGTTGGTTGAGCAGCCCGCCCAGAGCGCTCTCTGCTGCAGCCACCCACTGCTCTGTTAACTACACTGTCCCCCTCGTCCAGTTATGCCTGCTGCTTTCCGCGTTTCAGAAGCAGGCAGTTCTAACTTTGCATGCCTGTGGATCTGCTCCCTGATCTCTATATCTGTGTTTCCAGGACCCAGGGGGAACGTGGGGACTCGTAATCCCTTCCCCCCTCTAACCCGATGATAACCATCGTTAGTCAGTGGCTGTGACATAGACCGGGGGAAAGTGTGCGTTTCTTCTACCACATGGCTTTGGCTGCTCTGTGGGATTGGGGCACGCTGACACCTCATCCTTTAGTACAGAGTCACTAAAGGCGACTCTAGTGGGATCTTGGGTCAGCTGGCTGTATTTCATGTCCAGTTTGGGGGACACAGTGCCATGTGTTGATTGCCTTTCTGGGCAGCTGCCCCAGCTAGCCCATCTTGGAATCCATTTGTTATGTGTCCATTGAAGATATTTAAAGATAAATATCTGTGCTATAAATGTACCCAGTCACTCGGAATTCTTTTTATCCCCTGAAAATTTCAAAATGTAGTGTTAAATAAATAAAAGCCCTGGCAGGGTGCAATGAGAGCTGATCAAATATGACTTGGGGTCACGGACCTCAGACCACTCCTGGTGTCTCTAGTCAGCCAATCTCCTATGTGTTCTTTGCCCACTCAGTGCTAAGTGTTGACTTCCTGAGAACCACAGGTGGTGGTTCAGGCATCACAGTTCTGGGCTGGAGCCCTCCTCATTCCCCTTTAGAGGGTGGTGGTTTCAGCGGAAATTTGCCCTTTATGTTTGTACTTAGTGCTGCCGGAAACAGCCTAATAAATTGCCCTGGAATCTGCGGTTCTTCAGCAACATTAAAATTTGGCCCGACACCAATACTTAACAGGAACTGCTCACTTATCAGACACCCACTCTTGGGAATTTATTCTAAGGAAATAATTCAAAAGAAGAACAAAGTTATATGTGCAGAGATGCTTTTAACAGCACTACTCTTAAGAAGGAGAAACTGGCCATAACCCAAATGTCTGTCAGTTAAGGAATGCTTAAGTAAACCGTGAAAGTTCAATTCAACAAACTAGTAGGCAACCATTGAGAATGATAGGCAGCTGATAGTTTCGTGGTTAAGGGGTTTCAGTGCTGACGGTGCCACACCCACTGGCTGTGTGTCTTTGAGCATGTCTTGAACTTGGTAAGCATAAGCCTGTTTTTTTTTCTTTGTAAAATAAGGGTAATGATGATAGTAGGGTTATTATACAGAATAAATGAAAAAACTAAACATGTTTTATCACAATATTCGTGCTTAGTAGGTATACAATAAGCATTAGTTATAATTACATAAATGAATGGAAAGGATAAAAGTGTAGCTATATTTACCCCTGTGCTGTGTACTTAATTATCCACATTGAGGGAAAACTAATCAGACATAACAAGTACAGAGAGATGCTGACAGGAAGACATTTTATAGTCTATACATTTTACCACTTATATAAAGTTGTCACTCAAGCATTGTACGTGTACTTTTAGCAGTAAACTCAAAACCAGCAGTGGTACACATCGTAAGTAATTATACTCTGTGATAACTTCCATCCCAAACGTTGGGGTCAAAAATATGCTTTGAAGCAAAACAGTAGCTTTCCATTAGAATTCTTTAAATTTCTCACCCAGTTCAGCATTATGACCTGAAAGTTAATCAAATGTTTTCCATATAATTTAACATACCAAATAATCCTAGTTATTTTAACATTTCTTCTGAGATGCCTATAGGCCCTTTGGGATACTCAAAGTTAGCTAGAGAAAGAAACTTACAATCTGTTGTCAAAAGCACCTCAATATTCCAGTAAAGTTTTTATCTCTTAACAAGGAGAAAGAAAACCAAATTCTACTTTTATACCAGCTTACTATTAATAACAAAGTATATTTACCTAATTAAATCCAGTCTAATCTTAATCACTCCTGACAACAAATAAAACTCTTCTCAAAGTTCCCTTTTTTCACAAACCTTTTGTCACTCTTTGTATCCATATGAGTTGTCCCCATCCAGAAACAACTGAGGTAGGAGATGCATAGGCCCCTGGGGTGCACAGTTGGTGTTTGTCAAGTGGAATAAAATTCAAGGTTTTTTCTCACCCAAACCCTCCAGTGACAAGCTAGTGGCAAAAACTGAGCTCGGCTAAAGAGATAAGGTGTTGGCTAAAGAGATAAGGTGTCGACTCCTGAGGTCAAAGAAAACTTCCCTGTCTACACATGCGCAGAAGGCTTCTTGGGGGTCGAAAAGGGAGGGGGCCCCACCCTATAATAAGCATGGACAGGCACCCTCAGGCTTCTGCGATGGGATCCATCTTAGCAAAAAGTTGCGCACTCATCGTGGGGAGGGTCCAAGGACCAGTCAGTTGTGGAAAAAAAATAATTGGCCAAATGTAAACAAAGATGGGGAAGGACTATCCAGTTAAGGGATTTAAATCACCTTTTTACTGGCTTATCATTTAGGACACCCACACTCCTCTCTGGGTGGGTATTTCTGCCTTACTTCTTATGCCCTCCTCGTTAGAGAGAGTGCCCATGCCCCTTCTCTCCAGCTGTGTATTTCTTCTTCTGTCTTAAATAAATGATTTATCTGTATGCCCTCCCACTTATTGTGCTGTGTACTCATGATAAACTTTGTACCTGTTTTTACAGTTCTGCCTCCTTGAAACATTCTTGCTTTCAAATGAGGGAAAGAGCCAGGACCACTTTGCTTCTAACCTCTTGCCCCTAGTGGTCTGCTGGCTAGGATTCCTGGCTTTCATCCAGGTTACCCAGGTTCCATTCCTGGTCAGGAAGCAGCTTTCTCTTCAGAACCATTCACTGCTCTCCCCTCAGAGATCACAACCAGCTCCAGGACAACATTATTATCATCATTTTTCCTCAACAAAAAATAACCTCCATTCTTTATACCTCCTCTCACCAACACGTATCCCACTTGCTTTACACACTGAAGTGCTTCCTCATCATTTTTAGTAACTTTAATTACATATGTAAGGCAGGCTTATGTACATATGTACATAACTGCATATGCAAAAAGAACCAGTTTGGGAATTTCAGAAGTTTCATCTTAATCCATTTTTTTCCCTTGGAGTCTAAAGAATACTGTTGCCATATGTTGTTGAAAAAATTATCTTTTTCTTTAATCATAATCTCATAGCTAAAATTTTTCAAATAAATTGAACCAAATCTCCCATTTTATAAAAGACAAGAAAGATACCAATCACACAAATGGAATATACATTCACACACCGGAAGACAGAACTGTCACAAATCTTCAAGACAATAACCAATACAGAGTCCCCAACAGAAACGCTCCTCGACATCATACCCATGTCAGAACCAATTGGCGAAATGCCCAAATAGTATTTTGTGCTCAAAGAGAAGTTAGCCCGGCTGCACACCGGTGGACTGACTTACTGGGTCTTGGGTCTCATCAGCTCATCCAGACACGTTTCCATTCCACCGAGGAAAAGTGTATGTACGTTGACAGCCAGTGCCGAGCAGTGGAGAAACAGGGAGGATCCCCAAAACAAAACGGATTCGGCAGCTGCTAGGAACGTCCTCTCATATCCACCTCTTGGGGCCAGCAAGCCAGAAGCAGCAGTTCCTCACAGCCACTCTGGTGCGTCGTCATGGCCGCAGCACTGCTCAGGAAAATCCCTCGAGCCAGGTGTTGGGAGAGCGCAGCGGTCCCATGGTGAGAGCCGAAAAGCCTAACTGAAAGTAGGGTCCCGCTGCTCGCTGCTCAAAAGCTAATAGAGGCGAGAATGGTGGAAAGTTTGCTTAACTGCAGAGGCCCGCAACCTGGGCTTGGCGGGGCATGTGCAAGGAGGACTCCTGTCCCAAAGTTGACTCCTGCGCCCCCGGGGGCTTCAGTGGGCAAGAGCTTTTGTAGGTGATGGGAGGGGGCTACATGCAGAAACAGCACAGTCAGCTCTGACAGTCATCTTGAAATTGCTTATGCGGTGATCTAATCAGTGTCATTGATTGTTTCAAGTACAGTTCATCTTCAGTTCCAGGGTAGGTCTGTTCCTATTTCCAGGCCAGCTCTGAGAACTGCGGGAGTTTATGTCATGGCTGCGGTCTGATCATCATGTTTATTTTTTCCACCTGGTGGGGGTTTCAGTATAAGACAGCTCACAGGCTATATGGCTCAGAATATTATCTGTATCCCTCGAGAAGGAACTGAAAGTCATTGACTTTGCTTAAATGACTAAATTATTATTATTTTGTCTCATTTGACTGTTTTCTTTTGTTTCTGTATTTTCTCACTTCTCTGATTAAATATTGTGTTTTTTTTAATATACTTATTTCGCTATTCTGGGATCTTAGTTGTGACAGGTAGGCTCTAGTTCCCTGACCAGGGATTGAACCCAGGCTCCCTGCACTGGGAGCTCAGAGTCTTAGCCTCTGGACCACCAGGGAAGTTCCTGATTAAACTTATTCTTTGGCTAAAGTTATTTCACAGACAAAAGGCAGACTGAGGACATGTTGGGGAAGGACCATAGGATCCTGCTCCATTTCACTAGGACACTGCATCTCTCAGTTTCCTTCCCACCTCCCTGCTTGCCTCCATGTATCTTCAGCCTGTATATCGAGGAGAGCCTCAGAGTACAATCCTCAGGCCTTTCTGTTTTGTCTACACTCACTGACTTGAGGATCTTTCAGCCCCCCAAGATAAAAGACAGCTTCAGGCTGAGGAATCCTAAAGTTCACATTTCCACCTTAGACCTCTCCCTCTCTGTATCCATATAGCCATACTTGACACCTGCACCTGAATACCTGAATGGCATTTTAAAAGTTAACAAATTCAAAACCGTGTTTCCAAACCTACTCCTCCTGAAGTCTTCCCCAACTTCCAGAGCCTAGAAGCTGTGGTTTATGACTCTTGACCTTTGCTTTCTCTCACCTCCACAACTGGCCCATCGGCAGATGCCCCCGCTCCGCCATCAGACTGTGTCCACCGACTGATCACTTCTAAGCCACTACACTGCTGCAACCCCAATCCAGGTCTCTGCCTTTCAGCAAGGGATACAGATAATATTCTGAGCCATAGCCTGTGAGCTGTCTTATAGACACTGAAACCCCCACCAGGTGGAAGAAGTAAACATGATCAGACTGCAGCCGTGACGGACACGGCCACGGTTCTCAGAGCTGGCCGGCCTCTGTAATGGTTCTCCTGCTTCAGCCTTTACCCTGATTCTTTTTTTTTTTTTTGGAATGTCTGCCACTAATTCTTTTAAAATATGTTAGATTCATTCCATGCCTCTGCTGACCTTCCACTGCCTTCCAAACTCATTGAGAATAAAAGCCAGTGTTCTTACAAAAGCCTTCAAGGCCTGAACATCCCTGGTGGGCCAGTGATTAAGAATCCATGTGCCAGTGCAGGGGACATGGGTTTGATTCCTGGTCTGGGAAGGTCCCACATGCCTTGAAGCAGCTAAGCCTGTACACCACAACTACTGAGCCCACGAATCTAGAGCCTGTGCTCTGCACCTGCCATGAGAAACCCTCACACAATAATGAAACATAGTCTCCACTCACCACAATTAGAGAAGACCCAACAGAGCCTTAACTAATTGATTAAAATAATAGTCTTCAAGGCTCTAAGTGATCTGGGCCCCATTGCTTGTCTGTTCTCATTTCTATTAACCTTCCCTGCTGGCTCCACCCGAGTCGCTCGGCCTCTTTGCTGTTCATA
Organism: Bison bison bison; assembly: GCF_000754665.1. Classification (NCBI taxonomy): domain Eukaryota; kingdom Metazoa; phylum Chordata; class Mammalia; order Artiodactyla; family Bovidae; genus Bison; species Bison bison. The sequence goes on from NW_011495023.1 coordinate 6,560,909, forward strand.
GGACATGCCAGGCACACCCAGCCTGTTGCTCCTCTTGCCTGCAGTGGTCCTCCAGGTATTCATCTGACGTGTTTGTTTACATTTCCTTCAACTCTGTGCCGAAAGGCCACCTTCCTAATAAAGCCTTCGATCACTACTCTGATTTCTCTTGTGTAAGTTGAGGTGTGCAGATGATACGATCCTTTCATATTCTTAACATTGGATGATTAGAACATTATAATAGACGTTAGACTTCCCACCCCCGCCCCCAACCCTTTGGCCAAAGAGAGTATTATCCTAGTTACTTTGTTTATACTCATGGGAAGAAAAGTAACATAGAAGCTATAGGAAGGGAAGAAAGGAAGACACAAGTGGATAAAAACCATGAAGCCCAAACATAGACTATGGTAGGTCTCAGCTTCCCTTTCAGGAATGTGTGCTGTAGGAGTCTTCTTTTTTTCACACAAGAATTTTTAATAGAGACCTCCTTTGATGAACAAAATCAGAGATATCTTTATAAACCAGCAAGGAAGAGGGTTTTAATAACCCACTGGCTCAACGATCTTTTCTCTCCAGTCTCACAGCTACTCCCAGCTGTATCCTGACAGGAAATACTCCTTTGAATGTAGTAATGGAAGAGGGATTGATTTCTACCCTCAGCAAACCAAGGAGAATTTATTCTGCTTTATTTCATATTTCAGCCGCCTCTTTAACTTCCATGCCCCAGTACAATTGGAAAACTGGCTCTCTGCTTATTACTCATCTCTTACTAAGCTAATGAGTCAATTAAAGCATTTTGTACCTGAACTTTCTGGTCTCTGTGAAGAAGGAAAGGTTGGGAGCAAAGGGGATGTTATGGTGTGTTCTGTTGGGAACTGGTGCACTTCAGGAGAGAGGCTTAGCAAGAAAAGGTCATTGTGCCTTCCTGGGTATTTTCTTGAAGCAAAATATACTTTAATAATATAAAAATATATAAAAATCCAAAACTTGATCAAAGACATCATTTGAAGCCAATAGCACCCATCTAATAATTTGCAATTTGTCAACCACTGCTATTAAATACATTTTTATACAGTAGTTATTTTGAGAGTCTAAACAATGCAATGAACTACAAAGAAACAATTAAAATACAAATATCTGTAGTGAAGGCATGACTCTAATTCTTTGGGGAAATACCTAAATTTTCTTAGACAAATCCAAGGAAGTCAAACTCAGTGTTCCTTGCTTTTTTCACTTTTTTGAAATTCCTGTTTAACAATACAGGGTCTCTTATAAAACGTCAGCCGGCTCTCTCCAAGAGTGAGTGGCAGAAGAAGCTGACACCAGAACAGTTCCATGTCACGAGAGAAAAAGGGACGGAGCCGGTAAGCTACACTTGTTTACGGTTTCTGAGTAGATGTGTTGGGTGTGGCGCAGGACAAACTGGAGTCGATCTCACTACAAAACCTAACCTGGTGCTGTTCTCTCAGATCACCCCACCTTCTCCTTCCCATATGTACAAGGAAAGCCAGTGGGAGTTTGATGTATGAAGCAGGGCACGCAAAGCCAGTGCTCTGGGACAGCCTGGAGGGGTGTGGGGAGTGTGAGGGGGGCTCAGGCGAGAGGGAACACATGTATGCCTATGGCCGATGCATGTTGATGTATGGTAAAAGCCATCACGATATTATAAGGTAATTACCCTCCAATTAAAATTAAAAAAAACAAAAAACAAAAACATCATTTTCTTTACTAATCTGGCACCCTCCACTGCTCTCCTCTGGCCATGAATATCCATCCAGTTACGCAAGCCAGAAACCTCTCTCTAGACACATTGCCCTCCGGCGGCCAGTCCACCCACTCAGCCTCCTGAATGACTGTCTCATCACCCTGCTTCTCTCCACTGCTCGCCCCTGTAGGCTGGTCCAGGCCCCACCATCCTGGGTTCAAAAGCAGCTGCCTCAGCTGTGCTTCTCACATTTGTCCTTGCTCCTCACCTTGCCATTCTCCTCCCGGCCGCCAAAGAGATCATTTGAAAATGGATATGACCACATCACCCCCTACTCTAAATTCTTGTTTTCAAAGTAAAAGAAAAAAGTTTAAAGTGGCTAATAAGGCCCTGAAGCTCTGGTCCCTACCTCCCACGTCCATCCTCAGATCTGGCCACTTTTCCTCGTTTAGCTCCAAGACCCGGGGCTTTCCCCACTTCAGGCCCTTTCACCCTCTGTCCTCCCCGAACTCCAACCCATTCAAACCCACCTTTCAGCTCTTGGCCCTAGTCTCACCTGCAAAGGGAAGCCTTTCCCCAGCCCCAAGCTGGGTTTTCCCTGCTCAGTACCTGCCGTCCAATACATGACATATCCTACAGGTAGTGGGTACTCAAAAAATCAAGCGTTGGGACTGTTGAACCACTGCAGGCCAAGAGGGGGACATATTACTGAAACTGTCTTCAATAACCTCAGCTTTCTTCCCTTTCCTGAGAAAGCAGCCCTCAGTGGTTACTCAGTATAGTACCATTTTTACCACGCTGAGTTTCACAGCAAGTCATTTGTCTTAGGCCCAAATATGACCACTGGAAAATAGCTATGGAGCCAGGTTAGTAGATATTTTCATTTGTGAAGCACACCCCCTAGAGTGGACCACAGCACAGCAGTTTTGAATGTTGTAGGATATTTATATCTTTGAAGTTAGCGGTCCCTGCAAAATTCAGGTAAGCTATCCATGCGCTGGAGCCATATAATCATGGTCTCACCTTCAACTTCACTGCCAATCCAAAGTCATTAGACAGACCAGAAGATCCCATAGATTCTGGTGAAATACTGCTATTTTTGAAAACTTCCTGTGGGTAGGGTTTTAATAAAGGCTTCCTTGGAAAGAGACTGTTGTTGTTGTTTAGCTGGTCAGTTGTGTTGTTTAGCTGGTCAGTTGTGTTGTTGACGGCTGGGTCTCCAGTGCCTGGAAAAGAGCCCAGCATAGAGCAGGTAATCCTTATGTGTGTGTGTGCTCAGTCATGTCCGACTCTTTGCAACCCCATGGACTGTAGCCCACCAGGCTCCTCTGTCCATGGGATTCTCCAGGTAAGAGTACTGGAGCAGGTTGCCACTTCCTCCTTCATGGGATCTTCCTAACCCAGGATTTGAACCTGAATCTCCTGCATTGGCAGATGGATTCTTTACCACTGAGCCACCAGGTAAGCCCAGGAAAGATACTTATACTAGCCATTATGCAGATAGCACAAGAGAGCTACCTGTGATTCCCTGAGCAGTTGTGTGTCTTCCCAGAACACTGTAAGTCAGCCCTATTCTGAAGGGCAGAGCCACACAGGGTTTGGAGTTGGAAGTGGTAGCCTGAAGATAAGCTGCCAGATGTTTAGGAGAATAAATACGTGGGATTCTCAGACAGATGGTGTGTTATACTCTGCATTTGGCCATTTTACAAAATGAGCATCATCCATTATTTTAAGTAATGTTATAAATCCCTTTCAGTTGATTCATTTCCACATGTAACTTTTTAGAATGCTGCAGAACAATAAGCCTCCATAAGCTCCATGAGGCTAAGAAAAAAGAAGGGAAACACCTCAGCCTTCTATTTGGTGACTCAAAATTAAAATTCAGTTGCATGTGCTTTTTGTTGGGCAGCAGTAACCTGCTAGCCCTCTGCCAAGTGCGACAAGGGGGTTCACAGACTAGTTGAGCAGTAACTAAAAATCAGATATCAGGGACTTCTCCAGTGGTCCAGTGGTTAAGGCTCCACACAACCAAGGTTGGTTGTGGACCCAGGTTCAATCCCTGGTTGGTAGGGGGCCCAGGTTCAATCCCTGGTCAGGGAACTAGATCCCATATGCTGCAACTGAGTTCACATGTCACAACTAAAGATCTCACGTGCCATAACTAAGATCCAGTGCAGTCAAATAAGTATTTTTTTAAAAAGTCAAATGTCTGTTCAGTTCAGTTCAGTCACTCAGTCGTGTCCGACTCTTTGCAACCCCATGAATCGCAGCATGCCAGGCCTCCCTGTCCATCACCAACTCCCGGAGTTCACCCAAACTCATGTCCATTGAGTCAGTGATGCCATCTAGACATCTCATCCTCTGTCGTCCCCTTCTCCCCCC
>NW_011495023.1:6565298-6565947 GCF_000754665.1 Bison bison bison
TTCCTTCAAATGAACACCCAGGACTGATCTCGTTTAGAATGGACTGGTTGGATCTCCTTGCAGTCCAAGGGACTCTCAAGAGTCTTCTCCAACACCACAGTTCAAAACCATCAGTTCTTTGGCGCTCAGCTTTCTTCACAGTTCAACTCTCACATCCATACATGACCACTGGAAAAACTATAGCCTTGACTAGACGGACCTTTGTTGGCAAAGTAATGTCTCTGCTTTTGAATATGCTATCTAGGTTGGTCATAACTTTCCAAAGAGTAAGCTTTTTTTAATTTCATGGCTGCAATCACCATCTGCAGTGATTTTGGAGCCCCCCAAAATAAAGTCTGACACTGTTTCCACTGTTTCCCCATCTATTTCCCATGAAGTGATGGGACCAGATGCCATGATTTTAGTTTTCTGAATGTTGAGCTTTAAGCCAACTTTTTCACTCTCCTCTTTTACTTTCATCAAGAGGCTTTTTAGTTCCTCTTCACTTTCTGCCATAAAGGTGGTGTCATTTCATATCTGAGGTTATTGATATTTCTCCAGGCAATCTTGATTCCAGCTTGTGCTTCTTCCAGCCCAGAATTTCTCATGATGTACTCTGCATTTAAGTTAAATAAGCAGGGTAACAATATACAGCCTTGACGTACTCCTT
>NW_011495023.1:6566047-6578402 GCF_000754665.1 Bison bison bison
CACACAGTCAAAGGCTTTGGCATAATCAATAAAGCAGAAATAGATGTTTTTCTGGAACTCTCTTGATTTTTTGATGATCCAGCAGATGTTGGCAATTTGATCTCTGGTTCCTCTGCCTTTTCTAAAACCAGCTTGAACATCTAGAAGTTCATGGTTCACGTATTGCTGAAGCCTGGCTTGGAGAATTTTGAGCATTACTTTACTGGCGTGTGAGATGAGTGCAATTGTGCGGTAGTTTGAGCATTCCTTGGCATTGCCTTTCTTTGGGATTGGAATGAAAACTGACCTTTTCCAGTACTGTGGCCACTGCTGAGTTTTCCAAAGTTGCTGGCATATTGAGTGCAGCACTTTCACAGCATCATCTTTCAGGATTTGAAATAGCTCAACTGGAATTCTATCACCTCCACTAGCTTTGTTCGTAGTGATGCTTTCTAAGGCCCACTTGACTTCACATTCCAGGATGTCTGGCTCTAGGTGAGTGATCACATCATCGTGATTACCTGGGTCATGAAGATCTTTTTTGTACAGTTCTTCTGTGTATTCTTGCCGCCTCTTCTTAATATCTTCTGCTTCTGTTAGGTCCATACCATTTCTATCCTTTATGGAGCCCATCTCGAATGTCAGTAGAAGCTAGGTTTTGTGCAGATTACTGTTTGCCTTCCAGATCTGCCATCCACGTGCTTCACTCTGCTCTGAGCTCTGGGAAGGCTAAGCAGCTCCCTTGCCCTCTTGACTCCTGATTGAGTTTGGCCCCTGGGAGATGCCAGCAAGATCAGAGGACACAGTAGAAAAACAGGCATCAAGGGTCCATTGGGGCTGTGTTCCTCCCATGCAGCTTGCAGCCTCCCCATCCCCCACCCCCGCAGGCAACCCACCCTTCCAGCTTTGGCCTCATGGGTTCTGCCCACTCTGTGCCTCACAGGCCAGTAGGGCAGTGTGTTCTCAGTCACTGGCCCAGAGATGCTTCACCTTCCCTGGCTGGTATCCATCGGCCCTGTCCCCATCTTTGTAAATATTTCTCTGTGAAATAACCTGCAAATCATTTAAGTGTATCATCCGTTTCCAACAGGTGTGTAGTATTAACAAGATCAAAGAAGGGAAAGGCTGCGTTGGTGCGCACATAGTCTTAGTTTGGGCTTCTCTAGCAGGATGTCACAGACGAGGGTGCTTAAACAACAAACATTTGTTGCTCACAGTTCTGGGGGCTGAGAAATCCGAGATCAAGGTGCCAAACAATTTGGTTCTGATAAGGACTCTCTTCTTGGTTTGCAGATGGTCACCTTCTTGCCGTGTCCTGACGTTGGGGAGAAAGAGGTCATCCCTCTCATGTCTCTTCTTCCCAGGGCACTAATCCCACTCTTGAGGGCTCCACCCTTATGAACTAATCACCTCCCAAAGGCCTCACTTCCAATACCATCACCTTGGGGGTTAGGGCTTAAACATGAATTTGGAGGGGATACACAAACATTTAGGGGCTTCTCTGTGGTAAAGCAGTAAGGAATCCATCTGCAGTGCAGGAGACACAGGTTCAATCCCTGGATCAGGAAGATTCCCTGGAGGAGGAGATGGCAACCCACTCCAGTATTCTTGCCTGGAAAATTCCATGGACAGAGGAGCCTGGTGGGCTACAGCCCATGGCAGTGCAGAACATTTAGTCCATAGGATAGATTTTGAAAACCGGGGAAGGGGTATCTTTTTGTCTCTGTCTCTGACCACCTCCCCGTACAGTCACTCATTTCAGTTCTCTCTTCAAAACAATTCTTAAATCCGTCCTCATCTTGTTATTTCCACTATTCTTGCCATAGTTAAATCCAGGCCTGAACTGGTGGCCGTTTGACTGTCCTTTGAGTGTTCCTTCTAAAAACCAGCTCTGATTGTGTGTGCACCCAGTTTAAAAGTTTCCAGTGGCTTTCCATTTTCAGTAAGCTGGCACTTTAACTCTTTAGCATCATCAACTCAATGGACATGAGTTTGGGCAAACTCCAGGAGATAGTGAAGGACAGAGCAGCCTGGTGTGCTGCAGTCCATGGGATGGCAAAGAGTCAGACATGACTGAGCGCCTGAACAACAACAAGCATGGTCTGATTAAAGCTGCTATGATCTGGCCCTCCCTGCCTATCCAGCAACCTCTTCTTCCTCCTCCACATTGCTCTGTTCTGTGACGTGAGCCCAGCCCAGGCTGCTCTGTCTGAAATTTCTTTATCTGATTAACTCCTTTATCTGATTAACTCCTTCTCATCCTTCAAAACTCACTTTAGTGTCTTGGCATTTTCCTGTAATAAACACTAGTCAGCCATGCAATGAAAAATAATGATGATAAAAGGTTAAAGAAAAAGAAAACCCTGATCTCAGACATCTCATATATGACCTGGTCCAGAAAGGTTTCATGAAGACTTCCCTAGTAGTAAAGGGACTCGTGGTACCCGCCACTCGCTGCTAACCTCCCCATCAGAACTGCGGTCACATGCTGTGACCACTGCCAGCTCACATCTCTTCCCGACTTGGTAGCAAATTCCTGGTGCAGGAACCATGGTTAGTGTAGTTCTGTTTTGTTTTTCCATCTCTGCAACCTTAGTACCCAGTGCAGCATTGGCTACACACTTGGTTTTCAAGTAATACTGGAATGAGAGAATGAAATAGAAGCTGAGTGTGGCCCTAAATAATATGACAGGACTTGTATAAAATTAAGGAGAAAGGGTGAGAGGGTAGACAGTAGGAAATCAGGCAAGGAGGCAGAGGAGAGATGTCATTTCATAAAATATGTCAGCAAAGGATCCTTTTATGCCTGATTTTTTAACTTACTGTGGTTACCAGTTCCCTGTCACTTCCTGTCTCCAACTGTCCCTGCAATAACAAACATTATATTGTGAATATTAGCATGCTGTCCGGATCCCATAAGTAGGCATTTCCAGATCAGCTTCACATCTGGGTAGCCCTTTGGCATGTTTGTCTCTTCAGCCCAGGTGGGAGAGAGGCGAAACTTCCTTTTCATCCCAGATACCCTTTGTGCCAGCGTGAGGTGCAAGCCTTCAAGGGGACAGGCCAGAAAAAGACCAGCTCACCACTGTTAGATGTCTGCAGCCAAGTTTAGGGATTTTAGAGAGGGAAGACATCCAAGTGTGCCCAGATGGTGGGCTCAGTAGGTTAATTTGAAATTGACTGTTATGCTGCTCCCTGAAAATGTGCTGTTACTCCGACCATGGGAATGTGAACGTTTGACTGGGGATTTGTCTAGAGAGGGCTGAAGGGGCCGCTTGTTTCCTGAATCAGCTCTGGGACTCAGTGACCCATCCCGTGTTCAGCTTCTCTTCCAAAGAGTAGGACAGTGCCTGCCACCAGGCACTGCTTGTGGATTTTCACAGGAGGCTCATGCAACAGTTTCTCTTTCTTGAAATTTCTTTGATAGAGAAGATGGAATTGGGCAAAAATGGTCTTTGTTTGTTCCAAACAATGAGATCAGTTTACCAAATAACATTTAAAAAAATACATAGTAGTCTTGGCTCACTCATTGATTGAAGTCTGCTGTTCTCGGAACCTGCAAACTCCTTAAGCCACAATTTAATGTGGTAATTTCATCTAAGTAGTAATTTAGGCACTGGGAGAATCTCGCTCGTTATTTAGCATTTATTCAGTATGAAGTACCCTAAACACCACGTGAAGCATATTAAAGGCATAACCCCAATCTCACTGAGCTTTGCTTTTTAATGTATCTATCGCCGTCTTTAATTGGAGATTTCAGAGTGCTTTAGTCAGTGGACTAGATTCCTGTTGTATTAACTTTTGAAATGGAGGCCGAGATCTAACACAATCCAGAGGCCCATTCTCTTGCTTTTTCACAGGCTTGGATGCTCTTGGATGAAAGGTGCTATATAAATACAAAGCATTATTAAGGTCATAATTTGAATATTTGGCACAATAAAGGCCAGTCGTAAACAAGCCTGCAGACTGCTCCACTGGGCATGTTGTAATTTTCTCTCCAGTGATACTTGCACTTTGTGAAATTAGTACAAAAATTCCTTTATTGGAGAACTTAATCTTGGATTTAGATCTGCTGTATCATGTCCTGCTGGTGTTATGAGAAACCTGAACAGTGATATATCTCATTTACTTTCAGCCTTTCAGTGGGATCTACCTGAATAACAAGGAACCAGGGATGTATCACTGTGTGTGTTGCGACAGCCCGCTCTTCAGGTGAGATAAAGACCAAGAGGGACCAAAGGAGAGTGAGCCTCAAAATTCATACCGCTCTGTCTTTTGGGGCCTTGGATAAATATTGGATTGGCTAGAAAATTCACTTGGGTTTTTCCATAGGATCTTACAAACTTTTTGACCAACCTAATACATCCCATGGTTTTCATTCCTGATTAACTTGGTTACTATAAGGAGGGCTGTTCATTAAGATTCTTGCCTGTCTTATTATTATTTATAGCATTAACATGTTAGCCTATAGTCTTTCTTTCTGTATCTGCAAGAATAGCAAAAAGCAAACCAAAAAAAAAAAAAAAACTTGGTGGGCACCTTAAGATAAAGCTATTAGTTTTTCCCTGGGAAAGTATTTAAAGACATCTAAACCATAATGGTATTTGCTTGACCCATGTGATTAAAACTATATCTCTCCCAGGGAAAAAATGGGTTTATAATTTAATTTAGGAAATGTAGAATTTTATGAGGATGGATTCCCCACAGTGCTTGACAGTAGTGAATACCATGCCTCTTCTATATAGCTAAAAGTAAATTTAATTGTCCCTTGATTTCAAAGCCTCTTTTAAGTCAATCAGGATCTGAAATCTCTCAACAAAGGCTTTTTTGTTTAGACATGCAGGAAACAGTCTAAAAAAAGTAGATTCGATGAAGAAGAAAGGAAAACATCTTTGAAGTCCCATTTTTCAGAAGTTCAAAGATGTTTTTTATTTCTTTTGCATCAACCCTAAATTGGTTTAGAATAAAATATAAATCAAGCCAGGTCTGTGAATCTGCCATTAGGCCGTGCTTCATTATGTGCTCTGGGTTTTCAGCAGACTGGGCTTTCCTGGGCTGCTGGCTGCTAATGGGGGCTGAATTTGGAAAGCCAAACCCTGCCTGCAAAGATGAGCAACGATCAGGATTGATTTTCCCTCATGCTCACAGAAGGGCAGGCCTTCGCCGGGATTCATTCACTCTGTCAGTGGCTGGTGAAGAAACAGCAAAGATGGCAGTCAGGCTGAGAAGATGGCCTGGGGGAGCTGGCAGTGGTAAAATGCATGCAGATTTCTGAACCACTAGTTACTGTTTGACCTTTGGTTCTGTTTAAAGGGGGAGGGGTGGGACTTGAGATGGCCAACCTGCTTTTAGCCAAACAACCATGTTGTAAACATATAAAAGATGGCTTTGTGACTGCAGTAAGCAGCCAGAGGTTCTGTTTCTAGCTTTTGACCATCATCCTTGTGAGAACATGTTCCTCCATTTTAGTTTTTGTTGTTTTGACTTCATTGGTGTTCCAGTTTCTGCACCTGTGAAGATGACACTTTCTTCCTACCCAGTGCCCAGCATGGGCACCTCGCAGGCTCTGTTGGGGAATCAGAGTGTTGGGGCAGGGGAGGGACTGGAGAGACCAGAGCAAAAACCTCTGTCCAGTAGAACTTTCTGCAGTGCTGGAAATATTCTATATCTGCTCCATCCACTTTGGTGGCCACTAATCACGTGTGGCTATTGAACACCTGAAATGTGGCTGATGTGACTAAAACACTGAATTTTTTATCTTATTTCATTTAAGGTAATTTAAACTTGAAAGACCAATGCTAGTCCAAATTAAGGAAGTTGAGTGACCATCTTCACGGCAGCCAAGACTAATAAAACCATCCAAAAGGTCTCCAAAAGCCCTTTCAGCAAGTGGCTAGTTTACTGACCTGCCAATCTGCCAACCTATTTGTTTCTTTTTAATCATTTAGTTTTAGCTGCAGTTTCCATTTTCATTTCTTAAGGATTTTTGAGTTTGTTCTATTTTTTTCCTCCTGCAGCTTAGTCTGAGAAAAATAAGAATATATTCATAAGAATCTTTTATGTTCTAGAATCTTCTGTGCTATTAAAGATGCATTTGTTTATAAGAGAGACAATGTAGTAGAGTGGTGAAGTCTGTAGATATGCATCCTGGCTTAATTGCTGTGTGACCTTGGGCAACTTTCTTAACCCCTCTGTGCCTTGCTTTCCCCACCAGTAAAATGAGCATGTTAGTAGTCCTGAACTCATAAAGCTATTGGGAGGAATAACTGGTCAGATCAGATCAGTTGCTCAATCGTATCCGACTCTTTGCGACCCCATGAATCGCAGCACGCCAGGCCTCCCTGTCCATCACCAACTCCCGGAGTTCACTCAGACTCACGTCCATCAAGTCAGTGATGCCATCCAGCCATCTCATCCTCTGTCGTCCCCTTCTCCTCCTGCCCCCAATCCCTCCCAGCATCAGAGTCTTTTCCAATGAGTCAACTCTTCGCATGAGGTGGCCAAAGTACTGGAGTTTCAGCTTTAGCATCATTCCTTCCCAAGAAATCCCAGGACTGATCTCCTTCAGAATGGACTGGTTGGATCTCCTTGCAGTCCAAGGGACTCTCAAGAGTCTTCTCCAACACCACAGTTCAAAAGCATCAATTCTTCAGCGCTCAGCCTTCTTCACAGTCCAACTCTCACATCCATACATGACCACAGGAAAAACCATAGCCTTGACTAGACAGACCTTTGTTGGCAAAGTAATGTCTCTTTTGAATATGCTATCTAGGTTGGTCATAACTTTCCTTCCAAGGAGTAAGCGTCTTCTGATTTCATGGCTGCAGTCACCATCTGCAGTGATTTTGGATCCCAGAAAAATAAAGTCTGACACTGTTTCCACTGTTTCCCCATCTATTTCCCATGAAGTGGTGGGACTGGATGCCATGATCTTCATTTTCTGAATGTTGAGTTTTAAGCCAACTTTTTCACTCTCCACTTTCACTTTCATCAAGAGGCTTTTTAGTTCCTCTTCACTTTCTGCCATAAAGGTGGTGTCATCTGCATATCTGAGGTTATTGATATTTCTCCAGGCAATCTTGATTCCAGTATTTGTGTTTCTTCCAGTCCAGCGTTTCTCATGATGTACTCTGCATATAAGTTAAATAAACAGGGTGATAATATACAGCCTTGACGTAATCCTTTCCCTATTTGGAACCAGTCTGTTGTTCCATGTCCAGTTCTAACTGTTGCTTCCTGACCTGCATACAAATTTCTCAAGAGGCAGATCAGGTGGTCTGGTATTTCCATCTCTTTCAGAATTTTCCACAGTTGATTGTGATCCACACAGTCAAAGGCTTTGGCATAGTCAATAAAGCAGAAATAGACGTTTTTCTGGAACTCTCTCGCTTTTTCCATGATCCAGAGGATGTTGGCAATTTGATCTCTGGTTCCTCTGCCTTTTCTAAAACCAGCTTGAACATCAGGAAGTTCACGGAACAGAGTTATGCGTTAATACACATGAAAGCAGCAGAGCAATGCCTGACACATGCCAAGCACCAGATAGATGTTAGCAATGAGATTCTTACAGACAGAGCCTTCTTAGGGCCTTATATATGAAAGTGTTTTTGATAATGAGGAACTCCTAAGAAATCTCTTCTAATTAATGAGAATCTATAAATGAAGACTATATTCCTGACAGTGCTTCCCATTCAAGAGGGTAGATAACTGTCAGGATTCTTGTTGGACCTCTCATTTTCCCTCTCTTCCCGTCCCCAGTCTCCATCCTCAGTAATAGAGAACAGGGGTATAGAAGAAATGAACATCCCTTCAAATACTCGCACACAGTCAAAAGGAGGTGAAAAATCAACCAAAACTAAACAGTTAAGAAATCAAGTGGATGAGGGATCACAGCCACTTGGCCACTGGGCTCCTTGCTGCCTGCAGACTTCCCTTCGAGCTGAACCAGTATGGTTCAGGGGAGCTGCTGACTCTCCAACTCAGAGTCATTTGATTCAGGGTTTCCAGGTCAAGAGCACTGGACTCCAGACTGTCACTTCATTAACCTTGGAATTATGTGACTTCGACCCCTTCCTCTATTCCCTTTCCTTCCTCCTCTACAATTCTGGATGTGTTTATTAAAATCTACTGTGAGATCACACTTTTGACGGTCATAAATCTTTTTAGAATAGAAGGAAACTGAGAGCCTGATGTTAGTTCCCTTTTTACAGAATATCCTGGCACCCCACGTGTTGTAGGAACTAGGTAGTATTGTTAACCTTTTCTGTGCTCCTGATTCCTTGAAATGAATGGGAATTCTTCTACCATGAGGATTGTCAGTTATCACCAAGTGCCTCTTGCTGCTGGTTTGGGGGCCATGGAGTTTCTAGAAACAATGACAAAAACAAAGCAAATAAACATATAACAAAACTAAATAAAAGGAATCCCTTAAAGAGTATACATAATATACATCTTTACTCCCTTTAAGAGTAAAGATGGTCCAGAATGGTTTTAGTTTCTCAAGGGCAGGCCTTACAATCTGCTAATCATTTAAATATATATATTGCAATTTCTAATTGCCCTTAATATTTAAGTTTTCCCTCTTAAATGATATATTATGGGCCTCTCGTATTACCTGGTAAAATCTCCAGATTCTTTTAATTGCATCAATAAAAGTTTATTGTTGCCCATAAAACGTTTTAAATGACTTTTTATTAGTCTTAGAGTCATTCATTAAAAAAATTATTATATTCATAATTCTCTATCAGATTTGCTTTAATGATCACTAGTTTATATATAATGTTGAGGATGGAAAAGCTATGATTAAAGGATATTTAAAATGTTTTTCCCCGGACCAAAGTGGCTCAGATGAATATTTTTGAACCCTTGGAAAAGAAAAGGGGTTGCAGAGAACCCAGTCTGAATAGGTGTGTGCACATGTGCTCAGTTGTATCCAACTCTTTGCAACCCTGTGGACTGTAGCCTGCCAGGCTTCTCTGTCCATAGGATTCTCCAGGCAAGAATACTGGAGTGGTTGCTGTTTCCTTCTCCAGGGGATCTTCCTGACCCAGGGCTCGAACCCACATCTCCTGCATTGGTAGGCAGATTCTTTACCACTGAGCCACCTAGGAAGCCCCAGTCTGAATGTGCAGACACTTCTAATTGGACCCACAGCTGCAAAAATTTCATGGATACCTGTTACTAATAATAATAATGATATTTTAAAAATCATAACCACTAACTTAGGTACCATGTGTCCAACATGATGGTAAAAACGCTAAATGAAGAAAGCATCTTGGTCAATCCTCTGCAACCCTGTGAGGTAACAATGCTGTTACTATTCTGTGGACGAAGGAACAGAGACTTTACGAGGTTAAATAACTTGCCAAGGTCGTACAGACATACCAGAGCCCGGATTCACACCCCAGGCTCTCAGAAGTCAACCTCAGAGCTGTACCTGAGTTTCTGGGATCTTTCCAGGGCTCTTCAAGGTGCTTTCTTTTCTGTGTATCCAGGAGACTGGGGCTTCCCTAGTAGCTCAGACGGTAAAGAATCTGCTGGCAACGCAGGAGACCTGGGTTCGATCTCTGTGTTGGGAAGATCCCCTGGAGAAGGGCATGGCAACCCACTCTAGTACTCATGCCTGGAGAGTCCCGTGGACAGAGGAACCTGGCAGGCTATAGTCCATAGGGTCGCACAGTCGGACATGACTGAAGCAACTTAGCACACACCCACACGTCCAAGAGACTACACCCTCTTCCTACACTTCAGTCAAAACAATGCTGCAGCAGATTGAATGCATGAGCACATCTGGAGATTCAATTGTCATTTTTTTAAGGCTAGACCTTAAAGAGATTTGCAAAAAGTAGAAATAGAGACAGACATAGAGATCAAACATATGGATACCAAAGTGGAAAGGGGGGTTGGGATGAATTGGGAGACTGGGGTTGATATATATACACTATTGATACTATGTGTAAAACAGATAACCAGTGAGAACCTACTGTACGGCACAGGGGACTTTATCCAGTACTCTGTGGTGACCTAAATGGGACGGAAATCCAAAAACAGAAAGAACGTTTGTATGTGTGTGGCCGATTCATTTTGCTGTACAGTAGAGACTAACACAACACTGCAAAGCAACGACACTCCAATACAAATTAATTTTTTAAAAAGAGATTTGCAGAGTCACAAAACAGTGCAACTCATCCCACTAAATGTTTGTTTCAGTTTGGAAAACAGAATTGTCTGTTGTAACAATAGGTTGTGTTAGCCTATAATGAATTTATTATTTTAAAAAATAATTCAACGCATAAATGTCTTTAAAACTCTCACTCATAATTTCTAATTTGTTAACTGCTTATAGGCACAACTCATGTAAACCAAGCTCTCAGAGATCCTTGATAATTTTTTAGTATCGGGTCCCAGGACCGGAGTGTTTGAGTCACTGACCTACCCGAGACTCGTTCTGCTGGGTTTGCGCTCTAAACTGAGCTTCCGTCTGTGCTTGTGGTCTAGGGGTTTGATTATTTGCCACTTTGCCCCTCTTTTCACTCAGTTTTTGTTTTGCAGACTTTACAATTCATTTCTTGTCTCTCCCCCAGATAGACAGAGCCATTCCCCTGCCATTTAAATTTCTGAAACTTGTTTTTCTAGCATGATGTAAAGGAGTTCATCTTTGGGGACATCCCTGGTGGTCCAGCGGTTGAGACTCTGCTTCCAATGCAGGGGACGCAGGTTCAATCCCTACTTAGGGAAACTAGGATCCCACATGCTGCAAAGTGTGGCCAAAATTTTTTTTAAAAAGAAAGAAAAGGAGTTCATGTAACAAAGTATTTAGAGTGGGTCTCTGATGAGTAGATCTGCTTGTTGCCCTCCTCCCCCTTTTGTTGGCACCTCTGTTCTCCCCACCCCCTACCCCCAGCATCATTCATTCCTGTGGGGCTTTCCCAGGAAGGCCACTGCACTGCAGTGATGAGTCTGGGTGCCCAGGCTTATTAATCACTACGTGCTCCACTGCATAGCTCCCTAAGCCCTCAGAGCATCTCTATAACGTAGATGTCACTGTCCCCAAGTTACAGGTAAGAACACTGTGACTTGGACAGGGAAGCAGCCCGTCCGGTTTCACACAGCTAAGAAGTGGCAGAGGCAGCTCTTGAATCCCCAAAGGCAGTCAGGCTCTGTGTTCAGATAATCAAAAGTTCCTGTGGCTGACATGGCTGTTTGATCAGTTCTCACGTTTCTCTGATTCACTGAACCTGCGATACGCTAAACACTTTGGCCACTCGTTTCATTTCAATTTCCCCTTCCCTACGTTTCAAACTTGGGCATTTAATCTGTTTCCTAACGTGGAGCAGTTCACAAAGCTCCTCGTGTTTGTGGTCCTTGTTGAAGCTTGAGAGGGATGCCTTCACCATCAAAGGAACAAGAAACCTTCGACGTGGTGAGACAGCATCTTGAATAGTGGAGGTGTGGTGGGCAGACCCCTGTGGTTCAGAGAACTGGCCTTGAGATGTGGCAGAGAAGAAGGGAATCAATTTCTGCTCTGTAGAGACGTGGGTTGGGGCACACAGTGCTCTATGTTTGTTCATAGCTGTTTTCACAGCTGTAGGTGTCGTGATTTCTAACACAGCTCTGAGAAGAAGTTCTGCTCCGGCACGGGATGGCCTTCGTTCTCTGAGGCTCATGGGACATCTGGCTCTGATGAGAGTAACACGGGGATCCTGAGACGTGCGGACACCTCGTTGGGACTAGCTCGCACAGAGGTCGTCTGTAAGCAGGTGGGTGTCTTTGTTTTGTGTGTTTTGTTTTCCCCTGTGCCTCCTGAGTGCAGTGGAGAGCTCACTTGTCCTTGCACATCTGGTGTTATGGACGGGAGCGCTTTTGTCATGGAAGCACTTTGGGTTTCTCCTGGGCTGCTACCAGTTCCTCTCTCCCATCACTCCCAGCACTGCAGACCAAAGAAGGAGCCTTGCCTGGTTCTAGCCTTGCAGAGTGGGAGTGAGCGAGGGTCTGAAAGAAGGAGCTGGCCCTTCACATTCTGTTGTGCAGGGAGAGCGGCAGGAAGGTCCAGGGTGATGGCATCTCTCTGCCCCCTTCCAGCTCTGCAGCATGTCACCTATAAGCAGAGCAGTACCAAAGGTGACATCAGGGCTTATTTCTCCTGGGAGCCTGGCAGGAGACAGTGGCTTAAATCCAGACAGCAGATTCAACTTGATATCTTTGGGTACTCAAATGTTCTGGTTTTGTAAGCAGATAAATGTAGCTTAGTCTTGTCTTCAGTGAAAAAAACAATAATAATATACTGGCTACAAGATTCACTCACTCAGGAACTGTACTTTTTTTTTTTTTTAATCTATTTGGCTGCCCCTGGTCTTAGTTTTGGCATGTGGGATCT
>NW_011495023.1:6578502-6579808 GCF_000754665.1 Bison bison bison
GCTGCTCTCCTTGCAGTGTGAAGCTCACCTCGGCCATGTGTTCCCCGACGGACCTGGGCCTGCTGGGCAGAGGTTCTGCATCAACAGTGTGGCGCTCCGGTTCAAGCCAAGAAAACACTGACCACCTCCGAGTTCCCTTCCCTCCCTCGCCACTCCCTCACTTCCAGATTCAATTTGCAGAACTTATGTGAATGACTTTTTGTGACCCCATGAGGTGTAGCCCGCCAGCCTCCTTGTCCATGGAATTTTCCAGGCAAGAATACTGGAGTGGTTAGCCATTCCCTTCTCCAGATCTTCCCAACCCAGGGATCAAACCCAGATCTCCCGCATTGCAGGCAGATCCTTTACTGTCTGAGCCACCAGGGAAGCCCGATGTGAATGACTACCCATTGTGAATGGTAGTTTTATTAACTACCAAACCAAAGCTAAGTTCACTGCTGGCACCACGCAAACCACACCTTCTCTGATTTACTACCTGGAGTCAACTCAGCCCTGGCTCTGGCTTTGACTAGAATTTCACAAAATGACAGAGGGAAAACTGTTTCCATTAAATCAACTTCTGTGGGCTTTGCCTGGACCAGAGGACATGACTCTAGGGATGCTTGGAGGCAGATGGATAAACCAAAAAAATATTCCTACAAAACGACCCTGAACCTTCCATCACAGTTAAGTTCTCCCCAGACATATACAGGTGAGAGATCAAGTGAAAAGAGGAGGGAAAATATGGCATTAGAGTACTCCACAGTTCCAGCATGGAAGGAGGCATTGAGGAGAAGGAGGAGGAGAGTTGTGGACAAGGTGGGTTTCGGGAGCACGCCTGGAGATCCATGGGATGCATGATTTTTTTTTTTTTTTTAATCTATTTGGCTGCCCCTGGTCTTAGTTTTGGCATGTGGGATCTAGTTCCCTGACCAGGGATCGAATCCAGGCCCCCTGCACTGGGACCAGGGAAGTCCCAATTTATTGTATCAATGAATCATAATAACAGCTCTGTTACGTAGGTATAATTATCATCCCCATTTCATAGATGAGTAAATCAAGGCCTAAGTTAAATCACTTGCTTACATTCTCACTGATCAAGTAGAGAGCTATTTACCACCCCATGCGCTCTACATCCTTTCATTTCTGAATCAAATTCTGATGCAATAGACTTTCCCCCAACACCGAGGTCAAAGACGTGAGTGGGCCCACCAGGTGGGGTTCATGTGTCTGGGTTTTACTTAAAGAGCCTTGTCCCTGGTGAGAGATGACAGAGGCTGCTCTCCTTGCAGTGTGAAGCTCACCTCGGCCATGTGTTCCCCGACGG
>NW_011495023.1:6579908-6594849 GCF_000754665.1 Bison bison bison
TGGGATGCATGATTTTTTTTTTTTTTTTTCCCAAAACATTAATAAACTGTCTTGAACATTCTGGTTCCAACCTCTCTACCTGCAACTAAA
Organism: Bison bison bison; assembly: GCF_000754665.1. Lineage (NCBI taxonomy): Eukaryota > Metazoa > Chordata > Mammalia > Artiodactyla > Bovidae > Bison > Bison bison. The sequence goes on from NW_011495023.1 coordinate 6,579,999, forward strand.
TTTCAATGGGAATACGCTAGATTGCAGTGATAATGAATACGCGTGGCTACAAAGTTAAACTTTAAAGTGTCCAAATAAAATATTTACTAAAATTTGTTTGCTTTTTATCTAAATCTGTGAATTTTCTCTCTTACAAAAGTGACTAAATCAAATGCCAAAAAATAATTAAATCACCTGGTCGTAGTTATTGGTTACATCAATGGTAATAGCAACTCACGTGTTTTTTATGAACTGAGTTTTTAATGATTTGTTACTGAAAACGTTTACGTCATTTTCTTTGAAACTTTATGGACAGAAGAGAAGCTTAAGTGTTCCATTTTTCTCTGTATTACTGTGCAGGTGTGAATGAATTAAAGACCTTGATGCAGGGAAATAGATTATCCTGAATTCTCTGATGGGTCCATTCTAATCACGAGTCCTTAGAAGTAGAGAACCTTTCCTGGCTGGGGTCAGAGAGGTGGTGATGGAATATGGGTCAGAGAGATGCTGCTTTGCTGGCTTGAAAGTTGAAGGAAGAGAACCATGAGCTCAAGAATGGGAACAGCGTCGAGGAGATGGAAAAGGCCAGAAAACAGCTCCTCCCCTAGAGCGTTCCAAAAGGAATGCAGCCCCACCAACACCTATTTTATAACCCGGTGAGATGCTCTTCAGACTTCTGTGTAACTGCAAGATACTGAATGTGTTGTCTTAAACCACCCAGCTTGTGGTTGGTTGGTACAGCAGCAGCAGAAAACTAATACAAGAATCTTATCCCCTTTAGTTCTAGTCACCTCAGAAATCTTCTGCTGCCTATGGAGATAATTATCATTAATAATTTATAATCTAATAGATTTAATACATATTTGTAAATTAATAAATGAGCCCTGTTCTGCCTGGCTGCTCTTGCTGTCCTGGATGGGAGTGCTGGTATGCTGCTAGCCACTCATTGCCCTTGGATAACAGCTCATAATTTTAGTCTCCAAAGCCTTTTAACTTTGCTTGGGGTATAATGTATTCTTCTTCTTGTAGTTTCTTAAAGTAGAAGCTTACATCATTGAGTTTTAGACTTTTCTTTTCCCACATAGGTATTTAAAATTCCAAATTTCCCTGTGGGACTCACCCTATAGTTCAGTGGTTAAGAGTCTACCTTGCAATGCAGGGGACTCGGGTTCAATCCCTGATTGGGGAACTAAGATCCCACATGTGTGTGTTCTCAGTCGTGTCCAACTCTTTGCAACCCCATGGACTGTAGCCCACCAGGCTCCTCTGTCTATGGAAGTTTCCAGGCAAGAATACTGGATTGGGTTGCCATTTCCTCCTACAGTGGATTTGCCTGACCCAGGGATTGAACCTGTGTCTCCTGCATTGGCAGGCAGATTCTTTACCACTGAGCTACCTGGGAAGTCCAAGATCCCACATACCTCAGAGCAACTAAGTCCACTCACTGCAACTACTGAGCCCGAGTGCCACAACTAAGACCCAACACAGTCAAATAAATATTTTTAAAATAAAAATTAATAAATTTCCCTGTTTACCTTATTTTTGCCATCTCACAAATTTTGATATGTGTATTTTAATTATCATATTTATATGATATACTATCAACATATTTTCTAACATTCCCATGACTCCTCTTGGACACGCCCTATTCCCTGCCCCCACTAGGGTGCACCACAGGCTTTTCTTAGCCTCAGGCTAAAATCTGGGCAGATGAGACTTCTGGTGTGGCTCCACTGTGCCTTCTTCAAAGCTGGCACTCTGCACTGGATGTCATTTGCTTCCTCTTACTCTCTGGTGCCTCCAGGTAGGTGCTCTTTGTATGATGTCCAGTTTCATAGTTTTCTGCAGAAGCACAATCGTCTGAAGGCATTTTAGTCATTATTTGTGGAAGTGGAGACGTAAGACTCTCAGTTGCCAGTACTTTTCTTAGTGGTGTATCCTCCTTTCTGGCATAGTCTCCAGAACTTTAATTGGATTTTTGTTCGATGATGTTATCCATTCTTCAGCTGATATGTCCTGGGGAATTTGCCAGAAAGCTACACAGATTCAAAATTGATGTTTTAGAGGCTCATCACTGAGAAATTTTTCTAAAGCCAAAGGTTGTTAATTTAAATATTTTCCAACTTATAAACTCTCATGGCTATGCTTTGTGGCTTCACTTCTTAACCTGGGATCATTTTTCTCCTAAATTCTTAGGAAATGGGTTCTAGCAGCTCAGCCTCCTTCCCACTGGTTCTCATGAAGTGGGCTTCCTGGGTGGAGTAGCATGGGCTTCAGGTGAACCAGGTGCCTGTTTTTAGCTTTCTTCTTTTTCTGATCATTTTCCTTCATGTGTTTCAGGAAGCTGTCTCAGGTCTGGGAGTGCATGCCTGGAAAATCCCATGGACAGTGGACCCTGGTGGGCTGCAGTCCATGGGGTCGCTGAGGGTCGGACACGCCTGAGCGACTTCACTTTCACTTTTCACTTTCATGCATTGGAGAAGGAAATGGCAACCCACTCCAGTGTTCTTGCCTGGGGAATCCCAGGGACGGGGGAGCCTGGTGGGCTGCCATCTATGGGGTCACACAGAGTAGGGCACGACTGAAGCGACTTAGCAGCAGCAACGACATGGCATGCAGAATCTTATTTTCCCAACCAGGGATCGAACCTGAGCCTACTACCATGGAATCTCGGAGTCCTAATCTCTGGACCACCAGGGAAGTCCCAGGCATGCATTTTTAACAGTCCCAATTCCCCTGACCTCTGCAGTATCACCTTTCTGGCAGATTTACATGTACATGGCCAAGGAAACAACTCCATGCTTTCTAAAGGTCTAAAGAACATACAGCAGGTTCCTCCTGTCTTTTGCTTGAGCTCATCATTTTGGCGAATTACTGGCAGGTGGAGGTTCCAGCCAAAGGCCTTTCAACTCCTCCTGTGGTGTCTCATGAATCAAGATATTTTGTGCTAGATGCTGGCTATGAATACAATTTATGTGCTGTATTCTGGCTCCTAAACTTTTTGTGGGTTTTAAAATATGTTCATTATATTACAGCCAGTTGAGATCACGTTACAAAAATATAAATCACCATTAACAGCTGGCTATTATCGTATTATAAAAAATATAAATCATTGTTAAGGATCACAGATTACATTTGCTAGATATTATGTTGTCGGTTAAAAAAAGAATCCCTGGTGCCAATTTCATTGTGCCTCTGTCAGTTGGGTTCTAGTATTTTTTTTTTAATCTCTGTGTAAGAGTTTGGGGAAAGGTACTTACTTTATAAAAGAAAGAAGTCCAGGAAGATGAGTTGTATATTTATCTGGTGGCCATTTTTCTTTGATATTAAATGTTTATTTCCATTTTCTTTTTACTTCCAGGGGGCCCATTCTGCTTATCTCTGCTCCTTCTCTTTTTCTTTGCATCTCTCAACTTAAAGAAATTGAAGTTGCTCTAATTGTCAGAGACTGTGATTCAAGCTCTTGGGCTCTCATAGCATTTCAGATAGAATCTCCTGGAGCAGGAGGGTGGGAAAGACCCATTAGAAAATAATGACTCATCAGAAAAGATCCTTTGCCTCATTCAAAGCCCACCACTGCAGCACTTTTTTCTCCAGGTGATTTCCCTGATTTCAGGTGTGTTTGCCACATATCTGTTAATATTTCCACTCTGACCATATTTTCATTTAAGACCTTTACTAAAAAATAGAAACAGTGGTTAAGATTTCATTCATCCAATGCAGGGGTTGTGTGGGTTTGATCCCCCGTGGGTGAACTAAGATCCCACATGCCATGGAGCATGGCCAAAATTTTTTTTAAATAAAATAAATTTGAAAACTAGAAATAGTGATTGCTGCCCTAGTCTACTTTGCTTTCCGGAGGCCTCCGACACTCATTCCAACCAAGTACTAACTTGTGTGAGCATTCTCCCACTGAAGCACTGAGTCATGCATGCAGAGGAATAATAGCAATTTAATAGAAAGTCATTTTCATCTCCTCTCCAGGCATGTTTTTCTTTGGTCACTGAAGAGAACCTCAATGATTTTTTTAATTGGATTAGCAACTTTATAGATTAACCTCATATCCAGGAACATGCCTACCCGTCACCATCCAATCAGCACACATACACACAGTGTGGAAAAATAGAAGAAAGAGTCATAAAGAAGTTGAAACTATGACTCGTTTGAATAGCTACAGAGACTTATGACTGATGAAACGGCCATTGGACTGGTGGGCTGGTTACACCTCTGCTCCTCTTTGTTCACAAAACAGCAACAAATGAAAAACAAAACACCCCATGGCTATTCCCAATTATATCAAGAATCTGAAAGGAATATCAAACAACTCCTAGAGCAAAGAGATTAAAATATATACTCGTGTTAAAAATAAAATATTAAATAATGCATCGACTGCAACTCTGCAGTGCAGCTCTGACACAAACCATCTAGAGTTACCACCCTCTCCACAGGTTCGGGGCCTGATCCCCAATGAGGCGGCCCTCCTGTCAGATTCCAGTAGGAAATTTTGGGGATCCCTAGGCCAGCTGCACTTCTGACCAACTGGCTACAATCCAGGGGTGCTCTTGTGATGTCACACTCAGCTTCAATAATTCACTGAATTCAGGAATGTGCTATGTTTATTGTTACAGCTTTATTCTAAATGACACAAACCAAGACCAGTCAGTGAAGAGACAATAGGGGAGGTCCCAGCACAGAGCTTCAGCGCCCTCTCCCTGTGCAGTCAGGTTGCACTGTCATCCTGGCATATCTCACCCAAGCTTCAGTCTTCAGAGTTTTTATTGGGGTTTCACTCCCTGGCATGACTGATTGCATTGCTCATGTGATTGAACTCAATCTCTCTTCCACCTTCCCTACCTGGAGGGCAGGAGGCTGGGCTGGCTTGTATCTCATGGCTTAGAACAGAAACCCGCTAACCACATGGTTGATCTTTCCAGCAAGACCAGCCCCTACCTGAGTCACCTCTTTGGCACAAACTAAGGTAGAATCCAGTGCTCATCATGAATAACAAAGATTCAGACATCACTTGGGAATTTCCAACAGTTTAGGAGCTCCAGCCCAGGAACCCAAGACAAAGATCAGACAAGTTCTTTATTATAGGACTTTTAGGCAGTAACACTACATATAAAAAAATATAGGTTTTTAAATACTATATTCATAGACTTAAATGCTTTTTTTATTTATAAGAGAAAATAAATGAAGTTAAAAGTGCATATAAAGAAGTTAGAAGAAAAGAGTAAGGTAACCTTAAGGAAAATAGGATAAAGAAATAACGAATGAAAAGGAGACATTAATGAATTAGGAGAGAAACACAGCAGAGTAAACTAAAGAAATGTAGAGTAAAATATCAATGAAACACAACAGTATAAAACAAACTTCTAGTAGTTAATCTAGAAGAAAAGAATATCTGAACTAAAATTAGATATGAAATGTATTAAAACAGATACAGCAAATTTTAAAATTGTTAACATATGCTCTGTAGAGCTCAAATGAAAAATATAGGTGAAATAGATAATTTTAGCGGAAAATATTACATTATCAAAATTACTGCAATAAACTCTATAATACCAGAACAGACTACTGTGCATGAAGGAGACTAGAAATTACTCACAGTTGCCTACAAAAATGACTGGACCTGGAGAGTTTCCTGAGTGAGTTCTTTCAAACATCCAGTAATTCCTGTGTCATAACATGGATCCTGGAAGTGGGGCAGAGGGAGAGAAAGTCAATTTAATGTTTGGGAAAATAACATAACAATAAGCATTAAATCATGTCACAGGTAGAGTATAGCACAAAGGAAGGAGATCTATAAACCCATTTCACCCCAGAAATGGGTGTGAAAACATGAAGCAAATTTCTAACAAAATTATTTCAAAGGGTATTAAAAGAATCATTCAGCTTTTACTCTGATCATTATGAAAAATTAGATTCTTTGGATGTCCCTCCCAGTTCAAGACTAAACAAAACAAAAATAGAGCTTGCATGAAACAGTCATGTCTCAAATTACATTGCTTGGCCTCCCGGACCTACCAGAAGGCACATTGGGACTGGTGGGGGTGGGGCTGTAACAGGAAGTGAGACAGTGAGCATTCAGAAAAGGCTGGGTCTCCTGGGGGTGGAGAGTAATTAAGCCCACATCATTCATCATTCAATCATTTATTTAATATTTAAAGGGTACCTGGGCTTCCCTGGTAACTTAGTTGGTAAAGAAACTGCAGTGCAGGAGACCTGGGTTCAATCTCTGGGTCAGGAAGATCCCCTGGAGAAGGAAATGGCAACCCACTCCAGTATTCTTGCCTGGAGAACCCCATGGACAGAGGAATCTGTCAGGCTACAGTCCATGGGGTTGCAAAGAGTCGGACATGACTTGGCAACTAACCTACCACCACCACCAAAGGGTACCTTCCCTGTGCTGGGCCCTTGTTTAGGCACTGGAGACCCCGCCATCACCAACACAGTAACTAATCCCTGCCCTCATTTGGACCATCAATTCTAATAAAGGAGACAGGCAACAGAATTGGTTAATAAATACAATAAAATTTTAGGTGGTTCTAAGTGCTATGGAGAAAAGCCTAGAAAGAGGATAGGATGGGTTGGGTGGATTACAGGTTTGTGTTTTTAATGAATAGTTATTTATTTGGCTCCCTCGGGCCTTAATTGTGTCATGCTCTTTCCTTGTGATGCATGGAGGGTTCCAAAGTGCATGGGCTCAGTAGCTCCAGGCATATGGGATCTTAGTTCCTTGATTAGGGATCAAACCCACATCCCCTGCATTCCAAGGCTGGTTCTTACCCACTGGACCAGCGGGGAAGTCCTAGGTTATAGTTTTAGATAGCATAGTCAGGGGATGCATCACTAAGAACTACCATGAAAAGACCTGGAGCTGAGGGAAGCCATTGCAGGCAGAGGGAGCCACACCCTGTAAAGGTTGCACGGAGCTATGTTCTTCAGAAACAGAGGAGACTTGTGTGACTGAAGAGGAGCCAGGAGAAGAATGGCTTCGAGTCTAAATACACAGTGGTGTCTGCTCTTTTCAATGAAAAAAGTGAAAGTAGCTCAGTCATGTCCAACTCTTTGCGACCCCATGGACTCTACAGTCCCTGGAATTCTCCAGGCCAGAACACTGGAGTGGGTAGCCTTTCCCTTCTCCAGGGGATCTTCCCAACCCAGGGATCAAACCCAGGCCTCTCACATTGCAGGTGGATTCTTTACAGCTGAGCCATCAGAGAAGCCCTTTTCAATAGGCTGCATTAAATAGAGATGAACTGGGAACACCACCCCACATCCTTTAAGTCTCTGAGAAAAGTGAAAACATTCATCGCTCAGTCATGTCTGACTCTTTGCAACCCCAGGGACTGCAGCCCACCAGGCTCCTCTGCCCCTGGAATTCTCCAGGCAAGAATACTGGAGTAGGTGACCATTCCCTTCTCCAGGGCATCTTCCAGACCCAGGGATCAAACCTGGGGCTCCTGCATTGCAAGCAGATTCTTTATTATCTGAGACAAGTCTCTGAGGGCAGTACTAATTCCCCTAATTTTTCCCCAGAGAGAAATAGAGTCATATGCTGTGGTCACTGAACACTGGGGAGGAGAAAACCTCGAATTTTTGAGGTCTGTTGGATATGGGATCTGAGCCGTCACTGATTCCAGGGACCCCAGAAGCACCGTGGTCACAGGATATACAAAGCACGTGGGCCTGGTCCAGATTCATTCAACAGGGGATCACTGAGGCCACAGGCCCACCCTGCGGTCATTGCCGGTCCTTACTTACTCAGGATGCATATACCTCCCAGCTGGCAGGACCCCATCTGTGGAGCAAGGGCAACCGTGATAGGAAGGTTCAAACTGTGCCCCCATCTCATCCCAACCAAGACAGTAAACCAGAAGAATACTACCTCCCAGGGAAAATGGCAAAGATCCATTACACTTGGAAACAAATAATTAAAAAATAAAATAGCAGTGAAGCCGAGGAAGAAGGACTGCTTTTTGTAGAGAAAGCTCCATTTTGCCTGTCTCTGACATTCTTGCTTTGTGTACATTCCTCTGAACTGTGGTTTCCTTTGAAGCAATGGAAGACCTGAATAGTTTTGTGGGCTAATATTGGACTTAGGAAAGGAGGGAGCAGACGCAGGTCACATTGCTACCTGTGTACATATCTTGTCCTGAAGTTAGGCTTGGCTAAAAAACTGAGCTTAAAAAGTGACCCAGTTTGAGAGTCCCTTGGACTGCAAGGAGATCAAACCAGTCAATCCTAAAGGAAACCAAACCTGCATATTCATTGGAAGGACCGATGCTGAAGCTCCAACACTTTGGCCACCTGATGCAGAGCTGACTCACTGGAAAAGACTCTGATGCTGGGAAAGATTGAGGGTAAGAGGAGAAGTGGGTAGCAGAGGATGAGATGGTTGGATAGCATCACTGACTCAATGGTCATGAATTTGAGCAAACTCCAGGAGACAATGGAGGACAGAGGACCCTGGTGCACTGCAGTCCATGAGGTCACAAAGAGTCGGACACAACTTAGCAACTGGACAACAACAAGGCACTTATGCCTTAAAAAGGTGTAGACCTCAGTCTGAAGGCTGGTTGATGACCGGAGGGGTTCTTTCTGTATGTTGAAAAACCCCATTGCTCTGAGAGGTTTTAAGACCACCTATCCTGAGAAATAGCCCAGGGATGTTTCTCAAGGGTCACCATGGCTTCATTCTGCCCTGGCATAGGTGGGTGAACAGCGTTATCCATCCCCCATAATGCAAGGGTGATCTGAACACATTATATTACCAGTGACCTTGAGGTTCCCAGGCCTGTCAACCCACTGACATTGTAAGGTGTCCTGCAAGATACTCCTGGGGCTGCAGGACTCCAGGAAAAGGCTATTTTCTCAATACTCCAGCAAGAGAGGAATTCTTCCAAGAATAGGCATTCTGCAGACTTGCTGTCTATGTCAGCTCAGTTTCCTCATGCTCTCTGACCTTTCTCCTATATTAAAATGCATCATTGAGGAGCCCCCAGAGTCTAGTTCTGGGGAGCAGGGATGGCAGACAAAGAGGCTTCTGTTCTTTTCACCTGAATTGGAGGTAATCCCATAAGGCTGCCTCCCTGCCCTGGTCAGGGAGGAGGTTTGTGTGTGTGAAGGTATCCAAGCCAGGGAACTGGAGTCTCAGAGCTCGGGACACCCTTAAGTCTGACCCTTTATCCCCTCCCCACAGAGAGTTGTGAACAAAAGAATAATTCCTGTTGCATTTATATGCTGATTATGGAGGGGTGGTAAGAAATGAGGGTGGGAGGGGGAGATATTCTTAGTAATCGGAGTATTTGACTGATTGGTAACTGTTTACAGCTTATTTCTTTCTAGCATGTACCCCTTGAAATCATTTTCTTTGTAAATGTTAAAAGCCATATGCAAAAAACAAAACCAACCTTGATTACCCTGCTTTGTACTTCAATCAGCAGCATGTCAGCCTCTGAATAAACTGTAATTCCTTCACCCATGCCTGCGAGGAGAACATTTAGGCCACATTAAAAAAAAAAAAAAAGATCTTAGTAGGGGTCTCAAGAACAATTAGCAATTAAAAGCATCTATTTTCTACATGTTACTCTATAAACACGACTGCTTGATTGATTTCGGTCTCAGGCTTTGCTCGGGATCAGCATCTTCATCGATGGCCCAGTTCTCAGAATCACTGAAGGCATCTCAAATGATGAGGATGCTCTTGTCTGTGAATCTCTTAGCGCATCATTAGTTTGAGAACCGGACTTGATGCCTTTTCCTGACGTGCTTCTAGGGGTCACTGGACTCCCCTCCGATCTCCAATGCTGGGGACTGATGTCTTGGTAAGAAACCACCTGCCAGGGTGAGTGCTGGCAGAAGGCCAGGGATTCCATGTTCTCCCTGGTCTCTGACCATCGCCTGCAAAGCCCTTGCTTTGCCTACACAGAGTATCCCGTCATCAGGACTGTTCCCCCCGACACCAACAGATTCCAAACACCGTAAAATGCCACTGAGAGAAGAGAATGAGAAGGCACTAGGTCCAATCCCTGTACATGTTCAGTTCAGTTCAGTTCAGTCGCTCAGTCATGTCTGACTCTTTGTGACCCCATGGACTGCAGCATGCCAGGCTTCCCTGTCCTTCACCAACTCCTGGAGCTTACTCAAACTCAACATCCATCGAGTCAGTGATGCCATCAAACCATCTCGTCCTCTGTCGTCCCTTTCTCTTCCCACCTTCAATCTTGCCCAGCATCAGGGTCTTTTCCAATGACTCAGTTCTTCGCATCAGGTGGCCAGAGTATTGGAGTTTCAGCTTTAGCATCAGTCCTTCCAGTGAATATTCAGGATTGATCTCCTTTAGGATGGACTGGTTGGATCTCCTTGCAGTCCAAGGGACTCTCAAGAGTCTTCTCCAATACCACAGTTCAAAAGCATCAATTCTTTGGTGCTCAGCTTTCTTTATAGTCCAACTTTCACATCCATACATGACTACTGGAAAAACCATAGCTTTGACTAGATGGACCTTTGTTGGTAAAGTAATGTCTCTGCTTTTTAATATTCTGTTTAGGTTGGTCATAACTTTTCTTCCAAGGAGCAAGCATCTTTCCATTAAGCAAACTGAATCCCAGAGAGACTGAACTAGCTCATGATGATTGGGATACCCAAGGTTCCTGAGTCCTCACACCTCATGTCCTCTCCCAAGTTGATCTTCATGGGTGGAAACTGTATTATGTAGCTGCTCTAGGATGTTAAATTTGCATAACGACTCAGGTACAATCCTGATTTCTGGCAGAAGAATGGACTTTAGGACTTTGCAAGGCCACCGTCAGGGGTCACCAGGAGTCTCTGAGAGCTTCAAGCTCTGTGCTTCATTTTCAGCAGTGTTCCACCACATAAATGGGTGGCCATCCTGCACCCCCTTAGACCCGCCTTCCTGGAGCTGGAACACTGAGGACTGAGGCCAAGATCTGCCTCAGCGCCTGGACAGTATGAGATGGGAGATGGGAGATGGGAGAGGCCCTGCTCTGGGGAGGAGAGCACGAGAGGCAGCCCATGCTGAAATTCTGCCTCCAGGTGCCTTTCTGGCCTCATGCTTGTTCCTGCAGGTACCCCAGAGGGTGTAGGAACAGGGGGGTGAAAAGGACAAGGGGCAGGGTGACCTGCACTGGGGGTGGGCACTGAGGAGGGCTGCTAAGAGAAGGGGCAATGGAGAAGAATCGTCTCCAGCAGGAGTGGAGCCTCCCTCACCTGGGTCTGGGGTCTGAGCCAGGACTGGGAGGAGGAGCCCCTTTGAGAGCTCCTTGGGGTGGCCATTTCCACTGAGCATGAGACATGCTGCCTCCCCAGATCCTAGGCTAGCACGTGGTCCCAGGACGGGAACAATGACTGCAGGGGCAGAGCTGCTCCCTGAGGTCTCCTCCCCAGGCCAGAGACCCTCAGGAAATCCACAGGCAGGGAGGGTGGGCAAGAGCACCCTGAGGGGTCCCGGCCCCCATGACACCCATGGTGATCACACCCCCTCCAACATGGCTTCAGTGAAACCTAGACCACGGCTCAGTCTAAGTTCAGCAATGCTTCTAGAATGGCTGAGCAACGTGTCACATGTTTTGCCGTAGACAGGAAGCGGCCCGGAGCCCTGGGAACCCCCATGGTGGTTTCCACCTAACAAAAGTGGCTCCACCTCCAAACCAAATACGTGATAGCTTTATGACACCAAATAACCAACTGTAAAAGCTAGAGAAGTAAAAAATAGTAAGATAAATAAATAAAAACCAACACAGGGACTTCCCTGGTGGCACGGTGGTAAGACTGCCTGCCAGTGCAGGGGACATGGGTGCGATCCCTGGTCTGGGGAGAGTCCCAGTGTGGCAAAGCACATAAACCCTTGAGCCACAACTGTAGAGCCTGTGGGAAGCAACTACTGAGGCCCGAGCACCCTAGAACCTGTGCTCCACAATGAGAAGCCCTCAAACTGCAACTAACGGCCCCCGCTTGCCACAACTAGAGGACGCCCATGTGGGACAATCCAGACCCAGTGCAACCAGTAAATAAATTAAAACACTGTCAACGCAAACAAAATTCTGGCAAACTTTTATGAGCCTTTAAGCATTTTTTTACTTTCCATGATTTTTTTTTTTTAATGTAAGAGTTTGGATGAGGATGATAACATTTACAAGTCCTATGAATTTTCTGTATTTTTTAAGAAAATTGTTTCCAAATTGGGGGATATTTTTCCTAATGCTTTTGAATCATTGTGCTTACTCTGCTTGCTTAACACTGTTTTCCATGAATGAATTTTTTTTTTTTTTCCCATGAATGAATTTAAAATTTCCTCCTTGGTTCTAAGTAAACCTCTGAAAGACTGTTGATCAAAATGAATCTTTCAAATCACTAGTATTTTTTTTATTATTAATGTTTGTGCACTCCAGAATAATCTACATTTAAATGTATTTTCCAGTAATTTTGTCCACTTTTGTCAATTATTTGCCTTTTTAACTGATGTGGGACTTCCCTGGTGGTCCAGTTTTCAGAATCCGCCTTGCAATGCAGGGGACTCGGGTTCCGTCCATCCCTGGTCTGGGAATTAAGATCCCACATGCCCCGGGGCAACTGAGCCTGTGTGCTGCAGCTACCAAAGCCTGCCCAGCAGAACTAGAGAGTCCACACGCCACAACGAAAGATCCTGCGTGACGCAATGAAGACCCGACTCGGCCAACTACATAAATATGGGAAAAAAGTTATGGGTGATTCAGTTTACCTTTAATCAATAAATAAACTGATGTAATTGGTTTCCAATCACTAATTCCTGCCTATTATAAATCAGAGCCAGCTAATTGTGTATTCTGCTGTGCACTCATGAGATGCACAGAAGTGCCCCTGGAATTGGACATTTGGGGTGGGGCAAAAACAGATGCTGTTAGTATAGGTGATGCTGTCAGTATAGGGAACTCATGTTCCTGTATCTGCTTGCATTCATCCATATGCAGGAGAGCATTTGAGTTACAGAGGAAGGCCTCCTGGATGGGGTTTGAACCATCCAGGGAAAGAACTCTTTTCATGAAAATCTCTGAAAGATTTTGGACAAGGATCAGAAGCAGGTCTTCTGGAGATAGTTAAGGAGAACAGTACAGACTAGGAGAGAGGGGAGGAGATAGTCCAGCACAGTGTTGGGGTGCAGTCTTTACACCAGCCTCTTCAGGTGTCCTAGCAGTGTCTCGTTCCCTCCCAGATCAGTGGCGGGGGGAGGGAGTGGTCAGTGTTGGTGTCCCCATAGCAGCCGCCGCTGATACATCACCGCACCCTGCACCCCAAGACCCTGCACCAGGAGCTGCACAGCAGAGGGGAGGGTGGGGCAGCAGCCGGTTTGGTGACTGCACCAGAGACTGGCTGGGCGCTGCCTCCACGATCCCTTTCAGAGACTCCCCAGAACGACTGGGAGACATAAAGATTGCTATGTCCCTTTTAAGGTGTATTTAAGTGTTAGTCGCTCAGTGGTGTCTGACTCTTTGCAACCCCATGGATTGGAGCCTACCAGGCTCCTCTGTCCATGGGATTTTTCTCCAGGCAAGAATGCTGAAGTGGGTTGCCATTTGCTTCTCCAGGGTATCTTCCCAACCCAGGGATTGTACCTAGGTCTCCTGCATCGCAGGCAGATTCTTTACTGTCTGCGCCACCAGGAAAGGCACCAGAGAACCTCGAATTATTGTAACTTGGGCATTAAAAGTTAAGAGAGGGACTTCACTGGGTCCAGTGGTTAAGAATCTGCCACACAATGTGGGGGACGTGGGTTCCATCCTTGGTGGAAGAACTAAGATCCCACATGCTATGGAGAAACCAAGTCTATGTGTAAAATAGTCTGTGTGCTGTAACAAAAGATTCAGTGAGAGGTGTGCTGCAGCTGAGACCCAACCCAATAAACCCAATTTATTTATAAATAAATAAATATTGTAAAAAGATCTTTAAAGTTAAGGAGACTTGGGACTTCCCTGGTGGTCCAGTGGCTAAGACTCCACATTCCCAATGCAGGGGCCTGGGTTCGATCCTTGATCAGAACTAAATCCCACATGCTGCAACTGAGACCCAGGGCAGTCAAAAAAGTTTATTTAAAAAAAAAAACTCATTTTATCTTAAGCAAAATTAATTCCCTAACTGTCCACAAACAGCCCTAGAAATAAGGAGCGCTCCAGAGATAGAAGGTAAGCTCCCAGCGTCCCTGGTCAGTCATGAATCCCACATTGAACGTCCCAGGTTGATTCCCAGGAAGATTGTGGCAGTGAAACTACTGCCCCAGAGGAAAGGGCAGAGCCAGCCTGGCAGAGGCAAGAAGACTGTTTTCATCAGCGCCAGATTTGCCCCTGTCTCATGATGATCCCAGCTGGGTCCCATCACTGTGGGCTCCTCCGCATACAGAAAGATAAAACCCTAACACAGGAAGCAGCAAGCAGGAGTTGGGGACATCAAAACCAGTCAGCTCATAAAAACATGCAGAGGGGCCCTGACAGAACACAGCTGCTGGCCCACGGCAGCATGGGGCACCAGCAGCACACGTCCCAGGACGCCTGGCCATGCGGTGCTGGAGCAGGGGTGGGTCCGTCCCCAGGGTCAGCATTAGGAAGGGATCCTCCCCACTCTCTGGCTACCGTGGAACTCTGGGCACATCCCAGGAAACCAGTGACTCTGCAGACTGCTTTGCTCAAAACCACCAGGAAGCCTTTTACGTTTTATTGATGTGCATTTGATTTACAATATTGTGTCAGTTTCAGGTAAGCATAGTGATTCGGTATTTTTGCAGATTATGTTCTGCTATAGGTTATTACAAGACACCGGGTATGATTCCCTGTGCTTGCTTAGGGTTTATTCTTGTTGCCTTTTTTTTTTTTTTTTT